>NC_084745.1:53445206-53465206 GCF_033978785.1 Entelurus aequoreus
GTTTAAATAAAAAAACGGCTGGACACATTAAATCTACCGTCTTCTGCCATCGCAGCCTTTGTGGTAGTTATTAAATCTACCGTCTTCTGCCATCGCAGCCGTTGTGGTAGTTCTTAAATCTACCGTCTTCTGCCATCGCAGCCGTTGTGGTAGTTCTTAAATCTACCGTCTTCTGCCATCGCAGCCGTTGTGGTAGTTCTTAAACGGCGGACACATTAAATCTACCGTCTTCTGCCATCGCAGCCTTTGTGGTAGTTATTAAATCTACCGTCTTCTGCCATCGCAGCCGTTGTGGTAGTTCTTAAATCTACCGTCTTCTGCCATCGCAGCCGTTGTGGTAGTTCTTAAATCTACCGTCTTCTGCCATCGCAGCCGTTGTGGTAGTTCTTAAATCTACCGTCTTCTGCCATCGCAGCCATTGTGGTAGTTATTAAATCTACCGTCTTCTGCCATCGCAGCCTTTGTGGTAGTTATTAAATCTACCGTCTTCCGCCTGCTCCGCCGTTGAGGTATTCACCGTATCCCTGGTGACGGATGCATATATCCACATTTATCCATAATTAAGAGTTACTTCTTTTATATGACTATAGTCATATTTTAAATAGCTAATGTTCCATCTTGTACTCTTTTCCTTTTCTGCATCGTCTCATGACAAAGTGCTTGCACTGTGGACGGCCTTGAAGTAGGAGGCAGAGAAGAGGAGTCCTCCCTGCTTCCCTTCTCGGGCCGACTTGAGATAACGGACACAATGGGCATCTGTGCGGGCGTGAGAGATTGAGGAACAGAATGTTTTCGTGATGGTTTTCAGACCGATCTGGACCGGGCTAAGGAACGCTTGGGTGCTGGGTTGGTCTCAGGTTTGTCCTCTAAGCTTTGAGAATAAACCACAAAATACCAACTACTGCCTGTTGATTGAATATAAACATCAGTTTATTGCCATAAAAAGAATCTGGGAGAGACTAGCAATTTGAATTCCCCATTGGAGGAATGCTGGTCGACGCAACACTGGCTAGGGGGCAGTCAGGTACTAGGCCTTTGCCAAGGACCACCTGGGGTAACAGTAGTAAAGGGGTTAACCTCCTAGTGCCCCAAGACCACATAGTTAAAGTTAAAGTACCAATGATTGTCACACACACATGAGGTGTGGTGAAATTTGTCCTCTGCATTTGACCCATCGCCTTGTTGACCCCCCTGGGAGGTGAGGGGAGCAGTGAGCAGCAGCGGTGCCGCGCCCGGGAATCATTTTTGGTGATTTTACCCCCAATTCCAACCCTTGATGCTGAGTGCCAAGCAGGGAGGTAATGGCTCCCATTTGTATAGTCTTTGGTATGACTCAGCCGGGGTTTGAACTCACAACCTACCCATCTCAGGGCGGACACTCTAACCACTAAGCCACTGAGTAGAGGAGCCTCCACTGCCGGATGCACTTTAACGTCACGCCCAGGACACTTACCTTATACACACACACACCATAATAATACTCCTATGTTGAAGCACAGTACAATCCATCAAGCGGTGTGGCTTCATAGCTTACCAAAGTCCTACTAAAACATTTTTATAGACTTTTTGAGCGCCGTGTGTAATGTTCTATATTCTCAATGGAACACACGTATAACATTTTGATGTTCTTTACTTGAGTCATATTGCAGTCCACACGTATCTCGTATGTGTGACTGCCATCTACTGGTCACACTTATCATTTCACCATGTACCAAATAAAATACCTTTCGAGGTCGGTAAGCACAACCAGAATCATTCCGCACCGGGTTATAAGGCGCACTGTCGAGTTTTGAGACAATGAAAGGATGTGTCACTGCTGCTTCATTGTGACACATTCCTCACCGTTGCCCCCCTGCGGGGTGGCGGGAGTACTGCATCCACGATCAACCCTAGTTTGAATGCCAAACGAACATCTTTGGGCCGGCAGTTGAATAGGCCCGTTATAAAAACAAAGGCCCGAGACGGATAGATTGTTATTGGATATTCTGCAGTGGGTAGACTCAGAACAAACAGACTTTTGAAGTTTTCTGGGTGGTGGACAATAACCAGAGTCTTCCAGGTCTCAGACACAGAAACACTATCCCAGCCTGTGCTATCCAGGCCTTTCTCTCTCCTTCCATCAGCACACCTCTCCATCCATCAAGCCTTTATTCGCCGCTCGCCCATTGCCAGACTCCGCTTCCTCCAGTCCGTCTGGACCCCTGCCCCGTCGCGCTCTCTCAAACGTACAGTTTCGCTTGCCGAGCTCCCCGTGATGTTGACCAAGGCCGAGGACCGTCATTGTTCCTCGTTCCTCTTTGATCGCCAAGCTAAAGCAGAGACGCTTTGAATGTCCCGAATAGATCTGGTGAGCCGGTTCACCTTCCAGCGTGGTTCTTGTTGGCCGTGTGTGAAGAGGATTAAGATGGATGTAGTGCTTTTCTTTCAGCGTTTTTTCTTAGAGTGTGTATTCTGAGTCTGTGGGGTGTTTCTGGAAGCAAACATTGCTTTGGTCTGAGGCCTGCTGGAGACAAGACACACACTGCTTCTTGCTTCTTTTTTTTAAAGGCCTACTGAAATGAGATTTTCTTATTTAAACGGGGATAGCAGATCCATTCTGTGTGTCATACTTGATCATTTCGCGATATTGCCATATTTTTGCTGAAAGGATTTAGTAGAGAACATCGACGATAAAGTTCGCAACTTTTGCTCGCTGATAAAAAAAAGCCTTGCCTGTACCGGAAGTAGCGTGACGTCACAGGTTGTGGAGCTCCTCACATCTGCACATTGTTTACAATCATTCCCACCAGCAGCGAGAGCGATTCGGACCGAGAAAGCGACGATTACCCCATTAATTTGAGCGAGGATGAAAGATTTGTGGATGAGGAAAGTGAGAGTGAAGGATTAGAGGGCAGTGGAAGCGATTCAGATAGGGAAGATGCTGTGAGAGGCGGGTGGGACCTGATATTCAGCTGGGAATGACTAAAACAGTAAATAAACACAAGACATATATATACTCTATTAGCCACAACATAACCAGGCTTATATTTAATATGCCGCATAACAAACACCTCCCCCCTCCCGTCCATATAACCCGCCAATACAAATCAAACACCCGCACAACACACTCAATCCCACAGCCCAAAGTACCGTTCACCTCCGCAAAGTTCATACAGCACATATATTTCCCCAAAGTTACGTACGTGACATGCACATAGCGGCACGCACGGACGGGCAAGCGATCAAATGTTTGGAAGCCGCAGCTGCGTACTTACGGTACCGCGTATCCAACTCAAAGTCCTCCTGGTTGTGTTGCTGCAGCCGGCCGCTAATACACCGCTTCCCACCTACAGCTTTCTTCTTTGCTGTCTCCATTGTTCATTAAACAAATTGCAAAAGATTCACCAACACAGATGTCCAGAATACTGTGGAATTTTGCGATGAAAACAGACGACTTAATAGCTGGCCACAATGCTGTCCCAAAATGTCCGCTACAATCCGTGACGTCACGCGCATACGTCATCATACCGAGACGTTTTCAGCCGGAAGTTTCCCGGGAAATTAAAAATGTCACTTTATAAGTTAACCCGGCCGTATTGGCATGTGTTGCAATGTTAAGATTTCATCATTGATATATAAACTATCAGACTGCGTGGTCGCTAGTAGTGGCTTTCAGTAGGCCTTTAAACTCTGTTTTTTGTTAAGCCTCTTCTTGAGTATTTTCCGACCTACAGTCTTGGTCAAAAGTTTACATACACTTGTAAAGAACATAATGTCATGGCTGTCAGAATAATTGTATCTAGGTTATCACAAAACTTTGTGCTGCCGTGAGTCGTTGATCTTACCAATCAAAAGGCTTGTAAAACGCCACTGTGTAGGATGGGAAGCGACATGAAGGTGTCGGTTTCTTTGATCTATTGTAATCCACAAGAAGATTTTGTCTTGACCCGAGATCTACAAAGCGGAGAGGAAGCAGGACCTGACTCCCCTCCAGGCACCTTTTCTTTAAACTGTTTTGTAACCTAAGGCGACGGCTGTTTACGACCCCCCTCCCTTTAGAAACAGCTGTTGCCATGTAATCAGGGAAAGTCCTTGCGACCTTTTGTCAGAGCGTGGTGGAAGACTGTACAAAGAGTACAGCCCAGACGTTTCTCCTCAATAAGCTAAATTGAATTCTGTCTCTGTTTAATTCCTTGTCTTGAGTTTCCAATCATTTCTACAACTCTTATTTTTCTTTTGCCTTGACTCACATATGAACTTGAAGTGCCATCCCATTCCTAACCCATAGGGTTCCATATGATCTCGGTCCACCTTTTGCAGCTATTACAGCTTCGACTCTTCTGGGAAGGCTGTCCACAAGGTTGCGGAGTGTGTTTATAGGAATTTTCGACCATTCTTCTGGGCCTGTTTTACTGCCAATGGAACCGGTGCTTTACAGAGAGTAAATGGGACAATGAAAAAAGAGGATTAGCTCCAAATTGTTCAGGACAAGCTAAAATCATCAGCCCGGAGGTTGGGTCTTGGGCGCAGTTGGGTGTTCCAACAGGACAATGACCCCAAACACACCTCAAAAGTGGTAAAGGAATGGCTAAATCAGGCTAGAATAAAGGTTTTAGAATGGCCTTCCCAAAGTCCTGACTTAAAGGTGTGGACAATGCTGAAGAAACAAGTCCATGTCAGAAAAGCAACACATTTAGCTGAACTGCACCAATTTTGTGGTGAAAAATTCAGTCTGAAGCTTGTGGATGGCTACCAAAAGCGCCTTGTTGCAGGTAAACTTGCCAAGGGACATGTAAGCAAATATTAACATTGCTGTATGTATACTTTTGACCCTCACATTTTCAGTAGACACATAATAAATTCATAAAAGAAGCAAACTTCATGAATGTTTTTTGTGAGCAACAAGTATGTACTCCAATCACTACATCACAACAAAATAAGAGTTGTAGAAATGATTGGAAACTCAAGACAGCCATGTCAGCCAGGTTCCAACACGGATGACATCTATTAAACAGACAAGAAGCAAGGAATTAGACAGAGACAGAATTCAATTTAGCTCATTGAGGAGAAACGTCTGGGCCGTACTCTTTGAACAGTCTTCCACCACGCTCTGACGAAAGGTCGCACGCCTCCTCTTTTATTTGGACTTTCCCTGATTACATGGCAACAGCTGCTTCTAAAGGGAGGGGGGTCGTAAACAGCCGTCGCCTTTGGTTACAAAACAGTTCAAAGAAAAGGTGCCTGGAGGGGGGTCAGGTCCTGCTTCCTGTGGATTACAATAGATCAAAGAAACCGACACCTTCATGTCGCTTCCCATCCTAACAGTGGAGTTTTACAAGCCTTTTGATTAGAGATGTCTGATAATATTGGCCTATAAATGCTTTAAAATGTAATATTGGAAATTATTGGTAATGTTTTTTTTATTATCGGTATCGGGTTTTTTTTGTTTTTTTTTGTTTTTTTATTAAATCAACATAAAAAACACAAGATACACTTACAATTAGTGCACCAACCCAAAAAACCTCCCTCCCCCATTTACACTCATTCACACAAAAGGGTTGTTTCTTTCTGTTATTAATATTCTGCTTCCTACATTATATATCAATATATATCAATACAGTCTGCAAGGGATACAGTCCGTAAGCACACATGCTGGTCCACTAATAGTACTAACCTTTAACACTTCATTTTACTCATTTTCCTTATTTACTAGTTTCTATGTAACTGTTTTAATATTGTTTTACTTTCTTTTTTATTCAATTTTTTTTTTTAAATGTATTTATCTTATTTTATTTTTATTAATTTTTTTAGAAATGACCTTATCTTCACCATACCTGGTTGTCCAAATTAGGCATAATAATGTGTTAATTCCACGACTGTATATATCGGTATCGGTTGATATCGGTAATTAAAGAGTTGGACAATATCGGATATCGGCAAAAAGCCATTATCAGACATCCCTAATCAAAAGGCTTGTAAAACTCCACTGTGTAGGATGGGAAGCGACATGAAGGTGTCGGTTTCTTTGATCTATTGTAATCCACAGGAAGATTTTGTCTTGACCCGAGATCTACAAAGCGGAGAGGAAACAGGACCTGACCCCCCTCCAGGCACCTTTTCTTTGAACTGTTTTGTAACCAAAGGCGACGGCTGTTTACGACCCCCCTCCCTTTAGAAACAGCTGTTGCCATGTAATCAGGAAAAGTCCGATTAAAAAAGGAGGCGTGCGACCTTTCGTCAGAGCGTGGTGGAAGACTGTACAAAGAGTACAGCCCAGACATTTCTCCTCAATGAGCTAAATTGAATTCTGTCTCTGTTTAATTCCTTGCATCTTGTCTGTTTAATAGCTGCCATCAGTGTTGGAACCTGACAATGGCTGTCTTGAGTTTACAATCATTTCTACAACTCTTATTTTGTTGTGATGTAGTGATTGGAGCACATACTTGTTGCTCACAAAAAAACATTCATGAAGTTTGCTTCTTTTATGAATTTATTATGGGCCTCTATGCTTTGTAGATCTCGGGTCAAGACAAAATCTTCCTGTGGATTACAATAGATCAAAGAAACCGACACCTTCATGTCGCTTCCCATCCTAACAGTGGAGTTTTACAAGCCTTTTGATTAGAGATGTCTGATAATATCGGCCTATAAATGCTTTAAAATGTAATATCGGAAATTATTGGTAATGTTTTTTTTTATTATCGGTATCGTTTTTTTTGGTTTTTTTATTAAATCAACATAAAAAACACAAGATACTTACAATTAGTGCACCAACCCAAAAAACCTCCCTCCCCCATTCACACTCATTCACACAAAAGGGTTGTTTCTTTCTGTTATTAATATTCTGCTTCCTACATTATATATCAATATATATCAATACAGTCTGCAAGGGATACAGTCCGTAAGCACACATGCTGCTCCACTAATAGTACTAACCTTTAACAGTTAATTTTACTCATTTTCATTAATTACTAGTTTCTATGTAACTGTTTCTATATTGTTTTACTTTCTTTTTTAGTCAAGAACATGTTTTTAATTTATTTATCTTATTTTATTTTATTTAATTTTTTTTTAAAAAGGACCTTATGTTCACCATACCTGGTTGTCCAAATTAGGCATAATAATGTGTTAATTCCACGACTGTATATATCGGTATCGGTTGATATCGGTAATTAAAGAGTTGGACAATATCGGAATATCGGCAAAAAGCCATTATCAGACATCCCTAATCAAAAGGCTTGTAAAACTCCACCGTGTAGGATGGGAAGCGACATGAAGGTGTCGGTTTCTTGGATCTATTGTAATCCACAAGAAGATTTTGTCTTGACCCGAGATCTACAAAGCGGAGAGGAAGCAGGACCTGACCCCCCCCTCCAGGCGCCTTTTCTTTGAACTGTTTTGTAACCAAAGGCGACGGCTGTTTACGACCCCCCTCCCTTTAGAAACAGCTGTTGCCAGATCAAAGAAACCGACACCTTCATGTCGCTTCCCATCCTAACACAGTGGAGTTTGACAAGCCTTTTGATTGGTAAGATCAAAGACAGCTTTTGTCTGCTCGCCGGGAACTCATGGCAAAGTTTAGTGAAAACTTAGATACAATTACTCTGACAGCCATGACATGATGTTCTTTACGAGTGTATGAGATTGCGTTAGGGTTGTACGGTATACCGGTACTAGTGTAGTATCGTGGTGCTAATGAATCAAAGAAATGGTACCACGACTGTATAGTTTATCAGTAAATCCTCTAGAAAGAAACGAGGCTTGTCAGAATTCCAGTTTTTCATTTGGTCATGCTCCGATTTGGACTAAGCACTCTTTGGCTCGCTCACTCTCCTGCAGTTGTTTCCTTTAAATTCTAGTGCCACAAGGCCACTTGTGCGACTTTCTATGCAACAAAGTGAGGAGAAAGGAATTGAAAGTGTCCCAAATAGTAAACACAAGCATTGAAATGTTGCAACTAGATTCCATAGTTACTAAGTCTGCGGCTCCAACTACCTAAGCAGATGTGCCACATGGCGTGTTAGCCAGCGCCTATTTTCTAACGCTTTCTTACAAAGATGAACCGACTGTCCTTTTACACCCGCGTGCTATTGAAGGAAAGACTCGGGCGGAGTTTCTGCGACTTCATGAATAGCAGAGAGCAACTATTGAAATCTGTCGCGGCCGTGTGAAATCAAACAGATGATGAGGACATTTTCCAGGAAGGGCTATAGACTGCCACTTGGACATTTGATGCCATAAAACATGAAACATACGGACGGGAGTGAAAACTTTCATGCTCCGTCTGGTGTTTGTCTTCACCCTCTTCCTCCCAGGCCCAGAGTTGCAGGGTCCTCAAGTGGAACGCTTTCCTGAATAATAGGCTTGAGCAAAATGGCGGAAATCGGATCTATGGGATTGCGCTAGGGTTGTACGGTATACCGGTACTAGTGTAGTATCAAGGTACTAATGAATCAAAAACTGGTACTATACTTTGTTTGAAAAGTACCGGTTTCCAGGCATGACGGCGCGTCGTCACGTCGTGACATTGCTGGTTTTACCAGCAGAGGAGCATGTTCGGCAGCGCACACACACAGAGTACTTACAAGCAGACACAGTGTGTAGACAGAAAAGGGAGAACGGACGCATTTTGGTGTAAAAAGTAAAGATAAAGGTATAACTGAAACACCCTCAGGAAGAGCTGCTTTAAGACAGCTTTTAGCTACTTCTAAATCACTAATACTGGCCTCCATGGCGACAAATAAAGTAGGTTTCTTACAAGTAGCATTATCACTGCAGGACGGGGAATAGCTAAACATGCTTCACTACACACCGTATGAGGATACAATAGCTCACCGGCGTCACAATGTAAACAAACAGACATCCACTGTAATGATACCAAGTACAAGAGCGTATCTAGTCGATGCTACTATGATTGCATCGATATTTTTTTTACCGTCACAAAATCTTTTTTCCTTCTTTAAAAATGTATATTATGTTTATAAAGTCAGTAAATATGTCCCTTGACACATGAGGACTTTGAATATGACCAATGTATGATCCTGTAACTACTTGGTATCGGATCCATACCTAAATGTGTGGTATCATCCAAAACTAATGTAAAGTATCAGAGAAGAGAAGAATAAGTGATTATTACATTTGAACAGAAGTGTAGATAGAACATGTTCAAACAGAAAATAAGCAGATATTAACAGTAAATGAAAGAGTTGATTAATAATTATTTTTTACAGTTTGTCCCTCATAATGTGTACAAAATAATAGGTGTATAAATGACACACTATGTTACTGCATACGTCAGCAGACTAATTAGGAGTCTTTGTTTGTTTACTTACTACTAAAAGACAAGTTGTCTAGTATGTTCACTATTTTATTTAAGGACTAAATGACAATAATAAACATATGTTTCATGTACCCTAAGATTTTTTATTAAAATAAAGCCAATAATGCCATTTTTTGTGGTCCCCTTTATTTAGAAAAGTATCGAAATACATTTTGGTACCGGTACCGGTACCAACATATTGGTATATATGTGTATGTATGTGTGAAAATATGTGTAAAAAAAAAAGTGTATATATGTGTGTGTATATATATATGTGAAAAATGTGTGTATATATGTGTGTATATATGTATATAAGTGTAAATATATATGTGTAAATGTGTGTGTATGTATATATATATGTGAAAAATGTGTGTATGTATGTGTGTGTATATGTGTGTATATATGTATATATGTGTAAATATATGTATATATGTATGTGTATATATATGTGAAAAAATGTGTGTATGTAGACTATACATAGATTAATAATCGTTTTTTACAGTTTGTCCCTCATAATGTGTACAAAATAATAGGTGTATAAATGACACAATATGTTACTGCAGACTAATTAGGAGTCTTTGTTTGTTTACTTACTACTAAAAGACAAGTTGTCTAGTATGTTCACTATTTTATTTAAGGACTAAATTGCAATAATAAACATATGTTTCATGTACACCAAGATTTCTTGTTCAAATAAAGCCCATAATGCAATTTTTTGTGGTCCCCTTTATTTAGAAAAGTATCGAAATACATTTTGGTACCGGTACCAACATATTGGTATGTATGTGTGTATGTGTGAAATTATGTGTAAAAAAAAATGTGTATATATGTGTGTGTGTATATATATATGTGAAAAATGTGTGTATATATGTGTGTATATAAGTGTAAATATATATGTGTAAATGTGTGTGTATGTATATATATATGTGAAAAATGTGTGTATATATGTATATAAGTGTAAATATATGTGTAAATGTGTGTGTATGTATATATACATGTGAAAAATTGTGTGTATGTATGTGTGTATATATGTATATACGTGTAAATATATGTATATATGTATGTGTATATATATGTGAAAAAATGTGTGTATGTAGATTATACATAGATTAATAATAGTTTTTTACAGTTTGTCCCTCATAATATGTACAAAATAATAGGTGTATAAATGACACAATATGTTACTGCAGACTAATTAGGAGTCTTTGTTTGTTTACTTACTACTAAAAGACAAGTTGTCTAGTATGTTCACTATTTTATTTAAGGACTAAATTACAATAATAAACATATATTTCATGTAATTTGTTGTTAAAATAAAGCCAATAATGAAATTTTTTTGTGGTCCCCTTTATTTAGAAAAGTACCAAAAAGTATTGTAATACATTTTGGTATTGGTACTAAAATATTGGTATCGGGACAACCCTACTCCAAAAGTTCTTGACGTGTTTTGAGGCCCTCTTTATTTAGAAAAGTATCAAAGTACCAAACATTGGTATCAGGACAACACTAATCTGTATTGGTGCATATAAATTTAGAGCAGGGGTCACCAACGTGGTGCCCGCGGGCACCAGGTAGCCCGTAAGGACCAGATGAGTAGCCCGCTGGCCTGTTCTAAAAATAGCTCAAATAGCAGCACTTACCAGTGAGCTGCCTCTATTTTTAAAATTGTATTTATTTACTAGCAAGCTGGTCTCGCTTTGCTCGACATTTTTAATTCTAAGAGAGACAAAACTCAAATAGAATTTGAAAATCCAAGAAAATATTTTAAAGACTTGGTCTTCACTTGTTTAAATAAATTCATACATTTTTTTACTTTGCTTCTTATAACTTTCAGAAAGACAATTTTAGAGAAAAAATACAACCTTAAAAATGATTTTAGGATTTTTAAACACATATACCTTTTTACCTTTTAAATTCCTTCCTCTTCTTTCCTGACAATTTAAATCAATGTTCAAGTAAATTTATTGTTTTTATTGTAAAGAATAATCAATACATTTTTAATTTAATTCTTCATTTTAGCTTCTATTTTTTCAAAGAGGAATATTTGTGAAATATTTCTTCAAACTTATTATGATTAAAATTCAAAAAATGATTCTGGCAAATCTAGAAAATCTGTAGAATCAAATTTAAATCTTATTTCAAAGTCTTTTGAATTTCTTTTAAAATTTTTGTTCTGGAAAATCTAGAAGAAATAATGATTTGTCTTTGTTAGAAATATAGCTTGGTCCAATTTGTTATATATTCTAACAAAGTGCAGATTGGATTTTAACCTATTTAAAACATGTCATCAAAATCCTCAAATCAATCTTAATCAGGAAAAATGACTAATGATGTTCCATAAATTCTTTTTTTGAATTTTTTCAAAAAGATTCGAATTAGCTAGTTTTTTCTCTCCTTTTTTTCGGTTGAATTTTGAATTTTAAAGAGTCGAAATTGAAGATAAATAAATTTAATTGTCATTTTTTTTCGTGTTTTCTCCTCTTTTAAACCGTTCAATTAAGTGTAAATATAATTAATTATTAATAATAACATAAAGTTAAAGGCAAATTGGCTATTTCTGGCAATTTATTGAAGTGTGTATCAAACTGGATGCCCTTCGCATTCATCACTACCCAAGAAGTAGCTCTTGCTTTCAAAAAGGTTGCTGACCCCTGATTTAGAGTATCCACTTTGAAAAGGGGCCAGCAGTAACTCCTAGCAGGCCGTGATTATTGCTTGGAGTCTTGAGCACATATGTGTATTGTTTGAGTACTTCTGACACTTAACACCACAGGAGTTTTGCATTTTCGTCCGTAGACATATATTCCCCGAGTTTGCCTATTTGTGCAATTTTTCACGCTGTGCGTCTCCTCTCCGCGAGCATGGCGCTGGAAGGGTTCCTGGGACATCAAGCTGCAGGACCAGGCCCGCAGCCCAGTTATCATGCAGACCTCTTCTTGCCTTGCTGGTCGCCCTGATGGGACTTGACAGCCGCCTGTAGGCTGTCATTGCATTCCTGCACAGCTGCTCTTAAATCACAAAAGGGATCAATCAAGTGTTGCTTTTTTCTTCTCCTGGTCTGGCGGCAGGCGAGCGACTGCGTATGAAGCCGTATGCGTGTGGGCGCGAGCTTGCGGCCTCCTGAATGAATCATTCCGATGTTGCCTGGCTTATAAGTCTCATGTAATGATGGCTTTTTGTCTGCAAATGAGCACACTTGACAGCAGTCTGGTTTTTCTTTTTTCCCGTAATTCTCCGGAGCTTTGTGTGTCAATGCGGTGCTCGATAAGGAAATGCTTAGCCAATCCAACCGGACTGTTGAAGTGGTCTGGAATCATCACCGGGCCGACGGGACGTATCGATTGCCGGGTGGAACATCTGACTTGTTGCTTAGGGGAGCTGAAACGTTAGAAGAGACACGTTGTGTTGAGTGGATTTGTTGTTGACGCAAAGGGAGATTGAAAAGTGTGACCGCTTTGTTTCCCTACTCTGTGTGTGGATGTAAGCGTACACATACTGTAGATCTGCTGAGATCGAAATACCACCTGCTAAGCCGTGTGCAAACCATTAAATTCTGAGTACTATTATAGGGCGTGTTACGTGTCATCTACTAAGACTGTGTACATTTGATAACAAGTGTCTAAGTGGTGCAATATATATATATATATATACAGGACTGTCTCAGAAAATTAGAATATTCTGATAAAGTTCTTTATTTTCTGTGATGCAATTAAAAAAACAAAAATTTCATTCATTATGCCTGGTTCACACCAACGGCGCTTGCCGCGCTTTCAAGCGGCGAGCAAAGCGCCGTCATTTTTGTCAATTTTTCCACGAATATCCCGATCTCTGAAGTAATGTCACGCTTTGATACGCTCTGATACGCTCCGATACGCTCTGATACGAATTAGTTGCCGCTTTCTTACCGTTCCTCACGCTTTGATCCCTCTTTGACACGCTTGAAATCACGTTTTGATACGTTTTATTACGCTTTATTGAACTTTATTACGCTTTGATGCGATCCTGACGCTTTAAATCAGGCTCTGACACGATTATCAAGCTCTGTTGTGCATTGTTACAACAAAAATAAGAAAAAAATGTGAAAAACTCAGTATACTGTTTTTCCACACATTTTTTATATTCATTTATTTTTTCAATTTCTCTTTTTTTTCCGTTATATTATGTTTTATATCTTTATTTCTTTTATTTTTGTCATCTTAATAAATATCTATCTTTCATGCTAGTTGAAAATATTAAAAGGCATTTGTTTTATCCACCCATTTTTTATATTCATTTATTTTTTCAATTTCTATTTTTTTTCCGTTATTATGTTTTATATCTTCATTTCTTTTATTTTTGTCATCTTAATAAATATTTATCTTTCATTTCTTATGCTAGTTGAAATTAATTAAAGGCATTTCTTTTATAAAACATAACATATTCTCTTTACTATTAACATTTTCATACAGAAAAATGATAGACAGTAATGTCAAAGTGCAACATCAAACAGCAGAAGTACAGAAACAATGATCATTGTATAAAAAAGGCAATGATGCAAAAGAGAATGGATTTGTAATCCTGTGTTGGTTTTACATGTCACTAGTCCAGGGGTCGGCAACCTTTACAACTCAAAGAGCCATTTTGGCAAGTTTCACAAATTAAAGACAATAATGGGAGCCACAAAAAAAAAATTAAAATTTAAAATGAAAAACACCGCATACAAAGCTTAAACGCTTTGTGCTATGTTAACTTGGGGTCTCCGACACACGCACCGGCACGCACTTTAATGTGGAAATTTGATGTTAGTGCGGCCCGTGAGTTTTGAATGAATGGCGCTTGATAGCGTCATACTTGCCAACCCTCTCATTTTTCCCGGGAGACTCCCGAATATCAGAGCGTGATGACACTGCTTTTGGCGCCCTCTTCAGCCTGCCCTAGCAGTGTACCTGCTCGATCACATGTAGAATGCAGTTTCAGCTTGTTCACGTAAGTGACAGCAAGGCGTACTACCTCAGCAGCCACACATTTTACACTGACGGTACCAATACCCAGAATCCCATGCAGCTCTAACTCTTCCGCTCAACCAACGCACGGAGAGGGGGGGGGGGGGTTGATGTGTGGGGGGATTTGGTGGTAGCGGGGGTGTATAACGTAGACCGGAAGAGTTAGGGCTGCATGGGATTCTGGGTATTGGTTGTGTTGTGTTTATGTTGTGTTACGGTGGGATGTTCTCCAGAAATGTGTTTTTCATTCTTTTTTGGTGTGGGTTCACAGTGTGGCGCATATTTGTAACGTAACAATGTTAAAGTTGTTTGATACGGCTACTGTCAGTGTAAGCTGTGTGGCTGATGACTAAGTATGCTTTGCTGTCTCCTATGTGTGCAAGAAAAAGCAACATACAACTTGTGGCCGGGCTGGCACGCTGTTTGTAAATGCTATAGAGGACAATTACTGCAGTGCAATTAGGACACTCCCTTTATTTAGTAATTAGTGTAAATAGGATTATATTTTCCCTGGGAGCTACCTATGAGAGACACTGAGATCCATAAATCTCCTGGGAGAATCGGGGGGGGGGGGTCGGCAAGTATGTAGCTGAGCCGCATCAGAGTGGTTATTATTTTCAACTAGCATAAGAAATGAAAGATAGATATTTATTAAGATGACAAAAATAAAAGAAATGAAGATATAAAACATAATATAACGGAAAAAAAAGAGAAATTGAAAAAATAAATGAATATAAAAAATGGGTGGGTAATTGCCTTTTATTATTTTCATCTAGCATAAGAAATGAAAGATAGATATTTATTAAGATGACAAAAATAAAAGAAATGAAGATATAAAACATAATATAACGGAAAAAAAAGAGAAATTGAAAAAATAAATGAATATAAAAAATGGGTGAATAATTGCCTTTTATTATTTTCAACTAGCATAAGAAATGAAAGATATTTATTAAGATGACAAAAATAAAAGAAATGAAGATATAAAACATAATATAACGGAAAAAAAAGAGAAATTGAAAAAATAAATGAATATAAAAAATGTGTGGATAATTGCCTTTTATTATTTTCAACTAGCATAAGAAATGAAAGATATTTATTAAGATGACAAAAATAAAAGAAATGAAGATATAAAACATAATATAACGAAAAAAAAGAGAAATTGAAAAAATAAATGAATATAAAAAATGTGTGGATAATTGCCTTTTATTATTTTCAACTAGCATAAGAAATGAAAGATAGATATTTATTAAGATGACAAAAATAAAAGAAATTAAGATATAAAACATAATATAACAAAAAAAAGAGAAATTTAAAAAAATAAATGAATATAAAAAATGTGTGGAAAAACAGTATACTGAGTTTTTCACATTTTTTTCTTATTTTCGTTGTAACAATGCACAACAGAAGTAAATAATCGTGTCAGAGCCTGATTTAAAGCGTCAGGATCGCATCAAAGCGTAATAAAGTTCAATAAAGCGTAATAAAACGTATCAAAGCGGGATCAAAGCGTGAGGAACGGTAACAAAGCGGCAACTAATTCGTATCAGAGCGTATCAAAGCATAACATTACTTCAGAGATCGGGATATTCGTGGGAAAAATTGACAAAAATGACGGCGCTTTGCTCGCCGCTTTAAAGCGCGGCAAGCGCCGTTGGTGTGAACCTGGCAAAACTGCTGTCATTTGATTTTATAATAATAAGAGAATGTTGTCTGTCTATCTGTGTTGGCCCTGCGATGAGGTGGCGACTTGTCCAGGGTGTACCCCGCCTTCCGCCCGAATGCAGCCGAGATAGGCTCCAGCGACCCCGAAAGGGACAAGCGGTAGAAAATTGGCTGGATGGATGGAGATTGAACTTATTTAGTGAGGTTTGGGACAGGTGTGCTACTGGTGTGGCCACAGTGTGCACGTGTGCAGCACCCGGGCCTTCATTTGCCCAGGTCTGGCGTACACGATACACTAAGTTCAACATTCCGTTAGTATGCTCTTTCACCTTCCCCCGCTGTGACTTTTCATTTCTCAGTCTGGTTTTCTTGTCCAGCTCTCCTCTCTTCCCTACTCAACACCCGCTCCCGTGTCCCTCGCCGCCCCCAAACGCCCAGCCGCGTTCCTTGGAAATGGAAAACCCGAACGTACTTCAATCCCGGGTCCCGGAGATGCACGGGTGTCGTCATCGTTGACCCGCGCTATTTACTCAAAGCTGGGTGTGCACGTGAGCGTGCACGTGCACTCTTCACATCCACATGTCCACTCGCCCACACCTGTGTAAACCCTGGCGTGGTGGTGAAGAGTTGGAATAGAAAACGACCAAAAATAAAAAATGTTATGCTCGTGTGCGGTTTTGTTTGAAATCTCCAGCTTTGTTTATTGTAATTAGAGCGCCTCCGACTTTCTTAACGTACGTCATTGTGATCAGAGCAGAGTCCGAGTGTAGGCGGGAGAAAGTCTGGTAGCTTGTTATGCCTCCAAAGTAGGGTTGTAGGTAGGGCTGCAACAACTAATCGATTAAATCGATTAAAATCGATTATTAAAACAGTTGCCGATTAATTTAGTCATCGATTCGTTGGATCTATGCTATGCGCATGCGCAGTTTTTTTCATTTTATTTTTTATTTTTTTAAAATAAACCTTTATTTATAAACTGCAACCTTTACAAACAGCTGAGAAACAATAATCAAAATAAATATGGTGCCAGTATGCTGTTTTTTCAATAAAATACTGGATAGGATAGAAATGTAGTTTGTCTCTTTTATCCGATTATTAATCGATTAATCGAAGTAATAATCGACAGATTAATCGATTATCAAATTAATCGTTAGTTGCAACCCTAGTTGTAGGGTATACTAGTATAGTATCGCGGTACTAATGAATAAAAAAACGGTACTATACTCTGTTTGAAAAGTACCGGTTCCCGGGCATGACTTTGCGTCGTCACGTCAGGACATTGCTGGTTTTACGAGCAGGGGAGCATGTTCGGCAGCGCACACACACAGAGTACTTACAAGCAGACACAGTGTGTAGACAGAAAAGGGAGAACGGACGCATGTTGGCTTAAAAAGTAAAGATAAAGGTAAAGTTATAACACTGAAACACCCTCAGGAAGAGGTGCTTTAAGACATAGCTCGCGGCTAACGTCCATCCGCAGTGTTTGAGCTACTTCTAAAATCACTAATCCTGGCCTCCATGGCGACAAATAAAGTAAGTTTCTTACAAGTATTATCACTGCAGGACGAGGAATAGCTAAACATGCTTCCCTACACACCGTAGGAGGATACAATAGCTCACAGGAGTCACAATGTAAACAAATGCAGGATTCCCGCAGCGCTTTGTTGTTAAGGCGGCCGCCTTAACAACAAAGGTGTGTGCGTGCGTGCGTGCGTGCGTGCGTGCGTGTGTGTTTGTGTGTGTGTTACGGACAGCAAAGCCCTGTCTGTCTGAGAGAAAGACACGCATTATTGACCTACAGTTAACAACCAAGTTATTTCACTTGACCTTTTTCTGTGTTGAAGCAGCAAAAAAGGACATGTTAAATGAAGAGTTTCTGTCTCTGATAGTTGATATAATAATGTAACTGCATCATAAAGCCTACATCAGGGGTCACCAACCTTTTTGAAACCAAGAGCTACTTCTTGGGTACTGATTTTTTTGCGAAGGGCTACCAGTTTGATACACACTTAAATAAATTGCCAGAAATAGCCAATTTGCTCAATTTACCTTTAACTCTATGTTGTTATTAATAATTAATGATATTTACACTTAATTAAAGGGTTTAAAAGAGGAGAAAACACGAAAAAAAAATGACAATTACATTTTGAAACATAGTTTATGTTCAATTTTGACTCTTTAAAATTCAAAATTCAACTGAAAAAAACTAGCTAATTCGAATCTTTTTGAAAAAATTAAAAAAATAATTTATGGAACATCATTAGTAATTTTTCCTGATTAAGACTAATTTTTGAATTTTGGTGACATGTTTTAAATAGGTTAAAATCCAATCTACACTTTGTTAGAATATATATGAAATTGGAGCAAGCTATATTTCTAACAAAAACAAATCGTTATTTCTTCTAGATTTTCCAGAACAAAAATTTTAAAATAAATTCAAAAGACTTTGAAATAAGATTTAAATTTGATTCTACAGATTTTCTAGATTTTCCAGAATATTTTTTTTAAATTTTAATCATAATAAATTTGAAGAAATATTTCACAAATATTCTTCGTCGAAAAAACAGAATCTAAAATGAAGAATTAAATCGAAATGTATTTATTATTCTTTACAATAATAAAAAAAATTTTTTTTACTTGAACATTGATTTAAATTGTCAGGAAAGAAGAGGAAGGAATTTAAAAGGTAAAAAGGTATATGTGTTTAAAAATCATTTTTAAGGTTGTATTTTTTCTCTAAAATTGTCTTTCTGAAAGTTATAAGAAGCAAAGTAAAAAAATGAATTAATTAATTTAAACAAGTGAAGACCAAGTCTTTAAAATATTTTCTTGGGTTTTCAAATTCTATTTGAGTTTTGTCTCTCTTAGAATTAAAAATGTCGGGCGAAGCGAGACCAGCTGCTAGTAAATAAATACAATTTAAAAAATAGAGGCAGCTCACTGGTAAGTGCTGCTATTTGAGCTATTTTTAGAACAGGCCAGCGGGCGACTCATCTGGTCCTTACGGGCTACCTGGTGCCCGCGGGCACCGCGTTGGTGACCCCTGCCCTACATGAACTCCATGGTGTTCAGGGATGAATAGTCTCTCCTATTGCTATTGTACCATTTCTTTCAGCTATAGTTACATGAATCTTTAGTAATGTAGCAGCCTAGTTTTGAATGGCAGGGTCCCTGCTATCACATGTTGATACAAATATAACATTTACATAATAAAAATCAACTACAGGCTTCCCAAATGCTGTAATAAATGAAGCGTGATGAGTTGACTTTTAACTCCTTTTTTTTCAAACGCTTATTTACAGTAAGTCATTAATTTGACTTAGTCGTTATTTTGTCTTAGTAAGTCAATATTTACTAAGTCAAAAATAATGACATACTTAGTATCTCAGGTAACTAAGACTGTTTTGTGTTTTGTTTTTACTTTATGGAAAAAATATCGAGATATATATCGTATGTTGCCATTCAGGATACGGTGCGGAAAACACAACCAAAAATTGTAGGCTTCTTCACGCGACGAAGCAGGCCTACTTCACCACAGTCTGTAGTCCTGTAGTTCCTTTAAAAAAATTTCATATTATGTTTATAAATTCAGGAAATATATCCCTGGACACATGAGGACTTTGAATATGACCAATGTATGATCCTTTTACTACTTGGTATCGGATCGATACCTAAATTTGTGGTATGATCCAAAACTAATGTCAAGTATCAAAGAAGAGAAGAATAAGTGATTATTACATTTGAACAGAAGTGTAGATAGAACATGTTAAAACAGAAAATAAGCAGATATTAACAGTAAACAAACAAGTAGATTAATAATCCCTTTTTACAGTTTGTCCCTCATAATGTGTACAAAACAATAGGTGTATAAATGACACAATATGTTACTGCATACTAATTAGGAGTCTTTGTTTGTTTACTTACTACTAAAAGACAAGTTGTCTAGTATGTTCACTATTTTATTTAAGGACTAAATTGCAATAATAAACATATGTTTCATGTACACTAAGATTTTTTGTTCAAATGAAGCCAATTATGACATTTTTTTGTGGTCCCTT
>NC_084745.1:53470206-53517706 GCF_033978785.1 Entelurus aequoreus
TTGTAGCTTAGCTACATTTAATGGAGAGTAACTTGTAGCTTAGCTACATTTAATGGAGAGTAATTTGTATCTCAGCTACATTTAATGGAGAGTAACTTGTAGCTTAGTTACATTTAATGGAGATTAACTTGTAGTTTAGCTACATTTAATGGAGAGTAACTTGTAGCTTAGCTACATTTAATGGAGAGTAACTTGTAGTTTAGCTACATGTATCAGAGAGTAACTTGTAGCTTGGCTACATTTAATGGAGAGTAACTTGTAATTTAGCTACATTTAATGGAGAGTAACTTGTAATTTAGCTACATTTAATGGAGAGTAACTTGTAGTTTAGCTACATTTAATGGAGAGTAACTTGTAGCTTAGCGACATTTAATGGAGAGTAACTTGTAGCTTAGCTACATTTAATGGAGAGTAACTTGTAGCTTGGCTACATTTAATGGAGAGTAACTTGTAGCTTGGCTACATTTAATGGAGAGTAACTTGTAGTTTAGCTACATTTAATGGAGAGTAACTTGTAGCTTAGCTACATTTAATGGAGAGTAACTTGTAGTTTAGCTACATGTATCAGAGAGTAACTTGTAGCTTAGCTACATTTAATGGAGAGTAACTTTTAGTTTAGCTACATTTAATGGAGAGTAACTTGTAGTTTAGCTACATTTAATGGAGAGTAACTTGTATCTCAGCTACATTTAATGGAGAGTAACTTGTAGCTTAGCTACATTTAATTGAGAGTAACTTGTAGCTTGGCTACATTTAATGGAGAGTAACTTGTAGTTTAGCTACATTTAATGGAGAGTAACTTGTAGCTTAGCTACATTTAATGGAGAGTATCTTGTAGTTTAGCTACATGTATCAGAGAGTAACTTGTAGCTTGGCTACATTTAATGGAGAGTAACTTGTAATTTAGCTACATTTAATGGAGAGTAACTTGTAATTTAGCTACATTTAATGGAGAGTAACTTGTAGTTTAGCTACATTTAATGGAGAGTAACTTGTAGCTTAGCGACATTTAATGGAGAGTAACTTGTAGCTTAGCTACATTTAATGGAGAGTAACTTGTAGCTTGGCTACATTTAATGGAGAGTAACTTGTAGCTTGGCTACATTTAATGGAGAGTAACTTGTAGTTTAGCTACATTTAATGGAGAGTAACTTGTAGCTTAGCTACATTTAATGGAGAGTAACTTGTAGTTTAGCTACATGTATCAGAGAGTAACTTGTAGCTTAGCTACATTTAATGGAGAGTAACTTTTAGTTTAGCTACATTTAATGGAGAGTAACTTGTAGTTTAGCTACATTTAATGGAGAGTAACTTGTATCTCAGCTACATTTAATGGAGAGTAACTTGTAGCTTAGCTACATTTAATTGAGAGTAACTTGTAGCTTGGCTACATTTAATGGAGAGTAACTTGTAGTTTAGCTACATTTAATGGAGAGTAACTTGTAGCTTAGCTACATTTAATGGAGAGTAACTTGTATCTCAGCTACATTTAATGGAGAGTAACTTGTAGCTTAGCTACATTTAATGGAGAGTAACTTGTAGCTTGGCTACATTTAATGGAGAGTAACTTGTAGTTTAGCTACATTTAATGGAGAGTAACTTGTAGCTTAGCTACATTTAATGGAGAGTAACTTGTAGTTTAGCTACATTTAATGGAGAGTAACTTGTAGTTTAGCTACATGTATCAGAGAGTAACTTGTAGCTCAGCTACATTTAATGGAGAGTAACTTGTAGCTTAGCTACATTTAATGGAGTGTAACTTGTAGCTCAGTTACATTTAATGGAGATTAACTTGTAGTTTAGCTACATTTAATGGAGAGTAACTTGTAGTTTAGCTACATTTAATGGAGAGTAACTTGTAGTTTAGTTACATTTAATGGAGATTAACTTGTAGCTTAGCGACATTTAATGGAGAGTAACTTGTAGCTTAGCTACATTTAATGGAGAGTAACTTGTAGCTTAGCTACATTTAATGGAGAGTAACTTGTAGCTTAGCTACATTTAATGGAGAGTAACTTGTAGCTTAGCTACATTTAATGGAGAGTAACTTGTAGCTTAGCTACATTTAATGGAGAGTAACGTGTAGCTTAGCTACATTTAATGGAGAGTAACTTGTAGCTTAGCTACATTTAATGGAGAGTAACTTGTAGCTTAGCTACATTTAATGGAGAGTAACTTGTAGCTTAGCTACATTTAATGGAGAGTAACTTGTAGTTTAGCTACATTTAATGGAGAGTAACTTGTAGTTTAGCTACATTTAATGGAGAGTAACTTGTAATTTAGCTACATTTAATGGAGAGTAACTTTTAGTTTAGCTACATTTAATGGAGAGGAACTTGTAGCTTAGCGACATTTAATGGAGAGTAACCTGTAGCTTAGTTACATTTAATGGAGAGTAACTTGTAGCTTAGCTACATTTAATGGAGAGTAATTTGTAGCTTAGCGACATTTAATGGAGAGTAACTTGTAGTTTAGCTACATTTATCAGAGAGTAACTTGTAGCTTAGCTACATTTATCAGAGAGTAACTTGTAGCTTAGCTACATTTAATGGAGAGTAACTTGTAGTTTAGCTACATGTATCAGAGAGTAACTTGTAGCTTAGCTACATTTAATGGAGAGTAATTTGTAGCTTAGCGACATTTAATGGAGATTAACTTGTAGTTTAGCTACATTTAATGGAGAGTAACTTGTAGCTTAGCTACATTTAATGGAGAGTAACTTGTAGCTTAGCGACATTTAATGGAGAGTAACTTGTAGCTTAGCTACATTTAATGGAGAGTAACTTGTAGCTTAGCTACATTTAATGGAGAGTAACTTGTAGCTTAGCTACATTTAATGGAGAGTAATTTTATCTCAGCTACATTTAATGGAGATTAACTTGTAGTTTAGCTACATTTAATGGAGAGTAACGTGTAGCTTAGCTACATTTAATGGAGAGTAACTTGTAGTTTAGCTACATTTAATGGAGAGTAACTTGTAGCTTAGCTACATTTAATGGAGAGTAATTTGTAGCTTAGCGACATTTAATGGAGAGTAACTTGTAGTTTAGCTACATTTATCAGAGAGTAACTTGTAGCTTAGCTACATTTATCAGAGAGTAACTTGTAGCTTAGCTACATTTAATGGAGAGTAACTTGTAGTTTAGCTACATGTATCAGAGAGTAACTTGTAGCTTAGCTACATTTAATGGAGAGTAATTTGTAGCTTAGCGACATTTAATGGAGATTAACTTGTAGTTTAGCTACATTTAATGGAGAGTAACTTGTAGCTTAGCTACATTTAATGGAGAGTAACTTGTAGCTTAGCGACATTTAATGGAGAGTAACTTGTAGCTTAGCTACATTTAATGGAGAGTAACTTGTAGCTTAGCTACATTTAATGGAGAGTAATTTTATCTCAGCTACATTTAATGGAGATTAACTTGTAGTTTAGCTACATTTAATGGAGAGTAACGTGTAGCTTAGCTACATTTAATGGAGAGTAACATGTAGTTAAGCTACATTTAATGGAGAGTAACTTATAGTTTTATTGTGATCATAGTGACATGAGCTACAGGCCAAAATGTATCTAGAACATCTATGCTTAGCTATAACTTTTTGTAGCTTGTGGAATCTGCACTAACTCGGCAAGAAAAGGTCATTTTTTAACCTGGAAAATAGTCGTAAAAAGACTGGCTGTCTGATATGCGGGGTGTAAAGATTCATATAATTTAACGAATAAGGCTTTTCTTCCTGTCACTCACACACAAGAACAACAAGAGAGGAGTGATCGTGACACGCTCATAACCTACGGTGCTTTTAAGCCTGGTTTAAGATAATGGTAATGGCTTTCATTGCACCTTTTTATCCCAAGTACCAATTATTCTGACACTGATGTTTAAAAACGCTATTTTGAAAATCATTTTTTCTTGCGGGCACTTGATACTTTGGCGGCCCAGCCCGGCGTAAGTGACGGGGCGAGGGGATTTAAAACACAAGCAGATGGTTGCTGCCTTTGAATGCTGTGCGATCGTAACCGTATCACTCTTAAGTACGTCTGGAACGACCCTTAAATCTTTTCAAAATCCCTTCATGCCAATCCTCTCCGTCCCCCCCCGCACCCCCCGTTATGATTTTCACATGGGTCAACAACTCGGACCCTCAACAGGACTAATATCGACAACCGTTAAAGTGCCGATTATCCGTTTCCGTCGGCTCGTGTGGCGGTTAAGTGGAGAAGGTAGGAGAGCGTTTCTGACGTGGAGTAATGCGCGCCGAGGCTTGCGGCGGACCTGCCGGGAGCATTCCGTCCCGAGCAGTTCCCCGCTGGTCCGGCGCGGCACGCTGGGAAACGAGCATGTCGCGGTGATCTGTTTTTTAAGATCCCTATTATACCTAATGAACACAAACACATGGGCCGGGTGACGCCTGGAACACATGGGTGGTTTCACTCTCCTCTTCCATCCAGGGTCTCACTCTTTCTCCCGCTACCTGTCTGGCTAGTTCCCGATATACCACATGTCATTAGGTAGCTCATCCCTGGCCTGTGAGAGAATGTTGTACCACTGTGCTTTGTAGATGTCGGGAACAGTGGGAGGCAGGGTGCAGGTAAAAAGGTGTCTGATGCTTAAAGCAAAAATAAACAAAAGGTGAGTGCCCCTAAGAAAAGGCATTGAAGCTTAGGGAAGGCTATGCAGAACGGAACTAAAACTGAACTGGCTACAAAGTCAACAAAAACAGAATGCTGGACGACAGCAAAGACTTACTGTGGAGCAAAGACGGCGTCCACAACGTACATCCGAACATGACATGGAAATCAACAATGTCCCCACAAAGAAGGATAAAAACCACCGAAATAGTCTTGATTGCTAAAACTAACACCTACTCAGTGGCCTAGTGGTTAGTTCAAACCCATACCAAAGACTATAAAAATGGAAAATACCGAAAAAAGAGAAAAAGCAACAAAATAGGAGCGCAAGGCAAGAAGTAAAACACTACACACAGGAAAACAGCAAAAAAGTCCAAATAAGTCAGGGTGTGATGTGACAGGTGGTGACAGTACACCTACTTTGAGACAAGAGCTATAGTGATGCATGCTTGGTTATGCTTTAAAGTCATATCCAACAATTGCGACGACGACTTTTTACTGTCATCTGAGTTTCATTTCTTAATGATTTCTGCCGGTGGTGTGCCTCCGGAAATGTTTTCAACGCCAAAAAATGTGCCTGGGCTCAAAAAAGGTAGAAAAACGCCGTATTAGCGCGCGGCTGTCACGGCTACTTCCCAGAACATTGACGCGAGGAATTAGCCGTGGCTCTGTCACGGTTGTTGGGCAGATTTAAGGACGTGTCATCAGTGAGAGGTCAGGCCTGATGGATAATGTTCGGCGTAAGTGGCAGGTCGGCGGAGGAAAGGGTGGAAAAGGAATGTCTGCTCCAAGACCACAAATGTTTTTTTTTATCAGTATGGTTTGTTGTTTGGGTTTCCCCTTTCCTGCTGCGCTCTTATTTTGTATACCTGTTTCCTCTCGTGTGTGTGTGGTATCTTATAAAATATAAAAGCTAAAATGTCTCTTAAAGCTCTGCCCCTTTAATTAGTGCATACCAAACAATTTAACTTTAGCCTACTAGTACAAGCATATTATTTACCAGCAACATAAAGTGAAACAGAGGCAGAGGTGTCCTGCCACAGTCAGTAACAAATAAACAGAAAACAGTAGTGGTCAAATACAAATAAGGCAACAAGAGAAGTATCCTACACTTCTCTTTTGTAAAGTAAATCTGAACAGCCTATATGGGCATCTACATCAACTATATGATTTGCCTGAGAAGCTGGACAGGACAAAAAAAAAAAAAAAAAAAAACCCAAAAAAACAATTTAAAATTTTTTTTTTAAATTTGTTTTATTTGTGGCGGACGTAATTCTTTCGTGGCGGGCCGCCACAAATAAATGAATGTGTGGGAAACACTGCAATGTCTTTCTGAAGAGGCTTCCAGAGCTGGTCCTAACCAGCAATCATTAGGCAGAGGCCCCTTCTGCACTAAGGCCCCGTTTACACTAAGCCGGATAAGGTTATCCAGGGTAAATCCCACCTAACCTTATCCATGTCCACACACAACAATGCCACCGTTTAAGACCCCTGCGCCCCTCTGTCAGACGGTGCAACGCGACCTAGTACGCTTGTGTGGAAAATGCACACGTCATAGTCACCTCCAGTGTTGCTTTGTGTGCAACTTCTTAAATGGAACTTATCTGAGCAATATCCAGTGTTGTGGTATTACAAGTAACTGGAATCCAGTGTGACTATTGTGGTGAATCACACCTGAGACATCATGAATTAATTAAAATCTTTATTAGACACGTAAACAATGTGATAAAGAACATTTGACATCAATCAAACTAGGGATCTAGATATCTGGTCAGGACACTCCTCACTCTTTTGCCTTCACCTTCATAGTCCATTCCTTTTGGTGACTTTATATACTCAAGACTTAGACGTTGAGTCCACTACATACATGGCGGACAATAACTGATACAGTCTGCTTTGCCAGTCCAAAAGCATTCGCTGTTTTCCGTAGTTAGTCTTCCCTCGACAGCCAGGTAATACAAAGCACACCTTTTTTATCATATCCACGTGAGCCTGCATTCTCGTTGTCTCTCCTTCAATAAACGGACAAAGTTTTTCGCTGAGAATCACAGCTGACCCGGACATTGGGAAGTTCTCTTGCCGTCTGAGAAGTGTTGTATCCCAAATAGCTGCAATGGCTTTCTCTTAAGGCAGGGGTGTCCAAACTTTTTCCACTGAGGGCCGCACACTGAAAAATCAAAGCAAGCGGGGGCCATTTTGATATTTTTTATTTTAAAAACCAATACAATATATGTATAAAAAAAGATACATTTAGGCCTCCACTCAGACTTCATCCTGGGGACCCCAAAAGGTTTTGGTCAAAAAAAATATTACAAATGTGTCATTATTTAGTATTATTATTATTATTCAAGGTTTAAATCTCTAGATCAACATGAGGTCCATCTGTCAATATAACGCTTTTAAAGATTTAAGTTGTATGCCATTTTTGTCAAGGAAAACCCTGTTTTTTTATGGAAAAAACACAAAATATGCAATATTTTCCCCCAATAAAATTTTAAAGTGGAATATTTGAGATTATATAATAATTGGAGTCTTAAAAAGGTCAATAACTCATAACAACATTGATTTTAATTCATTATTTATTATTATTATTATTATTCAAGGTTTAAATCTCTAGATCAACATGAGGTCCATCTGTCAATATAACGCTTTTAAAGATTTAAGTTGTATGCCATTTTTGTCAAGGAAAACCCTGTTTTTTTATGGAAAAAACACAAAATATGCAATATTTTCCCCCAATAAAATTTTAAAGTGGAATATTTGAGATTATATAATAATTGGAGTCTTAAAAAGGTCAATAACTTATAACAACATTGATTTTAATTCATTATTCATTATTATTATTATTATTATTCAAGGTTTAAATCTCTAGATCAGGGGTCACCAACGCGGTGCCCGCGGGCACCAGGTAGCCCGTAAGGACCAGATGAGTCGCCCGCTGGCCTGTTCTAAAAAATAGCTCAAATAGCAGCACTTACCAGTGAGCTGCCTCTATTTTTAAAATTGTATTTATTTACTAGCAAGCTGGTCTCGCTTTGCTCGACATTTTTAATTCTAAGAGAGACAAAACTCAAATAGAATTTGAAAATCCAAGAAAATATTTTAAAGACTTGATCTTCACTTGTTTAAATAAATTCATACATTTTTTTACTTTGCTTCTTATAACTTTCAGAAAGACAATTTTAGAGAAAAAATACAACCTTAAAAATGATTTCAGGATTTTTAAACACATATACCTTTTTACCTTTTAAATTCCTTCCTCTTCTTTCCTGACAATTTAAATCAATGTTCAAGTAAATTTATTGTTTTTATTGTAAAGAATAATAAATACATTTTAATTTAATTCTTCATTTTAGCTTCTGTTTTTTCGACGAAGAATATTTGTGAAATATTTCTTCAAACTTATTATGATTAAAATTTTAAAAAAATATTCTGGCAAATCTAGAAAATCTGTAGAATCAAATTTAAATCTTATTTCAAAGTCTTTAGAATTTCTTTTCAAATTTTTGTTCTGGAAAATCTAGAAGAAATAACGATTTGTCTTTGTTAAAAATATAGCTTGGTCCAATTTGTTTTTATTCTAACAAAGTGTAGATTGGATTTTAACCTATTTAAAACATGTCATCAAAATTCTAAAATTAATCTTAATCAGGAAAAATTACTAATGATGTTCCATAAATTCTTTTTTTTATTTTTTCAAAAATATTCGAATTAGCTAGTTAGCTGCTATATGATTTGCCCGAGAAGCTGGGCAGGACATTATTAAAAACAAAAAAAAAAAAAAATATTCGAATTAGCTAGTTTTTCTCTTCTTTTTTCCGGTTGAATTTTGAATTTTAAAGAGTCAAAATTGAAGATAAACTATGTTTCAAAATGTAATTGTCATTTTTTTCGTGTTTTCTCCTCTTTTAAACCGTTCAATTAAGTGTAAATATAATTAATTATTAATAATAACAGAGTTAAAGGTAAATTGAGCAAATGACTATTTCTGGCAATTTATTGAAGTGTGTGTCAAACTGGTAGCCCTTCGCATTAATCACTACCCAAGAAGTAGCTCTTGCTTTCAAAAAGGTTGGTGACCCCTGCTCTAGATCAACATTAGGTCTATCTGTCAATATAACGCTTTGAAAGATTTAAGTTGTATGCCATTTTTGTCAAGGAAAACCCTGTTTTTTAATGGAAAAAAAACACAAAATATGCAATGTTTTCCCCCAATAAAATTTTAAAGTGGAATATTTGAGATTATATAATAATTGGAGTCTTAAAAAGGTCAATAACTCATAACAACATTGATTTTAATTCATTATTTTTTTGAGCAATGACACTTTAAAAAAAAAAAAAAAGTCCCACTAAAATTATTGAGGATCAAAAAGGGTACTGCTCAGTAAAGTTTAAAAAAATTAATCCAACATTTTTTTAAACTTTTACCACAATAGTCTCAAGATCAACTTCAGATCTATCCGTCAATTATAAGTTTTATTGTTGTTTATGGTTTTTGTTTGTTCGTTTTAGGCCCTTCTTTAAAAAACTTAGTTTTTTAAATGGCAACCAAAAAATATGCAACATTTCCTCCCCAAAATATCTCAAACTGGAATATTTAATGTGAAGTAAATGGAGCCTTGAATAGGTCAATAATTCATAATGACATTGATTTTGATTCATTATTATTTTTTGAAGAAAGAAACAACATGCATGGCAGCTTTGTGTTATTAGAGTCAATAATGCAACATTTTCTTGTTACATTTCACCTGTTTGCTCTTTTATACCACTTTTTATGTTGTTTTTTTTTTTTCATCGTATTTTTAGAATGTGCCGCGGGGCCGTTAAAAAATTACTTGCGGGCCGCAAATGGCCCCCGGGCCGCACTTTGGACACCCCTGTCTTAAGGTATTCATGTGTGATTTCCACAAGTGTCTGTACATGTAGAAGAAGGAGAAACACGGCTCCATATGTCCAGTGGTTAGCTCCGAGCTACGAAACCGCTTTATTATGAAGCTGGCTGTGGCACCTTCTTTCTGACGTAACTTCCTGTGTGGGCGTGGTCTTTCTGGCGTCACTTCCTCTCCGAACTCAGTTTGTAAACGATCAGTGAGTCCACACAGAGATAAGAGCTGGAGATTCAAGAACTACACGGCTGACTTACCCCTGTATAAAATTGTCCGAGGAGGGGAACCTTAAACGCTGGTTTAGTTATGGCTGAAACCGGGCTTAGGCTAAATAATTCTTCGTTTAAGCCAGGGGTTTCCAAAGTGCGGCCCGGGGGCCATTTGCGCATACTTGCCAACCCTCCCGTTTTTAGCGGGAGAATCCCGGTATTCAGCGCCTCTCCCGGCAGAGATTTTCTCCCGACAAACTCCCGGTATTCAGCCGGAGCTGGAGGCCACGCCCCCTCCAGCTCAATGCGGACCTGAGACTGAGTGGGGACAGCCTGTTCTCACGTCCGCTTTCCCACAATATAAACAGCTTGCCCGCCCAATGGCGTCCTAACTTCTAGGGCTTTTAGAGAGTAGAGTGCACAACTGCGCACACAACAAGGAAGACGAAGCAGAAGAACGAGGAGGTTACAGACATTGGGAAGTTCTCTTACGCTTGCAAGTTCCAAAACGAATGGAAACAAGAATTTCAGTTCATCCAGGACAGTTCGAAGGGGAAGGTGTATGTTGCCTGTAAATTTTGTAGAACAGACTTCTCCATTGAACACGGTGGCCGAAATGATATACTCATCATGAACGGAGAAGTTAAACAGGACAATACTGCCATCTAATGGATAGCCACCGGAACACTGAAATTCAAGTATTTCTTTTATTTATATGTAAATAATAATAATAATTAAAAAAAAAAATATATATATATATATATATATATATATATATATATATATATATATATATATATATATATATATATATATATATATATATATATATATATATATATATATATATATATATATGAAATACTCGAGTTGGTGAATTCTAGCTGTAAATAACCACGCAATGTAGCAATGTTTACTCTAATCACACAAAGCTGCCATGTAGGCTGTTTCTTTCTTTACAAAATAATAATGAATAAAAATCAATGTCATTATAATTTATTGACCTATTCAAGGCTCCAATTACGTCACATTAAATATTTAGAGATATTTTTTGGGGAAAATGTTGCATATTTTGTGTTTGCCATGTAAAAAAACGAGCTGTTTTTTTTTTTAAAGAAGGGCCTAAAACGAACAAACAAAAAACATAAACAACAATAAAACTTATAATTGACAGAGATCTGAAGTTGATCTCGAGATTATTGTGTTAAAAGTAAACAATAAAAAAAAAAATTATAATTTATTTTTGAACACTTTAATGAGTAGGACCCTTTTGGATCCCCTACAATTTTAGTGTGATTAGTTTTTAAGTTTCATTGCTCAAAAAATAATAATGAATTAAAATCAATGGTGTTATGAGTTATTGACCTTTTTAAGGCTCCAATTATTATATCATCGCAAATATCCCACTTAAAAATGTTATTGGGTGAAAATATTGCATATTTTGTGTTTTTTTCATTAAAAAAAAAGGGTTTTCTTTGACAAAAAGAGCATACAATTTAAATCTTTAAAAAAATGTTATATTGACAGATAGACCTAATGTTGATCTAGAGCAGGGGTCACCAACCTTTTAGAAAGCAAGAGCTACTTCTTGGGTAGTGATTAATGCGAAGGGCTACCAGTTTGATACACACTTAAATAAATTGCCAGAAATAGCCAATTTGCTTAATTTACCTTTAGGTCTATGTTATTATTAATAATTAATGATATTTACACTTAATTGGACGGTTTAAAAGAGGAGAAAACACGAAACAAATGACAATTAAATTTTGAAACATAGTTTATCTTCAATTTCGACTCTTTAAAATTCAAAATTCTACCGAAAAAAAAGAAAAGAAAAACTAGATAATTCGAATCTTTTTGAAAAAATTAAAAAAAATAATTTATGGAACATCATTAGTAATTTTTCCTGATTAAGATTAATTTTAGAATTTTGATGACATGTTTTAAATAGGTTAAAATCTAATCTACACTTTGTTAGAATATATAACAAATTGGACCAAGCTATATTTCTAACAGACAAATCATTATTTCTTCTAGATTTTCCAGAACAAAAATTTTAAAAGAAATTCAAAAGACTTTGAAATAAGATTCAAATTTGATTCTACAGATTTTCTAGATTTGCCAGAATAATTTTTTTGAATTTTAATCATAATAAGTTTGAAGAAATATTTCACAAATATTCTTCGTCGAAAAAACAGAAGCTAAAATTAAGAATTAAATTAAAATTGATTTATTATTCTTTACAATAAAAAAAATAAATTACTTGAACATTGATTTAAATTGTCAGGAAAGAATAGGAAGGAATTTAAAAGGTAAAAAGGTATATGTGTTTAAAAATCCTAAAATCATTTTTAAGGTTGTATTTTTTCTCTAAAATTGTCTTTCTGAAAGTTATAAGAACCAAAGTAAAAAAAATTATGAATTTATTTAAACAAGTGAAGACCAAGTCTTTAAAATATTTTCTTGGATTTTCAAATTCTATTTGAGTTTTGTCTCTCTTAGAATTAAAAATGTCGAGCAAAGCGAGACCAGCTTGCTAGTAAATAAATACAATTTAAAAAAGAGAGGCAGCTCACTGGTAAGTGCTGCTATTTGAGCTATTTTTAGAACAGGCCGGCGGGCTACTCATCTGGTCCTTACGGGCTACCTGGTGCCCGCGGGCACCGCGTTGGTGACCCCTGATCTAGAGATTTAAAAACTTGAATAATAACACAAATAATAATACTAAATAATGACACATTTTTTATATTTTATGGACCAAAACCCTTTGGGGATCAAGCCTGAGTGGAAGCCTAAATGTATCTTTTTTATACATATATTGTATTGGTTTTTAATATAAAAAATATCAAAATGGCCCCTGCTAGCTTTGATTTTTCAATGTGCGGCCCTCAGTGGAAAAAGTTTGGACACCCCTGATTTAAGCGGTTAAACGACTTATTATAGACATGGCCTTAGTCGGAACTAGGGTTGTCCCGATATCAATATTTTGATACCGGTACCAACATGTATTTCGATACTTTCCGATACTTTTCTAAATAAAGGGCACCACAAACAATGGCATTATTGGCTTTATTTGAACAAAAAATGTTAGTGTACATGAAACATATGTTTATTATTGCAGTTTAGTCCTTAAATAAAATAGTGAACATACTAGACAACTTGTCTTTTAGTAGTAAGTAAACAAACAAAGACTCCTAATTAGTCTGCTGTAACATATTGTGTCATTTATCTACATTATTAAGTTAAAGTACCCATGATTGTCAAACACACACTAGGTGTGGCGAAATTATTCTCTGCATTTGACCCATCACCCTATATCACCCCCTGGGAGGTGAGGGGAGCAGTGAGCAGTGATTTAACCCCCAATTCCAACCCTTGATGCTTGATCCTTAATGGTTCCCATTTTTATAGTCTTTGGTATGACTCGGCCGGGGTTTGAACTCACAACCTACCCATCTCAGGGCGGACACGCTAACCACTAGGCCACTGAGTAGGTGTTTGTTTAAGCAATCAAGAATATTTCAGTTGTTTTTATCCTTCTTTGTGGGGACATTGTTGATTGCCATGTCATGTTCGGATGTACGTTGTGGACGCCGTCTTTGCTTAACAGTAAGTCTTTGCTGTCGTCCAGCATTCTGTTTATGTTTACTTTTCACCCAGTTCAGTTTTGGTTTTGTTCTGCATAGCCTTCCCTAAGCTTCAATGCCTTTTCTTAGGGGCACTCACCTTTTGTTTATTTTTTGGTTTAAGCATTAGACACCTTTTTACCTGCACCCTGCCTCCCGTTGTTTCCGACATCTACAAAGCACAGTGGTCGATAAACACTGTGCCAATAGACGGCACATGTGAGGGTGAAGCGGCACAGGTACAGGTAAAGGAATGACTTACTTATTTCCTGTCAGCACTTTCTCACAGGCAAGGGACAAGCTGTTAAAATGTATTATTAATCTACTTGTTCATTTACTGTTAATATCTGCCTTTTTTGTGTTTTGACATGTTCTATCTACACTTCTGTTAAAATGTAATAATCACTTATTCTTCCGTTGTTTGGATACTGTACATTAGTTTTGGATGATACCACACATTTAGGTATCGATCTGATACCAAGAAGTTACAGGATGTTGCATGGATGACAGTGTTTCCCACACATTCATTTATTTGTGGCGGCCCGCCACGAAATAATTACGTCCGCCAAAAATTAAAAAAATTAAATGTTTTTTTAAAAAATTTATTTATTTATTTTATTTATTTTTGTCCTGTCCAGCTTCTCAGGCAAATCATATAGTTGATGTAGATGCCCATATAGGCTGTTCAGATTTACTTTACAAAAGAGAAGTGTAGGATACTTCTCTTGTTGCCTTATTTGTATTTGACCACTACTGTTTTCTGTTTATTTGTTACTGACTGTGGCAGGACACCTCTGCCTCTGTTTCACTTTATGTTGCTGGTAAATAATATGCTTGTAGTAGTAGGCTAAAGTTAAATTATTTAGTATGCACTAATTAAAGGGGCAGAGCTTTAAGAGACATTTTAGCTTTTATATTTTCATAAGATATATTTTTTGTAAGAACCACAATTAATAAATATATTTCAGTGAATAACTTATTGTTTAAATCTGTATATAAATATGTACATAAAGTGTTGTAATTATATTGTAAAATGGATGAATGGATGGACGTTTAAAACAAAACTATTATTAATTAGTAAGTATACATTTTTTGAGCCTTTTTAGAGAAAATCATATCATTGTAGTAAATTATGCAAATTACTCGATGACGTCATGGTGACCACGCCCATAGCCACGCCCCCACCGCCACAGGTATCTTGGCAGTTTATGGGAAACACTGGATGATGTTTTACAGATCATCTTCAAGTCGCTTCAGGATGCGCCGTTTTGTGGGCGGGTCTTATTTACGTGGCTCACCTTGGGCGGCGTCTTCTCCCCGTCATCTTTGTCGTAGCGGTGTAGCGTGCAAGGACGGGAGTGGAAGAAGTGTCAAAAAGGTGGCGCTAACTGTTTTAACGACATTCAGACTTTACTTCAATTAAATAACGGAGCAGCATTTCCTCATCCGGAAACAACAACAACGCCCGGAAATGTGTCCCGTGATAAAGCGTCCGACCAGAACTCTCTAATAACTAAAGTTCAATCAATCAATCAATCAATCAATCAATTCTTTTTATTGTCATTGTCATAATAACACTTAAGTCATACATGTCAACGAGATTTTGTTTGGGCTTCGTCTAGCGGCCTAGAAACTGCATTGAGGTGCAGGTTGACAATAGTTTACATTTTTAGCATCATCAAGAAGATGGCGAATAGAGGGGCAGGGGGGGGGGGGTGGGAAGAGTCAGGTGTCTGATGGGTGTTACGTTGATGTTGCAGCAATGCAATGTCCAGAGCACCATTATTGAGGTGGTGAAGAGTGGGGCGTGGCTAAGGGCGTGGTTAAGAGGAGAGTATATTTACAGCTAGAATTCACCAAATCAAGTATTTCATATATATATATATATATTATATATATATATATATATATATATATATATATATATATATATATATATATATATATATATATATATATAATAAAAAATAATATAATATTAAATATTTAAATATATATTTATTTTATATATATAAGTCCTCCAGCAGTGAGAAGGAGAACTAAGTCCTCCAGCAGTGAGAAGGAGAACTAAGTCCTCCAGCAGTGAGAACTAAGTCCTCCAGCAGTGAGAAGGAGAACTAAGTCCTCCAGCAGTGAGAAGGAGAACTAAGTCCTCCAGCAGTGAGAAGGAGAACTAAGTCCTCCAGCAGTGAGAACTAAGTCCTCCAGCAGTGAGAACTAAGTCCTCCAGCAGTGAGAACTAAGTCCTCCAGCAGTGAGAAGGAGAACTAAGTCCTCCAACAGTGAGAACTAAGTCCTCCAGCAGTGAGAACTAAGTCATCCAGCAGTGAGAAGGAGAACTAAGTCCTCCAGCAGTGAGAAGGAGAACTAAGTCCTCCAGCAGTGAGAACTAAGTCCTCCAGCAGTGAGAACTAAGTCCTCCAGCAGTGAGAAGGAGAACTAAGTCCTCCAGCAGTGAGAACTAAGTCCTCCAGCAGTGAGAACTAAGTCCTCCAGCAGTGAGAAGGAGAACTAAGTCCTCCAGCAGTGAGAACTAAGTCCTCCAGCAGTGAGAACTAAGTCCTCCAGCAGTGAGAAGGAGAACTAAGTCCTCCAGCAGTGAGAACTAAGTCCTCCAGGAGTGAGAAGTAAGTCCTCCAGCAGTGAGAAGTAAGTCCTCCAGCAGTGAGAAGGAGAACTAAGTCCTCCAGCCGTGTGTTTGTGTGTGATACTGCTCCGCCTGTGTTACTGGCTCCTGCTGTCATCTGCTCCCAGTTAGCAGCATGTTGAAGGCCGCACTACTGCACGCTGCCGTGTCATGCAACACACTCCCGACATCCCTTCTTTCTTTCCACTTGTGTCTGGCACGCCGACTGGAAGACGTTTTTTTCCAAGCGTGGAAAAAAAAAAAATCTTCCACACGTCCAGCTGCGTCTTGCTCCGGGGGCCATAGAGTCGTCAAATAGGTTGAGAAATGAACGCATCAATGGTGTGGTTCTTGTCTGCTCCCCATCTCTCCCCCCTTTTTTTATGTCTCCTTGTTAACTTGTGAAATATTTGAGGTGTCTGAGAACTTCATTATGCCGAGCGCGCCAGCAAAGCCCGGAGAACATCTTTCCTCTGATCTCCAGCGGGCCTTGGAAAGCCCTCGTGTTGGAAACCCTTCCTTCCGCGAGTTGGACTCCCAGTCCCTTGTAAGCAGGGGAGAGAAGTGGTTGCCCTCTCCAGTCGCTTGTTTCCACAGTGCGTGTCCAGGTCTCGGTGGGATTGAGGGAATTCCTACCAGCGTCATTTACTGTCCAGTTATTTTTACAACTAACGGTTTTTCCTATATCTGACAATCTCCCATTGTAGTGGTGTCCGGAGCAGAAGCTGGGCCAATACCAGACTTGCTTCTGTGTCAACCCAGCCCACGACCTTGAAGTTGTAAGCGCACCAAAAGCAGAAACACTCACCCTGAACTCCGGCAAGAGTATTTTCAGACGGTCTAGGCCGGGGTTTGTCAACCACTAGTGGGCCATGAGATACAGTCTGGTCCTGGGCATCCGGCAGTGGAGGCTCCTCTAAGGGGTCTTGGGGCACTAGGAAGTTAACCCCTTTACAACTGTTACCCCAGGTGGCCCTTGGCAAAGGCCTAGTACCTGACTGCCCCCTAGCCAGGGATACGGTGAAGACCTCAACGGCGGAGCAGGCGGAAGACGGTAGATGTAAGAACCGCCACAAGGGCTGCAATGGCGGAAAAAGGCAGAAGTTCAGTCCATAGTGGATCTAACATAATAGTGAGAGAGTCCAGTCCATAGTGGATGTAACATAATAGTGAGAGTCCAGTCCATAGTGGATCTAACATAATAGTGAGAGTCCAGTCCATAGTGGGTCTAACATAATAGTGAGAGAGTCCAGTCCATAGTGGATGTAACATAATAGTGAGAGTCCAGTCCATAGTGGATCTAACATAATAGTGAGAGTCCAGTCCATAGTGGATCTAACATAATAGTGAGAGTCCAGTCCATAGTGGATCTAACATAATAGTGTGAGAGTCCAGTCCATAGTGGATCTAACATAATAGTGTGAGAGTCCAGTCCATAGTGGATCTAACATAATAGTGAGAGTCCTGTCCATAGTGGATCTAACATAATAGTGAGAGTCCAGTCCATAGTGGATCTAACATAATAGCGTGAGAGTCCAGTCCATAGTGGATCTAACATAATAGTGAGAGTCCAGTCCATAGTGGATCTAACATAATAGTGAGAGTCCAGTCCATAGTGGATCTAACATAATAGTGTGAGAGTCCAGTCCATAGTGGATCTAACATAATAGTGTGAGAGTCCAGTCCATAGTGGATCTAACATAATAGTGAGAGAGTCCAGTCCATAGAGGATCTAACATAATAGGGAGAGAGTCCAGTCCATAGTGGATCTAACATAATAGTGAGAGTCCAGTCCATAGTGGATCTAACATAATAGTGAGAGTCCAGTCCATAGTGGGTCTAACATAATAGTGAGAGAGTCCAGTCCATAGTGGATCTAACATAATATTGTGAGAGTCCAGTCCATAGTGGATCTAACATAATAGTGTGAGAGTCCAGTCCATAGTGGATCTAACATAATAGTGAGAGTCCAGTCCATAGTGGATCTAACATAATAGTGTGAGAGTCCAGTCCATAGTGGATCTAACATAATAGTGAGAGAGTCCAGTCCATAGTGGATCTAACATAATAGTGAGAGTCCAGTCCATAGTGGATCTAACATAATAGTGTGAGAGTCCAGTCCATAGTGGATCTAACATAATAGTGTGAGAGTCCAGTCCATAGTGGATCTAACATAATAGTGAGAGTCCAGTCCATAGTGGATCTAACATAATAGTGAGAGTCCAGTCCATAGTGGATCTAACATAATAGTGTGAGAGTCCAGTCCATAGTGGATCTAACATAATAGTGAGAGTCCAGTCCATAGTGGATCTAACATAATAGTGAGAGTCCAGTCCATAGTGGATCTAACATAATAGTGTGAGAGTCCAGTCCATAGTGGATCTAACATAATAGTGAGAGTCCAGTCCATAGTGGATCTAACATAATAGTGAGAGAGTCCAGTCCATAGTGGATCTAACATAATAGGGAGAGAGTCCAGTCCATAGTGGATCTAACATAATAGTGAGAGTCCAGTCCATAGTGGATCTAACATAATAGTGTGAGAGTCCAGTCCATAGTGGATCTAACATAATAGTGTGAGAGTCCAGTCCATAGTGGATCTAATATAATAGTGTGAGAGTCCAGTCCATAGTGGATCTAACATAATAGTGAGAGTCCAGTCCATAGTGGATCTAACATAATAGTGTGAGAGTCCAGTCCATAGTGGATCTAGCATAATAGTGTGAGAGTCCAGTCCATAGTGGATCTAACATAATAGTGTGAGAGTCCAGTCCATAGTGGATCTAACATAATAGTGAGAGTCCAGTCCATAGTGGATCTAACATAATAGTGTGAGAGTCCAGTCCACAGTGGATCTAACATAAAAGTGTGAGAGTCCAGTCCATAGTGGATCTAACATAATAGTGAGAGTCCATAGTGGATCTAACATAATAGTGTGAGAGTCCAGTCCATAGTGGATCTAACATAATTGTGTGAGAGTCCAGTCCATAGTGGATCTAACATAATAGTGAGAGTCCATAGTGGATCTAACATAATAGTGTGAGAGTCCAGTCCATAGTGGATCTAACATAATAGTGTGAGAGTCCAGTCCATAGTGGATCTAACATAATAGTGAGAGAGTCCAGTCCATAGTGGATCTAACATAATAATGTGAGAGTCCAGTCCATAGTGGATCTAACATAATAGTGTGAGAGTCCAGTCCATAGTGGATCTAACATAATAGTGTGAGAGTCCAGTCCATAGTGGATCTAACATAATAGTGTGAGAGTCCAGTCCATAGTGGATCTAACATAATAGTGAGAGAGTCCAGTCCATAGTGGATCTAACATAATAGTGTGAGAGTCCAGTCCATAGTGGATCTAACATAATAGTGTGAGAGTCCAGTCCATAGTGGATCTAACATAATAGTGTGAGAGTCCAGTCCATAGTGGATCTAACATAATAGTGTGAAAGTCCAGTCCATAGTGGATCTAACATAATAGTGTGAAAGTCCAGTCCATAGTGGATCTAACATAATAGTGTGAAAGTCCAGTCCATAGTGGATCTAACATAATAGTGAGAGAGTCCAGTCCATAGTGGATCTAACATAATAGTGTGAAAGTCCAGTCCATAGTGGATCTAACATAATAGTGTGAAAGTCCAGTCCATAGTGGATCTAACATAATAGTGTGAAAGTCCAGTCCATAGTGGATCTAACATAATAGTGTGAAAGTCCAGTCCATAGTGGATCTAACATAATAGTGGGAGTCCAGTCCATAGTGGATCTAACATAATAGTGTGAGAGTCCTGTCCATAGTGGATCTAACATAATAGTGAGAGTCCAGTCCATAGTGGATCTAACATAATAGTGTGAGAGTCCTGTCCATAGTGGATCTAACATAATAGTGAGAGTCCAGTCCATAGTGGATCTAACATAATAGTGTGAGAGTCCTGTCCATAGTGGATCTAACATAATAGTGAGAGTCCAGTCCATAGTGGATGTAACATAATAGTGAGAGAGTCCAGTCCATAGTGGATCTAACATAATAGTGTGAGAGTCCAGTCCATAGTGGATCTAACATAATAGTGTGAGAGTCCAGTCCATAGTGGATCTAACATAATAGTGTGAGAGTCCAGTCCATAATAAACATATGTTTAATGTACCCTAAGATTTTTTGTTAAAATAAAGCCAATAATTAAATTTTTTGTGGTCCCCTTTATTTAGAAAAGTACGGGTACCAAAATATTGGTATCGGGACAACACTAGTCCAGGGTGTACCCCGCCCGAATGCAGCTGGGATAGGCTCCAGCAGAAAATGGATGGTCTACATGGCACAACCCTAATTCCACACAGTTGATACACGTAAAGTTTGTCTGACATGTGTGAGGGCATTTCCAGTTTTTTCTTTGTTTTGAATCTCTATTTTTGCGAGGCTGACCTAAACCCCAGCCAGTCAAGTCCGAGGCCCGTCAAGGACCCCCGGTCTTTCATCACCCTACTTTGTTGTGTGCTGGGGCCCTGCCTATCTTTTCATCTGTACCGGACATGTCTCGCTCCCAGTGGCCTCTATTTTCACTTGGTGGTTTGCACCCTGACCACCGCTCCTCTCACCACACCCTGGGGAACGCGGTACACACCTAACCATTTGGAATGGCTGCATGTGCTGACGGGCTGCAGAATGCCGTAATGTGGCCGGGAGGAATTCTCACTCCCTGTCACCCACACTGTTGTGGGCAAGTCCTGACCGAGGTCTCTCCAGAGTCTGATGTTGGCGATCATTCAGTGAAACCGTAACGTGATTTACGCCCGCCCGGTTCCACCTAATCACCAACATGCTCTTACTCTTGTTTTCCAGATTTGTTTTCTTTAGCTCACATTGATTTGGCTCCTGAGAACATCAGAAATAATACTATTTGGTATTCTTGGACAATGTTGGCGGTCTAATTGGGGTAGTTCAAACCCCGGCCGAGTCATACCAAAGACGATAAAAGTGGGAGCCATTACCTCCCTGCTTGGCACTCAGCATCAAGGGTTGGAATTGGGGGTTAAATCACCAAAAATTATTCCCGGGCGCGGCCACCGCTGCTGCTCACTGCTCCCCTCACCTCCCAGGGGGTGAACAAGGGGTTGGGTCAAATGCAGAGGACAAATTTCACCACACCTCGTGTGTGTGTGTGTGACAATCATTGGTACTTTAACTTAATCAAACATTACAGGGAGACAGAACAGGATCAAACATTACAGGGAGACAGAACAGGATCAAACATTACAGGGAGACGGAACAGGATCAAACATTACAGGGAGACAGAACAGGATCAAACATTACAGGCTGACCTAACAGGATCAAACATTACAGGCTGACCTAACAGGATCAAACATTACAGGGAAACACAACAGGATCAAACATTACAGGGAGACGGAACAGGATCAAACATTACAGGGAGACAGAATAGGGTCAAACATTACAGGGAGACAGAACCGGATCAAACGTTACAGGGAGACAGAACAGGATCAAACGTTACAGGGAGACAGAACAAGATCAAACATTACAGGGAGACAAAACAGGATCAAACATTACTGGGAGACAGAACAGGATCAAACATTACAGGGAGACGGAACAGGATCAAACATTACAGGGAGACGGAACAGGATCAAACATTACAGGGAGACAGAACAGGATCAAACATTACAGGCTGACCTAACAGGATCAAACATTACAGGGAAACAGAACAGGATCAAACATTACAGGGAGACAGAACAGGATCAAACATTACAGGGAGACAGAATAGGATCAAACATTACAGGGAGACACAACCGGATCAAACGTTACAGGGAGACAGAACAGGATCAAACGTGACAGGGACACAGAACAGGATCAAACATTACAGGGAGACAGAACAGGATCAAACATTACAGGGAGACAGAACAGGATCAAACATTACAAGGAGACAGAATAGGGTCAAACATTACAGGGAGACAGAACCGGATCAAACGTTACAGGAAGACAGAACAGGATCAAACATTACAGGGAGACAGAACCAGATCAAACATTACAGGGAGACAGAACAGGATCAGACATTACAGGGAGGCAGAACAGGATCAAACATTACTGGGAGACAGAACAGGATCAAACATTACAGGGAGACAGAACAGGATTTAACATTACAGGGTGACAGAACAGGATCAAACATTACAGGGAGACAGAACAGGATCAAACGTTACAGGGAGACAGAACAGGATCTAACATTACAGGGGGACAGAATAGGATCAAACATTACAGGGAGACAGAACAGGATTTAACGTTACAGGGAGACAGAACAGGATCTAACATTACAGGGAGACAGAACAGGATCAAACATTACAGGCTGACCTAATAGGATCAAACATTACAGGGAAACAGAACAGAATCAAACATTACAGGGAGACAGAACATGATCAAACATTACATGGAGACAGAACAGGATCAAACATTACAGGGAGACAGAACAGGATCAAACATTACAGGCTGACCTAACAGGATCAAACATTACAGGGAGACAAAACAGGATCAAACATTACAGGGAGACAGAACAGGATCAAACATTACAGGGAGACAGAGCAGGATCAAACATTACAGGGAGACAGAACAGGATCAAACATTACACGGAGACAGAACAGGATCAGACATTACAGGGAGACAGAACAGGATCGCTGACGGGTCCGCCAACTTCCGGCACACCTTACAAAAAAGGTGAGGTACAGGTAAACAATGGTGGTTCTTTGTTCAAAATGTTGCATGGATGATGTTTTACGATGTACTAATACTAATATGATCCACTTCAAGAAACTCTTCAAACTTAAAGTGTTTACAAAGTACAAAGAAGAAGATAAACATTCTGATTTTATCTCATCCATCCATTCATTTTCAAAATAATCTTACTCATCTTGTTAGATCCACTATGGACTGGACTCTCACACTATTATGTTAGATCCACTATGGACTGGACTCTCACACTATTATGTTAGATCCACTATGGACTGGACTCTCACACTATTATGTTAGATCCACTATGGACTGGACTCTCACACTATTATGTTAGATCCACTATGGACTGGACTCTCACACTATTATGTTAGATCCACTATGGACTGGACTCTCACACTATTATGTTAGATCCACTATAGACTGGACTCTCACACTATTATGTTAGATCCACTGTGGACTGGACTCTCACACTATTATGTTAGATCCACTATGGACTGGACTCTCACACTATTATGTTAGATCCACTATGGACTGGACTCTCACACTATTATGTTAGATCCACTATGGACTGGACTCTCACACTATTATGTTAGATCCACTATGGACTGGACTCTCACACTATTATGTTAGATCCACTATGGACTGGACTCTCACTATTATGTTAGATCCACTATGGACTGGACTCTCACACTATTATGTTAGATCCACTATGGACTGGACTCTCACACTATTATGTTAGATCCACTATGGACTGGACTCTCACACTATTATGTTAGATCCACTATGGACTGGACTCTCACACTATTATGTTAGATCCACTATGGACTGGACTCACACTATTATGTTAGATCCACTATGGACTGGACTCTCACTATTATGTTAGATCCTTGATAATATTCCCTCCAGATTCCTCAGGGACTCTGCCTCCATCATTGCCCCGATCATCACGCACATAATAAACCTATCAATTACACAAGGCCAAGTACCAAAAGATTTTAAGATAGCAAGAGTAACTCCCCTCTTTAAAAAAGGAAGCAAATTGGAACCTGGCAACTACCGACCTGTTTCTATTCTCAGCTCCATTTCGAAAGTAATGGAGAAAATAGTTTATGAACAGGTCGATAGTTACCTTGCCACTAATAAACTCATGTACAAATTCCAATCCGGCTTCAGAACTAACCACTCCACTGACACATGCCTTCTCTATCTGACCGACCACATCAAACATGAGGTGGACGCGGGCAAATACTGCGGCATGGTCATGCTGGACCTTCAGAAGGCCTTTGACACCGTTAACCACGCTATACTGTTGGATAAGCTCAGAGCAATCGGATTTAACAAAACCTCTTGGAGCTGGATGCAGTCTTACTTGGAGGGGAGGGAGCAGGTGGTAGAGGTGAACGGCACCGTGTCCCCCCCCCTCTCGGTGAGCTGTGGAGTCCCCCAAGGCAGTATATTGGGACCTTTACTGTTCCTAATATACATAAACGACATGTCATCGGCATGTGACTGTGAATTGTTTTTGTTTGCGGATGACTCTGCCTTGCTGGTATCAGACAAGGACAAGTCACAGGTGGAGAAAATCCTCAGTGCTGAGCTGTGTAGAACTTGCACCTGTCTCGCTGACAACAAGCTATCCATCCACTTGGGTAAAACAGAATCCATCCTGTTTGGGTCCCACATCAAACTTAAGAGAGTCAATCACTTCACCATAAAAGTAGGTGACAGTGTCATCACCAGGAAAGATGAGGTCACCTACCTAGGTTCCATTCTAGAGGCTAACCTTTCCTGTGATAAAATGGCAACCAAGGTAATCAAAAAGGTTAACCAACGAACGAGATTTCTCTACAGAATTTCCTCTCTGGTCAACAAAAGCACCTTGAGGATTCTGGCGGGAACTCTCGTTCAACCCTTTTTCGATTACGCATGCACCTCCTGGTACCCTAGCACCTCCAAAACCCTCAAATCTAAACTCCAAACATCTCAGAACAAGCTAGTCAGATTACTTCTAGACCTCCACCCCAGATCCCACCTCACTCCTACCCACTTCTCTAAAGTGGGCTGGCTCAAGGTGGAGGACAGAGTTAAACAACTTGCACTGAGCCTAGTCTATAAAATCCGCTACACCTCCCTGATACCGAAGTACATGTCAAACTACTTCCTTAACGTAAATGACCGCCATAACCACAACACCAGGGGGTGCTCCACTAACCACGTTAAACCCAGATTCCGAACTAACAAAGGTCTTAACTCATTCTCTTTCTATGCCACATCAATGTGGAATGCGCTCCCAACAGGTATAAAAGAAAGGGCATCTCTATCCTCCTTCAAAACCGCTATAAAGGTTCACCTCCAGGCAGCTACAACCCTAAACTAACACCCTCCCCGGATTGCTAATAATCAAATGTAAACAATCAAATGCAGATTCTTTTTCTTATGCCTTCTGATCTCTCTCTCTCTCTTTCTCTCTCTCTCTCTATGTCCACTACCCCCCCCCCCCCCCCCACCCCACCCCCTCCACACTCCTGATTGTAAATAATGTAAATAATTCAATGTGATTATCTTGTGTGATGACTGTATTATGATGATAGTATATATGATAGTATATATCTGTATCATGAATCAATTTAAGTGGACCCCGACTTAAACAAGTTGAAAAACTTATTCGGGTGTTACCATTTAGTGGTCAATTGTACGGAATATGTACTTCACTGTGCAACCTACTAATAAAAGTCTCAATCAATCAATCAATCAATCCACTATGGACTGGACTCTCACACTATTATGTTAGATCCACTATGGACTGGACTCTCACAATATTATGTTAGATCCACTATGGACTGGACTCTCACTATTATGTTAGATCCACTATGGACTGGACTCTCACACTATTATGTTAGATCCACTATGGACTGGACTCTCACACTATTATGTTAGATCCACTATGGACTGGACTCACACTATTATGTTAGATCCACTATGGACTGGACTCTCACACTATTATGTTAGATCCACTATGGACTGGACTCTCACACTATTATGTTAGATCCGGGGTGTCTATTTGAACCAAGATGGATGTGCTGTGGGGGTAAAAACAAAAAGGGACCATGAAGAGTTTCCATTATTACATACCTGCATGCTGACGCCACAGAAGGTATGTTAGTAAGCAGCAGACCCGCAGAGGAGAACACACCACGGTGTGACCACTGCTATGATGTCTCGTCCTCGTCAGGATGCGCCGTTTTGTGGGCGGGTCTTATTTACGTGGCTCGCCTTCGACGGCGTCTTCTCCCCGTCATCTTTGTTGTAGCGGTGTAGCGTGCAAGGACGGGAGTGGAAGAAGTGTCAAAAGATGGCGCTAACTGTTTTAATGACACTCAGACTTTACTTCAATCAATAACGGAGCAGCATCTCCTCATCCGGAAACAACAACAAGGCCTGTGGAAAAAAACGTCCGACCGGAACCCTCTGATAACTAAAGTTCCTTGGGTGAATAATGTAAAGTCACTACACCGGTATGTTTTAGCGCTTTCATGGCGAGTTTACTGACATATATAAGTAAGAACTTTACACTACTTTATATTGGAAATGGCGACAGCGGAGGATGAATGTCACATAACAAGAAGATAGAGAAAAAATATGTTTATCGACTACGGCGTCGACACGGACTACAAAGGTGGATGTGCGCTACTTTTCAGGACATATGCAGATCCCAAATACAGATCAGCAGGTACCAGAAGGTAAGAAAAGTTGCTTTTGCATGATATTGCGAAACAAAACGGCAGATAATATGTCTTACCTTATACACACACCATAATAATACTCCTATGTTGAAGCACAGTACAATCCATCAAGCGGTGTGGCTTCATAGCTTACCAAAGTCCTACTAAAACATTTTGATTGATTTTTGAGCACTGTATGTAATGTTCTATAATCTCAATGGAACATATACAATTTTGGTGTTGTTTACTTGAGTCATATTACAGTCTACCCGTATCTCTTATGTGTGACTGCCATCTACTCGTCACACTTATCATTTCACCATGTACCAAATAAAATAGCTTTGAGGTCGGTAAGCACAACCAGAATTATTCCGTATATTAGGCGCACCGGGTTATGAGGCGCGCTGTCGAGTTTTGAGAAAATGAAAGGATTTTTAAGTGTGCGCCTTATAGTCCGAAAAATACGGTACACATTTTTAAAATCCCATTTTAGACACTTGCAGAACGTTTCATTAGAATCCATCAATAACTTTTTGAGTAATGTTGCTAAATTAATTACAGTTCTTACGGTTCTTTAACCGAGTGGATACGGTTAAAATGTGAGAGTCCAGTCCAGAGTGGGGGCCAGCAGGGGATCCTCTTGCATGTAGACCCGTCGGGGCGCAGAGACGTCTCCAACTGATGCATAAGGAGTGGTCCAGACTTCATGTGAAAGTCTAGTCCATTGGGAGACCAGCAGGGGATCTTCTTGAATGGAGACAAGATGTCACCAACTGATGCATAAGAACTGGTCACCTTGGGTCCAGACTTCTTGTGAAAGTCTAGTCCATTGGGAGACCAGCAGGGGATCTTCTTGAATGGAGACGAGACGTCGCCAACTGATGCATAAGGAGTGGTCACCTTGGGTCCGGACTTCATGTGAAAGTCTAGTCCATTGGGAGACGGGCAGGGGATCTTCTTGAATGGAGACAAGACGTCACCAACTGATGCATAAGGAGTGGTCACCTTGGGTCCAGACTTCATGTGAAAGTCTAGTCCATTGGGAGACCAGCAGGGGATCTTCTTGAATGGAGACAAGACGTCACCAACTGATGCATAAGGAGTGGTCACCTTGGGTCCAGACTTCATGTGAAAGTCTAGTCCATTGGGAGACCAGCAGGGGATCTTCTTGAATGGAGACAAGACGTCACCAACTGATGCATAAGGAGTGGTCACCTTGGGTCCAGACTTCATATAAAAGTCTAGTCCATTGGGAGACGAGCAGGGGATCTTCTTGAATGGAGACAAGACGTCACCAACTGATGCATAAGGAGTGGTCACCTTGGGTCCAGACTTCATGTGAAAGTCTAGTCCATTGGGAGACCAGCAGGGGATCTTCTTGAATGGAGACAAGACGTCACCAACTGATGCATAAGGAGTGGTCACCTTGGGTCCAGACTTCATTTGAAAGTCTAGTCCATTGGGAGACGAGCAGGGGATCTTCTTGAATGGAGACAAGACGTCACCAACTGATGCATAAGAAGTGGTCACCTGGGGTCCAGACTTCATGTGAAAGTCTAGTCCATTGGGAGACGAGCAGGGGATCTTCTTTGAATGGAGACAAGACGTCACCAACTGATGCATAAGAAGTGGTCACCTTGGGTCCAGACTTCTTGTGAAAGTCTAGTCCATTGGGAGACAAGTAAGGGATCTTCTTGAATGGAGTCAAGACATCACCAACTGATGCACAGAGGAGTGGTCACCTTGGGTCCAGACTTCATATAAAAGTCTAGTCCATTGGAAGACGAGCAGGGGATCTTCTTGAATGGTGACAAGACGTCACCAACTGATGCATAAGGAGTGGTCACCTTGGGTCCAGACTTCATGTGAAAGTCTAGTCCATTGGGAGACGAGCAGGGGATCTTCTTGAATGGAGACAAGATGTCACCAACTGATGTATAAGGAGTGGTCACCTTGGGTCCGGACTTCATGTGAAAGTCTAGTCCATTGGGAGACCAGCAGGGGATCTTCTTGAATGGAGACAAGACGTCACCAACTGATGCATAAGGAGTGGTCACCTTGGGTCCAGACTTCATGTGAAAGTCTAGTCCATTGGGAGACCAGCAGGGGATCTTCTTGAATGGAGACAAGACGTCACCAACTGATGCATAAGGAGTGGTCATCTTGGGTCCGGACTTCATGTGAAAGTCTAGTCCATTGGGAGACCAGCAGGGGATCTTCTTGAATGGTGACAAGACATCACCAACTGATGCATAAGAAGTGGTCACCTTGGGTCCAGACTTCATGTGAAAGTCTAGTCCATTGGGAGACCAGCAGGGGATCTTCTTGAATGGAGACAAGACGTCACCAACTGATGCATAAGGAGTGGTCACCTTGGGTCCAGACTTAATGTGAAAGTCTAGTCCATTGGGAGACGAGCAGGGGATCTTCTTGAATGGAGACAAGACGTCACCAACTGATGCATAAGAAGTGGTCACCTTGGGTCCAGACTTCATATGAAAGTCTAGTCCATTGGGAGACCAGCAGGGGATCTTCTTGAATGGAGACAAGACGTCACCAACTGATGCACAGAGGAGTGGTCCATCCTGGGTCCCGGCTTGGAACAGCTAGTGGAGTGTGATCTGTGGTCACCTGATAATCTGGGCAGAGCAGAAAAGAGAGACAGCAGATCAACTGGTCTTAAAAGGGGTCTATTTAAAGGCTAGAGTGTACAAATGAGTTTTAAGATGCCAGGATCATTGGGAAACTGCCCGCCCTCGACAAGGTGGCAGCTCAGAGAGGAGAGCTGAAAGACATCCACTCCAGTATGATAGTTCATGTTTCCCATTAGGATTCAGCGCAACTCGAAAGGGAAATGTAGCGCTCAAGCATGATGCCGCCGTGCATAGCGTCCCGCCTGGCACTCCCGAGCATCAGTCAGCGCCATTTCTGGGCCCAGACGCCACGGGACACCAATGTATCAGCTGGGTTTCCCATTAAAGAGCCACAAATAACATCAGTTCACTGCAGCCGCGGATGACATCGCCAGCATTATTATTGTAAACGCTCCAAGAGGATGATTGATGTCTGTGGATTTTCTTAATGAGGGACTTGATAATTGTGACGAGACAGGAAAGTGTTTTGATCGATACGGTGCGTGATGAACTCGGAGACGTTTTCCATGAATGGCCAGCGTCGGAATGAACGATTGGCAATTTGACATGCCATGCGTTTCCCATCTGCGGCGAGCAGGCTTCCTCCCTGACACAATTAGGGCACTCGGAGGGCTCCGCTCGTCTGGAAGTCTTTACACGCCAGGACCAGTCGCAGACTCTGTCCTTGTTTGCAGGAGTTGAACGGCCACATGATGATATGTGGATGTGTGCGTGCCGGATGTCACCTGTTTACATGGCAGTGTGGAGCGCGCTGACACAGCAGACAGCACACATGTTTGTGTTTGACACTTCATGCTCTCTAAGTCCTACATCTTTGGCGGGATGGATTAGAAACGCTCTGTCACGTTTGTTAGAGATGAATAAAAAAAAACGCTTGAAAGTTGTGGCTATTGGACGTCACCGTTGTAGCACTTAAAGTATCTAAAACAACTTCAAAACACTCCGTTTTATATACACACTGCAAGTATATATGTAATGTAGTAACAGACACCTTCATAGCAATATGTAATATGTACAATATACACACTGCAAGTATATATATAATGTAGTAACAGACACCTTCATAACAATATGTAATATGTACAATATACACACTGCAAGTATATATATAATGTAGTAACAGACACCTTCATAACAATATGTAATATGTACAATATACACACTGCAAGTATATATATAATGTAGTAACAGACACCTTCATAACAATATGTAATATGTACAATATACACACTGCAAGTATATATATAATGTAGTAACAGACACCTTCATAACAATATGTGATATGTACAATATACACACTGCAAGTATATATATAATGTAGTAAGAGACACCTTCATAACAATATGTAATATGTACAATATACACGCTGCAAGTATATATATAATGTAGTAACAGACACCTTCATAACAATATGTGATATGTACAATATACACACTGCAAGTATATATATAATGTAGTAACAGACACCTTCATAACAATATGTGATATGTACAATATACACACTGCAAGTATATATATAATGTAGTAACAGACACCTTCATAGCAATATGTAATATGTACAATATACACACTGCAAGTATATATATAATGTAGTAACAGACACCTTCATAGCAATATGTAATATGTACAATATACACACTGCAAGTATATATATAGTGTAGTAACACACACCTTCATAATAATATGTAATATGTACAATATACACACTGCAAGTATATATATAATGTAGTAACAGACACCTTCATAACAATATGTAATATGTACAATATACACACTGCAAGTATATATATAATGTAGTAACAGACACCTTCATAACAATATGTAATATGTACAATATACACAATGCAAGTATATATATAATGTAGTAACAGACACCTTCATAGCAATATGTAATATGTACAATATACACACTGCAAGTATATATATATAGTGTAGTAACACACACCTTCATAATAATATGTAATATGTACAATATACACACTGCAAGTATATATATATATAATGTAGTAACAGACACCTTCATAACAATATGTAATATGTACAATATGCACACTGCAAGTATATATAGAATGTAGTAACAGACACCTTCATAACAATAAGTAGTATGTTTTATATACACACTGTAAGTATATATATATATATATGTATATATATATATTGTAGTAACAGACACCTTCATAACAATATGTACAATATACACACTGCACATATATATATAATGTAGTAACTGACACCTTTTGTAAATGTCTATTTACATACCTTAATAGTTTCCAACCAGTGTCTGTAATAGGGCAGTAAAACAGCTGGTCAAACAAAACAGAAGTCATCGTCATGGACCTACTGGCTGCGGAAACTAGCTCTCCAATCAGCTAATCAGACTCAATAAGTCAATTGTAACATTTTGGTGAATTTTACGAAACTGAAACAATACAAACTGAATGCCACTGTAAGTTAATAACACTAGCACAGACAATTGTAAAGGTCTTAGCATGTTAGCTAATGTTAATGATGCTAGCTTGATCACATTACGATAGCATGTACAGATATGCATGGAAACACTCCTACAGACATCACACATGGGAGGGTTTCGTTAGTATGAATAGTTTTAGTTATATTGTAATTGTTACAAACTTTGCCTGGAGTGATGAATGAAGAATCCTGCATGGACGAATAGTAAACCAGACCGGGACTTACACTTCCGGTTCAAGGCACGAAGCGGGAAGCAGTGAGGCCATTTCACACCTTTTCAGTGTCTCTGTTATACGAAAGATCTTTAGTTTTATACAAAACATTATGGCCAATAGCGAAGAAAAATCCATAAATTAGCCGCACCGTTTTATAAACCGCAGGCTTCAAAGCGTGGGAAAAACATAACGGCTTATAGCCTGGAAAATACGGTCTTTTGGATGCATGCACCAGGCTGTGAGGCCGGAGCTGTCCTATCTAAGTCTGTGAGCGGGACATTCTAAAACCAGTGACCACGGAATTTTCAGTCTAAATTCAACACTCATTTTCTGTGTTTTTTTTTTTCTCCCTGTGACGTCGTTGCTATTTTCTCTACTTTGACCTGAGAGGCAGTTAAATATGTGAAAACATGTCTTACCCACATATGAGGAGTTTCCCCCGGCCTAATCTTAAATAAAATGTCTTCCTCCCATCATGTGTAATCATTAAGGCGGACGCTCGGTGTAAGGCGAGCCATCATCAGGCTCAATGCAGCCATTGTTGCCTCCTGGGCCGCCACACCTCAGCAGCACCGCTTCCTGACAGTGCCACTTGGGAAATGAAAAGTGACACGCTAAAGTGCTCTTTTCATTTCTCAGGGTATCTGCTAGGGAAACACTAAACAATTGACTTTCTCCATGTTATATGTACAATATACACACTGCAAGTATATATATAATGTAGTAACAGACACCTTCATAACAATATGTAATATGTACAATATACACACTGCAAGTATATATATAATGTAGTAACAGACACCTTCATAACAATATGTAATATGTACAATATACACACTGCAAGTATATATATAATGTAGTAACAGACACCTTCATAACAATATGTAATATGTACAATATACACACTGCAAGTATATATATAATGTAGTAACAGACACCTTCATAACAATATGTAATATGTACAACATACACACTGCAAGTATATATATAATGTAGTAACAGACACCTTCATAACAATATGTAATATGTACAATATACACACTGCAAGTATATATATAATGTAGTAACAGACACCTTCATAACAATATGTAATATGTACAATATACACACTGCAAGTATATATAAAATGTAGTATTAGACACCTTCATAACAATATGTAATATGTACAATATATACACTGCAAGTATATATAAAATGTAGTATTAGACACCTTCATAACAATATGTAATATGTACAATATATACAGTGCAAGTATATATAAAATGTAGTATTAGACACCTTCATAACAATATGTAATATGTACAATATATACACTTCAAGTATATATAAAATGTAGTAACAGACACCTTCATAACAATATGTAATATGTACAATATACACACTACAAGTATATATATAATGTAGTAACAGACACCTTCATAACAATATGTAATATGTACAATATACACACTGCAAGTATATATAAAATGTAGTATTAGACACCTTCATAACAATATGTAATATGTACAATATACACACTGCAAGTATATATATAATGTAGTAACAGACACCTTCATAACAATATGTAATATGTACAATATACACACTGCAAGTATATATATAATGTAGTAACAGACACCTTCATAACAATATGTAATATGTACAATATACACACTGCAAGTATATATAAAATGTAGTATTAGACACCTTCATAACAATATGTAATATGTACAATATATACACTGCAAGTATATATAAAATGTAGTATTAGACACCTTCATAACAATATGTAATATGTACAATATATACAGTGCAAGTATATATAAAATGTAGTATTAGACACCTTCATAACAATATGTAATATGTACAATATATACACTTCAAGTATATATAAAATGTAGTAACAGACACCTTCATAACAATATGTAATATGTACAATATACACACTACAAGTATATATATAATGTAGTAACAGACACCTTCATAACAATATGTAATATGTACAATATACACACTGCAAGTATATATAAAATGTAGTATTAGACACCTTCATAACAATATGTAATATGTACAATATACACACTGCAAGTATATATATAATGTAGTAACAGACACCTTCATAACAATATGTAATATGTACAATATACACACTGCAAGTATATATATAATGTAGTAACAGACACCTTCATAACAATATGTAATATGTACAATATTTACCATATTTTGATCATTTCAATCATTTCCGGGAGTGATTTAATTTCTGTTCCCATAGCAGCGCACGTCTGACTTCTGGTGTGTTCCTACTTCCGGAATCAAACACGAGTGTTTTGTAATCATGGCAGACTTGGTAACAGACAACAAAGACGACTATTTTAGGACAAATGAGGATTTACAACCTTATATTTTTGAAGCTGAATATACTGCTGCTTATAAAAGCAAGCACCAAGGAAGAGTGAGACGTTGGAGCAGACGGGATGACCGCAATTTTGAGGCTACAAATATGGAAATTGGAGACAAGCGATTTCAACATAAATGGACTGCTTACCCAAAATCAACAGGAAACGTCCCTGTTTCCCGAGCACTAATCAGAGGCATTATTTAAGCCAGGTCGGCCTGGCTTCTTTGTTTGCTACATGCAACCTGTTTACGTGAGTATTGCTTGTCTCTAGTCTATGCTAAGTGGTAGCGTTAGCTTCGAGTGCGATCGGCACGTCGTTCCGTCGGCCTGTTTTTCTGTTTTTTGTACTTCTTTGACTTTCGAGAATAAATCATGTTCCTACCTGCACGTCCTGTCCGGAGTGGTCCGTCTGCATGCCGGGGGAACAAACCCTGCAGTAAGCTGCGACACCACCACACGTAACAAGGATGATACATACTGTCAGAATAATTGTATCTAAGTTATCACAAAACTTTGTGCTGCCATGAGTTCCCGGCGAGCAGACAAAAGCTGTCTTTGATCTTACCAATCAAAAGGCTGGTAAAACTCCACTGTGTAGGATGGGAAGCGACATGAAGGCGTCGAGTTTCTTTGATGTATTGTAATCCACAGGAAGATTTTATCTTGACCCGAGATCTACAAAGCGGAGAGGAAGCAGGGCCTGACTCCCCTCCAGGCACCTTTTCTTTGAACTGTTTTGTGATGAGGGCGACGGCTGTTTATGACCCCCCCTCCCTTAGAAACAGCTGTTTTCATGTAATCAGGGAAAGTCCAAATAAAAGAGGAGGCGTACAATCTTTCGTCAGAGCGTGGTGAGACACTGTATAAGGGTACAGGTCTACGCGTTTCTCCTTAATTGAGCTAAATTGAATCCTGTCTCTGTTGAATTCCTTGCTTCTTGTCTTGTTTAATAGATGTCATCAGTGTTCGAACCTGACACATACATTTATCATTTGTTTTCTGAACGGTTACAAAAAAGTGGGACACCATTTTTATGACTTGATGGGGTCCCCGGGACCCCATTTTGAAAATTCCTAGCGCCAACACTGACGGCTATTTTTGAACAAATAAGGATTCACAACTTCATCTTTTTTTTTTCTGCTTATAGAAGCCAGCACGGAGGAAGAGTGAGACGCTGGAGCAGACGGAAGCTGAGAGAGTGAGGCGAAAGTGACTCGAATCTGCAAAATGTGGAGTTTGGAGACAAGCTATTTCGACATAAATGGAGTGCCTACCCAGATAAACCGGAAAACGTCCTCGGCCAGCTGGACCAAATCGAGTGAGTCACTTTAATATTGATGATGATACACATCATGTGTGTTATTACAACTACACTACATACACTGTCTGGCTAGCTGTGTACAAACAAAACATGAAATAATACTTTATAGATACTCAAACATGTTTTGTGTTAGCTTATCTCTTTCCGTAGTTAGCTTTTATGGCTAATACCGTAGCACACCGATGTGTTAGTACGCTAGAAAAATAGTTCCTCAGTGTTTGGTCTTACAATAACAATGTTGCTACAGTTTATTATACAGGTTACACAACGTAAATGAAGTATTGTTGACGCTTCTTAAATGCATTTTTAAAATGATTTGCTAACATTAACTGCATTGCTAGCTACCTAAAACGAGATGATTTTTATATTTTAGAAAAGCTTGAATTTTTCTGCGCACCTTTTTTTTGTTTTGAAAACACTTCCAAGCAAAACCAAACATTTTCAGCTTACCTCCAAATTGCTCGTGTTTTTATCTATTTGTATTTATTTTCAATCATTTTTTATGTGGAGGGAGTGTGGATGTGAATTAGCATAGCCCAACATAATATGTGCTAATGTGTTCTTTAATGTGCATTGGCCCTTAAAATAAACTAACAAACACTACGCGGTTTTTCAGTTTAAAATTCTTTGTTTTTAAAGTACAAATGCGTGTCAAAGCCAAGGCCCGGGGGCCAGATGTGGCCCTTCACTTCATTTTATTTGGCCCTCGGAAGCCTGGAAATAATATATAACAATAAAGTAGTGTAGCTTGTCTTACTAAATGTATTCTTTCTTTCTATTTTGGCAGGAAAAAATTTATACGTACGTGCTCCATGCAATCGCAAATTATGTTAACTTAAATATTGTCTAATTATGCAAAATTATCAAACATTCAAACCATTTTTTAAATAAAAATAAATACTAAAAATAAGGTTTTCAAAGCAAGTTATCCATCAAATTGTGCAATGTAAAAGTAGCAATAGATTTCATGGTAAAATGGGGAATTTACTGTGATTTTTACAGCTTTTTTCTCTAAATGAAAAAAAACTACTTTTTTTTTTTTTTACTGTAATAAACTCTGGTGCCGTTTTTGGCATTTACAGTAATACACCGAAAAATCTACAGTTGTTGATATGCGGTGGAAAAATAAAAAATAAAAAAAGGCAGCTCAGGTGCCAAAATTTCACTGTAAAAATGCAGGTTTTTTTATTTACAGTAAAAAAAATTTTAAAAAAGTACATTTTACAGTAAAATTCTGGCAACTGAGCTGCTTTTTTTTTTTTTTTTTTTTTTTTTTTTAACCATAAAAACAGCAGTACTGTTTTTCCATTTACAGTAATATACACTACATTTAAGGTGAAATTATTGCAACTTGCAGTATTTATTTTTTACATTTTAGTTTTAAAAAAATCGACTAAAAAAATGCATAAAAATGGTGTAATAAAAGTATTCACTGTTAGAAGCGGCCCTCGGGGATTTCATGGTAAAATGGTGAAATTTACTGTGTTTTTTACAGCATTTTTCTCTAAATGAAAAAAAACTGTACTTGTTTTACTGTAATAAACTGTGGTGCCGTTTTTGGCATTTACAGTAATACACCGAAAAATCTACACTTGTTGATTTGCGGTGAAAAAAAATAAATTAAAAAAAGGCAGCTCAGGTGCCAAAATGTCACTGTAAAAATGCATTTTTTTTTATTTACAGTAAAAAATAAAAAAGTACATTTTACAGTAAAATTCTGGCAACTGAGCTGCCTTTTTTTTTTTTTTTTTACCATAAAAACAGCAGTACTGTTTTTCCATTTACAGTAATATACACTACATTTAAGGTGAAATTATTGCAACTTGCAGTATTTATTTTTTACATTTTAGTTTGAAAAAAATCGACTAATAAAATGCATAAAAAAATGGTTTAATAATAGTATTCACTGTTAGAAGCGGCCCTCTGGGATTTCATGGTAAAATGGTGAAATTTACTGTGTTTTTTACAGCATTTTTCTGTAAATGAAAAAAAACTGTACTTGTTTTACTGTAATAAACTGTGGTGCCGTTTTTGGCATTTACAGTAATACACTGAAAAATCTACACTTGTTGATTTGCGGTGAAAAAAAATAAAATTAAAAAAGGCAGCTCAGGTGCCAAAATTTCACTGTAAAAATGCTTTTTTTTAATTTACAGTAAATAAAACAAAAATTACATTTTACAGTAAAATTCTGGCAACTGAGCGGACTTTTTTTTTTTTTTTTTTAACCATAAAAACAGCAGTACTGTTTTTCCATTTACAGTAATATACACTACATTTAAGGTGAAATTATTGCAAACTGCAATATTTTTTAAAACTTTTTAGTTTAAAAAAAAATCGACTAATAAAATGCATAAAAAAATGGTGTAATAATAGTATTCACTGTTAGAAGCGGCCCTCTGGGATTTCATGGTAAAATTGTGAAATTTACTGTGTTTTTTACAGCATTTTTCTCTAAATGAAAAAAACTGTACTTGTTTTACTGTAATAAACTGTGGTGCCGTTTTTGGCATTTACAGTAATACACCGAAAAATCTACAGTTGTTGATTTGCGGTGGAAAAAAATGAATAAAAAATGGCAGCTCAGGTGCCACAATTTCACTGTAAAAATGCAGTTGTTTTTATTTACAGTAAAAAAAAGAAATGTATATTTTACAGTAAAATTCTGGCCCTCTGGGATTTCATGGTAAAATTGTGAAATTTACTGTGTTTTTTACAGCGTTTTTGTCTAAATGAAAAAAAAAACTGTACTTTTTTTTAATGTAATAAACTGTGGTGCCGTTTTTGGCATTTACAGTAATACACCGAAAAATCTACAGTTGTTGATTTGCGGTGGGAAAAAATAAATAAAAAATGGCAGCTCCGGTGCCAAAATTTCACTGTAAAAATGCAGTTTTTATTTACAGTAAAAAAATTTTTTTACATTTTACAGTAAAATTCTGCCAACTGAGCTGCCTTTTTTTTTTTTTTTTACCATAAAAACAGCAGTACTGTTTTTCCATTTACAGTAATATACACTACATTTAAGGTGAAATTATTGCAACTTGCAGTATTTTTTTTTTTACATTTTAGTTTTTAAAAAATGGACTAATAAAATGCATTAAAAAATGTTGTAATAATAGTAAACAGTAAAAAAAAAAAAGAAATGTACATTTTACAGTAAAATTCTGGCAACTTAGCTGCCTTTTTAATTTTTTTTAAACCATAAAAACAGCAGTACTGTTTGTCCATATACACTACATTTAAGGTGAAATTTTTTTTTACATTTTAGTTTTAACAAAATCGACTAATAAAATGCATAAAAAAATGGTGTAATAATAGTATTCACTGTTAGAAGCGGCCCTCGGGGATTTCATGGTAAAATTGTGATATTTACTGTGTTTTTTACAGCGTTTTTTCTCTAAATGAAAAAAATAGTATTTTTTTTTTTACTGTAATAAACTGTGGTGCCGTTTTTGGCATTTACAGTAATACACCAAAAAATCTACACTTGTTGATTTGCGGTGAAAATTTTTTAATAAAAAATGGCAGCTCAGGTGCCAAAATTTCACTGTAAAAATGCAGTTGTTTTTATTCACAGTAAAAAAAAAAAATTACATTTTACAGTAAAATTCTGCCAACTCAGCTGCTTTTTTGCTTCTTTTTTTTTTACCATAAAAACAGCAGTACTGTTTTTCCATTTACAGTAATATACACTACATTTAAGGTGAAATTATTGCCACTTGCAATATTTTTTTTTACATTTTAGTTTTAACAAAATCGACTAATAAAATGCATAAAAAAATGGTGTAATAATAGTATTCACTGTTAGAAGCGGCCCTCGGGGATTTCATGGTAAAATGGTGAAATGTACTGTGTTTTTTACAGCGTTTTTCTCTAAATGAAAACAACTGTACTTGTTTTACTGTAATAAACTGTGGTGCCGTTTTTGGCATTTACAGTAATACACCAAAACATCTACACTTGTTGATTTGCGGTGAAAAAAAAAAAAAAAAAAAATGGCAGCTCAGGTGCCAAAATTTCACTGTAAAAATGCAGTTGTTTTTATTCACAGTAATACAAAAAATATTTACATTTTACAGTAAAATTCTGCCAACTGAGCTGCCTTTTTTTTTTTAACCATAAAAACAGCAGTACTGTTTTTCCTTTTACAGTAACATACACTACATTTAAGGTGAAATTATTGCAATTTGCAGTATTTTTTATTCACATTTTAGTTTAATAAAAATCGACTAATAAAATGCATTAAAAAATGGTGTAATAATAGTATACACTGTTAGAAGCGGCCCTCTGGGATTTCATGGTAAAATGGTGAAATGGACTGTGTTTTTTACAGCATTTTTTTCTAAATGAAAAAAACTGTACTTGTTTTACTGTAATAAACTGTGGTGCCGTTTTTGGCATTTACAGTAATACACCAAAAATCTACACTTGTTGATTTGCGGTGAAAATAAAAAATGGCAGCTCAGGCGCCAAAATTTCACTGTAAAAATGCCGTTTTTATTTACAGTAAAAAAAACAAATGTACATTTTACAGTAAAATTCTGCTGCCTTTTTTTTTTTTTTTTACCATAAAAACAGCAGTACTGTTTTTCCATTTACAGTAATATACACTACATTTAAGGTGAAATTATTGGCACTTGCAATATTTTTTTTTACATTTTAGTTTAAAAAAAATCGACTAATATAATGCATAAAAAAATGGTGTAATAATAGTATTCACTGTTAGAAGCGGCCCTCGGGGATTTCATAGTAAAATGGTGAAATTTACTGTGTTTTTTACAGCATTTTTTCTCTAAATAAAAAAATCGTAATTTTTTTTTACTGTAATAAACTGTGGTGCCGTTTTTGGCATTTACTGTAATACACCAAAAAAAATCTAGAGTTGTTGATTTGCGGTGGGAAAAAATAAATAAAAAATGGCAGCTCAGGCGCCAAAATTTCACTGTAAAAATGCTTTTTTTAAATTTACAGTAAATAAAACAAAAATTACATTTTACAGTAAAATTCTGGCAACTGACCGGCCTTTTTTTTTCTTTTTTTTTTAACCATAAAAACAGCGGTACTGTTTTTCCATTTACAGTAATATACACTACATTTAAGGTGAAATTATTGCAACTTGCAGTATTTTTTTTTTTACATTTTAGTTTAAAAAAAATGGACTAATAAAATGCATAAAAAAATGGTGTAATAATAGTATTCACTGTTAGAAGCGGCCCTCTGGGATTTCATGGTAAAATGGTGAAATTTACTGTGTTTTTTACAGCATTTTTCTCTAAATGAAAAAAACTGTACTTGTTTTACTGTAATAAACTGTGGTGCCGTTTTGGCATTTACAGTAATACACCGAAAATCTACACTTGTTGATTTGCGGTGAAAATAAAAAATGGCAGCTCAGGTGCCAAAATTTCACTGTAAAAATGCAGTTTTTTTTATTTACAGTAAAAAAAAACAAATGTACATTTTACAGTAAAATTCTGGCAACTGAGCTGCCTTTTTTTTTTTTTTTTTTACTGTAATAAACTGTGGTGCCGTTTTTGGCATTTACAGTAATACACCAAAAAATCTACAGTTGTTGATTTGCGGTGAAAAAAAATGAATAAAAAATGGCAGCTCAGCTGCCAAAATTTCACTGTAAAAATGCAGTTGTTTTTATTTACAGTAAAAAAAAGAAATGTATATTCTACAGTAAAATTCTGGCCCTCTGGGATTTCATGGTAAAATTGTGAAATTTACTGTTTTTTACAGCGTTTTTGTCTAAATGAAAAAAATAGTAATTTTTTTTTACTGTAATAAACTGTGGTGCTGTTTTTGGCATTTACAGTAATACACCGAAAAATCTACACTTATTGATTTGCGGTGAAAAATAAATAAATAAAAAATGGCAGCTCAGGTGCCAAAATTTCACTGTAAAAATGCAGTATTTTTTATTTACAGTAAATTAAAAAAATTACATTTTACAGTAAAATTCTGGCAACTGGGCTGCCTTTTTTTTTTTTTTTTTTTTTTTTTTTTAAACCATAAAAACAGCAGTACTGTTTTTTCCATTTACAGTGATATACACTACATTTAAGGTGAAATTATTGCAACTTGCAATATTTTTTTTTACATTTTAGTTTTAACAAAATCGACTAATAAAATGCAAACATTTTTTTTTTTTAAATGGCAGCTCAGGTGCCAAAATTTCACTGTAAAAATGCTTTTTTTAAAATTTACAGTAAATAAATAAAAAAAAATTTTACAGTAAAATTCTGGCAACTGAGCGGCCTTTTTTTTTCTTTTTTTCTTTTTTTTTTTAACCATAAAAACTGCAGTACTGTTTTTCCATTTACAGTAATATACACTACATTTAAGGTGGAATTATTGCAACTTGCAATATTTTTTTTTTACATTTTAGTTTAAAAAAAAAAATCGACTAATAAAATGCATTAAAAAATGGTGTAATAATAGTATTCACTGTTAGAAGCGGCCCTCGGGGATTTCATGGTAAAATTGTGAAATTTACTGTGTTTTTTACAGCGTTTTTCTCTAAATGAAAAAAACTGTACTTGTTTTACTGTAATAAACTGTGGTGCCGTTTTTGGCATTTACAGTAATACACCGAAAAATCTACAGTTGTTGATTTGCGGTGGAAAAAAAATAAATAAAAAATGGCAGCTCAGTTGCCAAAATGTCACTGTGAAAATGCAGTTGTTTTTATTTACAGTAAAAAAAAGAAATGTATATTTTACAGTAAAATTCTGCCAACTCAGCTGCTTTTTTTTTTTTTTTTTTTTTTTTTTACCATAAAAACAGCAGTACTGTTTTTCCATTTACAGTAATATACACTACATTTAAGGTGAAATTATTGCAACTTGCAGTATTTTTTTTTTTACATTTTAGTTTAAAAAAAATGGACTAATAAAATGCATTAAAAATGTTGTAATAATAGTAAACAGTAAAAAAAAAAAAGAAATGTACATTTTACAGTAAAATTCTGGCAACTGAGCTGCCTTTTTAATTTTTTTTAAACCATAAAAACAGCAGTCCTGTTTGTCCATGCACATCAACATACACTACATTTAAGGTGAAATTATTGCAACTTGCAATATTTTTAGCTACACTGCATTTTTTTATGTTGGAAAGCAAAAAAAAACCAAAAAAAACAACAATTTGTCTTCTTGTCTCTCGTAATGATTGTGAACGATATTCCCAAATAAAAGTGCAGTTCCCCTTTAAAGGCTCGCAATGGTTTGCTAAGTTGTGTTTTCCTAGCAGCTGGGGAACAACTTGCCGGAACATCAAGAAGGTTCCTGCACAAACGGGGGTGGTAGAAGACAAATGAAGGTAAGCCGCTCTGTCGCAAGGACGTCTGCATTACATTACCTAGCTGCCCTCTGGCTGACTGTAATTATCATCATAATGACCCGCAATTTTCCCTTTCTCAGTACACTTGTTAATTACCAGCGGCGGGGCGGGTCAGGGCCGGGGTTAAGGAAATAAAAGTTGGTTTAGTGTGAGTGGGGACTTTAGGGTTCTTTTATTAGTTGGACTCACAAGTCATGTAATCAAGCAGGTCACGTATTGCGTCATCCAATAAAAACAATAACATTATATTAGTCATATTTAACAATACTGCTGCTTTTTATGGCCACTGCCTAGTGGTGTCCTTAGAAACTACATGTGTTTCCATACTTTTCTAAATGAAGGGCGCCACAAAAAATGGCATAAATATAAATAAAATATAAATAAATAAATAAATAATAATAATAATAAAATAATAATAATAAATAAATAAAATAGTGAACATACTAGACAACTTGTCTTTTAGTAGTAAGTAAACAAACAAAGACTCCTAATTAGTCTGCAGTAACATATTGTGTCATTTATACACCTATTATTTTGTACACATTATGAAGGACAAACTGTAAAAAATGATTATTAATCTACTTGTTCATTTACTGTTAATATCTGCTTATTTTCGGTTTTAACATGTTCTATCTACACTTCTGTTCAAATGTAATAATCACTTATTCTTCTCTTCTTTGATACTTGACATTAGTTTTGGATGATACCACACATTTAGGTATCGATCCGATACCAAGTAGTTACAGGATCATACATTGGTCATATTCAAAGTCCTCATGTGTCCAGGGACGTGTTTACTGACTTTATAAACATAATATACATTTATAAAAAAAAGGAAAACAGATTTTGTTTGTAATCATAGTAGTATGGACTAGATACGCTCTTGTACTTGGTATCATTACAGTGGATGTCAGGTGTAGATCCACCCATTTGTTTACATTTGTTTACAAACATGTTTAGCTATTCCTCGTCCTGCAGTGTACTTGTAAGAAAATTACTTTATTTGTCGCCGTGGAGACCAGGATTTGTGATTTAGAAGTAGCTCAAACACTGCGGATGGATGTTAGCCGCTAGCAAGCTAGCCATGTCTTAAAGCAGCTCTTCCTGAGGGTGTTTCAGTGTTATAACTTCACCTTTATCTTGACTTTTTACACCAAAATGCGTCCATTCTCCCTTTTCTGTCTACACACTGTGTCTGCTTGTAAGTACTCTGTGTCTGTGCGCTGCCGAACATGCTCCTCTGCTGGTAAAACCAGCAATGTCACGACGTGACGATGTGCCCGTATAGTACCGTTTTTGATTCCTTAGTACCGCGATACTATACCAGTACCGGTATACCGTACAACCCTACTAGTACCATAACAATAATTGGCTTTCTGTCCGAGCAGAAGTGTAGTTGTAGACTTTGAGGAAGTAGCAGTAAATATGCTTGACTTGGTGTGTGAGACGATGGTGTGTGCGGTGTGAGGTAAGATGAAGTGACACACTCCCAACAGCAGATATGATTGGAGGTGATTGTGTTTTAAAAGTGCAGTTCCTCTTTTAGTAATATGCTACATATATCTATTAATACATAACGACATGTCAGAGACAGGAAATGTGTGCAATTGCGTGTTGAAATCGGTCCTTTTCTCAGCCTAAAATTGGCAATAAAAGTTAAAAAGAGTGTATATTAATTTGTTTTCACGTAAAAAACCCTAATTTTTAAGGTTCAGCGACTAACATTTTGCAGTGGCGGGCCTCCACAATCAATTACATTAAAGGGAAACCCTGGCACTAATGTTTTGTAAAACAAAATAAATTAATATTTGATAAAATTGCATATTTACCTGAGAAAATTTGACACGTTTTGGTAATACTCTATACACTAAATCTAAGGACGTCTCAAAACCTCATCAGGAGTCCTGACAAAACCCAAAAGTGACAGACATTTTATTTTTTTTCAAAACTTTTGTCCGCTAAAATGTCGTAATATATACAAAAATGTAAAAAATAGTCTTGCTTCAACAGCACAATACTGGTCCTGTAGTTGTAGGAGACGTCTCAAAACCTCATCAGGAGTCCTGACAAAACCCGAAAATGGGGGAAAATTAATATTTTTCCAAAACTTTGTTTTGCTAAAATTATGTAAGGGGGGACCCTAACTCAAAAAAATTAGAAAATAGTCTTGCTTCAACAGCACAATACTGGTCCTGTAGTTGTAGGAGATGTCTCAAAACCTCATCAGGAGTCCCCACAAAAACCCAAAATGGCAGAAAATGTATATTTTTGCAAAACTTTTTTTTCCGCTAAAATGTCGTAAGGGAGGACCCTTATACAAAAATTTAGAAAATAGTCTTGCTTCAACAGTACAGTACTGGTCCTGTAGTTGTAGGAGATGTCTGAAAACCTCATCAGGAGTTCTGACAAAACAAAAAATGGCGGAAAATTTATATTTTTCCAAAACTTTGTTTTGTTAAAATTATATAAGGGGGGACCCTAACTCAGAAAAATTAGAAAATAGTCTTGCTTCAACAGCACAATACTGGTCCTGTAGTTGTAGGAGATGTCTCAAAACCTCATCAGGAGTCCCCACAAAACCCAAAAATGGTAGAAAATTTATATTTTTCAAAACTTGTTTTTGGTAAAATGACGTAAGAGGGCACCCTTACCCCAAAAATTTATAAAATAGTCTTGCTTCAACAGCACAATACTGGTCCTGTAGTTGTAGGAGATGTCTCAAAACCTCATCAGGAGTCCTGACAAAACCTGAAAATGGGGGGAAATTAATATTTTTCCAAAACTTTGTTTTGCTAAAATTATGTAAGGGGGGACCCTAACTCAAAAAAATTAGAAAATAGTCTTGCTTCAACAGCACAATACTGGTCCTGTAGTTGTAGGAGACGTCTCAAAACCTCATCAGGAGTCTCGACAAAACCCGAAAATGGCAGAAAATTAATATTTTTTTTAAACTTTGTTTTGCAAAAATTATGTAAGAGGGGACACTAACTCAAAAAATTAGAAAATGGTCTTGCTTCAACAGCACAATACTGGTCCTGTAGTTGTAGGAGACGTCTCAAAACCTCATCAGGAGTCCCAACAAAACCCAAAAATGACAGACATTTTATTTTTTTTCTAAACTTTTGTCCGCTAAAATGTCGTAAGGGAGGACCCTTATACAAAAATTTATAAAATAGTCTTGCTTCAACAGCACAATACTGGTCCTGTAGTTGTAGGAGATGTCTCAAAACCTCATCAGGAGTCCTGACAAAACCCGAAAATGGGGGGAAATTAATATTTTTCCAAAACTTTGTTTTGCTAAAATGTCGTAAGGGAGGACCCTAACTCCAAAAAATTAGAAAATGTTCTTGCTTCAACAGCACAATACTGGTCCTGTAGTTGTAGGAGATGTCTCAAAACCTCATCAGGAGTCCCAACAAAACTACAAAAATGGCGGAAAATTAATATTTTTCCAAAACTTTGTTTTGCTAAAATTATGTAAGGGGGACACTTACCCCAAAATTTTGAAAACTGTCTTGCTTCAACAGCACAATACTGGTCCTGTAGTTGTAGGAGACGTCTCAAAACCTCATCAGGAGTTACGACAAAACCCGAAAATGGGGGAAAATTTATATTTTTCAAAACTTTGTTTTGCTAAAATTATGTAAGGGGGGACCCTAACTCAGAAAAATTAGAAAATAGTCTTGCTTCAACAGCACAATACTGGTCCTGTAGTTGTAGGAGATGTCTCAAAACCTCATCAGGAGTCCTGACAAAACCCGAAAATGGCAGAAAATTAATATTTTTTTTAAACTTTGTTTTGCAAAAATTATGTAAGAGGGGACCCTTACTCAAAAAATTAGAAAATAGTCTTGCTTCAACAGCACAATACTGGTCCTGTAGTTGTAGGAGATGTCTCAAAACCTCATCAGGAGTTCTGACAAAACCCGAAAATGGCGGAAAATTAATATTTTTCCAAAACTTTGTTTTGCTAAAATTAGGTAAGGGGGGACCCTTACCCCAAAATTTTGAAAACTGTCTTGCTTCAACAGCACAATACTGGTGCTGTAGTTGTGACACGATGGTGTGTACGGTGTGAGGTAAGATGAAGTGACACACACCACCAGCAGGTATGATTGTGTTTTAATGTCCAGGAGGTTCGGTCCTACCTTGTATTGGCTTTTTTCCACGGTGAACATCTGGTGTGCAGAAAGCCAACATGTGTTTCCACTACAGGACTATTTAGACGGTGTCCACAGTGGTAAACCCGGCAGTTTATTGTCGCCCTCACACTTCTGCCGTTAAGTGACATCGTGTCAAAACACGTCGGCTTCCTTCCCCGTGCCGCTCGCGTTTGTTTCCCCCTGTCGCTCCCCACCCGAGGCGGGGGGGGGGGGGGTGAGTGGTGTTTTGTCAAATGCGGTGGTGTGTCGTGGAGTTCACCAGGTGATGCTTGGAGGGTTGGCTTTGAAATGGAGCACCGTGCTTGTGTTTGGGAATGGTAGAGCGGCTTTAGTTGTGGCTCTGGTTCAGGTAAGAAGATCCCAGACCCGGGATAGTTGTGTTCCTCTGTGAGGCTTTCTAGAAAGGCTGAAGCGTGTTATGAGTCCTCGATCTGTCCCGCCTTGGGACTGACCTCACTCTTGTGGTTCCAGACTTGGGTCCAGACTAAAAAATTTAAAATAAAAACCTGTTGCACACATGTACACATTTTTCC
>NC_084745.1:53520206-53545206 GCF_033978785.1 Entelurus aequoreus
ATAAAATAAAATAAAAGGCAGCTCAGTTGCCTGATTTTTACTGTAAAATTTACATTTGTTTTTCTACTGTAAATAAAAAAACTGCATTTTTATAGTGAAATTTTGGCACCTGAGCTGCCATTTAAAAAATATTTTTTTATTTTTTTTACCGCAAATCAACAACTTTGCGGTAAAAAATTCATGAAATAAGGCAGCTCAGTTGCCAGAATTTTACTGTAAAATGTACATTTGTTTTTTTACTGTAAATAAAAAAAAACTGAATTTTTCCAGTGAAATTTTGGCACCTGAGCTGCCATTTTTATTAATTTATTTTTAATTTTTTTTAACAGCAAATCAACAACTGTAGATTTTTCAGTGTATTACTGTAATTGCCAAAACGTACAGTAAAACAAGTAGTTTTTTTCATTTAGAGGAAAAAGCTGTAAAAACCGCATTAAATTTTACAATTTTTAAAAAAGTAGTTTTTTTCATTTAGAGAAAAATGCTGTAAAAACCACAGTAAATTTCACAATTTAAAAAAAAAGTACTGTTTTTTTCATTTAGAGAAAAATTGTGTAAAAACCAGTGAATTTCAATTTTTTTTTAAAGTACTGTTTTTTTCAATTAGAGAAAAAAGCTGTAAAAACCGCAGTAAATTTCACAATTTAAAAAAAAGTACTGTTTTTTTTCATTTAGAGAAAAAAGCTGTAAAAACCGCAGTAAATTTCATAATTTTTTAAAAAAGTAGTTTTTTTCATTTAGAGAAAAAATCTGTAAAAACCGCAGTAAATTTCACAATTTAAAAAAAAAAGTAGTTTTTTTCATTTAGAGAAAAAAGCTGTAAAAACCACAGTAAATTTCACAATTTAAAAAAAAGTACTGTTTTTTTCATTTAGAGAAAAAAGCTGTAAAAACCACAGTAAATTTCACAATTTAAAAAAAGTACTCTTTTTTTCATTAAGAGAAAAAAGCTGTAAAAACCACAGTAAATTTCACAATTTAAAAAAAAGTACTGTTTTTTTCATTTAGAGAAAAAAGTTGTAAAAACCGCAGTAAATTTCACAATTTTTAAAAAAAAGTAGTTTTTTTCATTTAGAGAAAAAAGCTGTAAAAACCACAGTAAATTTCACAATTAAAAAAAAAAGTACTGTTTTTTTCATTTAGAGAAAAATTGTGTAAAAACCAGTGAATTTCAATTTTTTTTTAAAGTACTGTTTTTTTTTCAATTAGACAAAAAAAGCTGTAAAAACCACAGTAAATTTCACAATTTTAAAAAAAGTACAGTTTTTTTCATTAAGAGAAAAAAGCTGTAAAAACCACAGTAAATTTCACAATTTTAAAAAAAGTAGTTTTTTTCATTAAGAGAAAAATGCTGTAAAAACCACAGTAAATTTCACAATTAAAAAAAGTACTGTTTTTTTTCATTTAGAGAAAAATTGTGTAAAAACCAGTGAATTTCAATTTTTTTTAAAAAGTACTGTTTTTTTCATTTAGAGAAAAAAGCTGTAAAAACCACAGTAAATTTCACAATTTTTAAAAAAAGAACAGTTTTTTTCCTTAAGAGAAAAATGCTGTAAAAACCACAGTATATTTCACAATTTTAAAAAAAAAGTAGTTTTTTTCCTTAAGAGAAAAAAGCTGTAAAAACCACAGTAAATTTCACAATTTAAAAAAAAAGTACAGTTTTTTTCCTTAAGAGAAAAATGCTGTAAAAACCACAGTAAATTTCACAATTTTAAAAAAATTACTGTTTTTTTCATTTAAAGAAAAAAGCTGTAAAAACAACAGTAAATTTCACAATTAAGAAAAAAGTACTGGTTTTTTTTCATTTAGAGAAAAATGCTGTAAAAACCACAGTAATTTCAAATTTTTTAAAAAAGTATTGTTTTTTTCATTTAGAGAAAAAAGCTGTAAAAACCACAGTAAATTTCACAATTTTAAAAAAAGTAGTTATTTTCATTAAGAGAAAAATGCTGTAAAAACCACAGTACATTTCACAATTTAAAAAAAAGTACTGTTTTTTTCATTTAGAGAAAAATTGTGTAAAAACCAGTGAATTTCAATTTTTTTTAAAGTACTGTTTTTTCCCCCAATTAGACAAAAAAGCTGTAAAAACCACAGTAAATTTCACAATTTTAAAAAAAGTACAGTTTTTTTCATTAAGAGAAAAAAGCTGTAAAAACCACAGTAAATTTCACAATTTTAAAAAAAGTAGTTTTTTTCATTAAGAGAAAAATGCTGTAAAAACCACAGTAAATTTCACAATTTAAAAAAAAGTACTGTTTTTTTTCATTTAGAGAAAAATTGTGTAAAAACCAGTGAATTCCAATTTTTTTTAAAAAGTACTGTTTTTTTCATTTAGAGAAAAAAGCTGTAAAAACCACAGTAAATTTCACAATTTTTAAAAAAAAGTACAGTTTTTTTCCTTAAGAGAAAATGCTGTAAAAACCACAGTAATTTCACAATTAAAAAAAAAAGTAGTTTTTTTCCTTAAGAGAAAAAAGCTGTAAAAACCACAGTAAATTTCACAATTTTTAAAAAAAAGAACAGCTTTTTTCCTTAAGAGAAAAATGCTGTAAAAACCACAGTAAATTTCACAATTTAAAAAAAATTACTGTTTTTTTCATTTAGAGAAAAAAGCTGTAAAAACAACAGTAAATTTCACAATTAAGAAAAAAGTACTGGTTTTTTTTCATTTAGAGAAAAATGCTGTAAAAACCACAGTAAATTTCAAAATTTTTAAAAAAGTATTGTTTTTTTCATTTAGAGAAAAAAGCTGTAAAAACCACAGTAAATTTCACAATTTTAAAAAAAGTAGTTATTTTCATTAAGAGAAAAATGCTGTAAAAACCACAGTACATTTCACAATTTTAAAAAAAGTACTGTTTTTTTCATTTAGAGAAAAATTGTGTAAAAACCAGTGAATTTCAATTTTTTTTAAAGTACTGTTTTTTTTCCCAATTAGACAAAAAAGCTGTAAAAACCACAGTAAATTTCACAATTTTAAAAAAAGTACAGTTTTTTTCATTAAGAGAAAAAAGCTGTAAAAACCACAGTAAATTTCACAATTTAAAAAAAAGTACTGTTTTTTTTCATTTAGAGAAAAATTGTGTAAAAACCAGTGACTTTCAAATTTTTTTAAAAAGTACTGTTTTTTTCATTTAGAGAAAAAAGCTGTAAAAACCACAGTAAATTTCACAATTTTTAAAAAAAGTACAGTTTTTTTCCTTAAGAGAAAAATGCTGTAAAAACCACAGTAAATTTCACAATTTTAAAAAAAAGTACAGTTTTTTTCCTTAAGAGAAAAAAGCTGTAAAAACCACAGTAAATTTCACAATTTAAAAAAAAAGTACAGTTTTTTTCCTTAAGAGAAAAATGCTGTAAAAACCACAGTAAATTTCACAATTTTAAAAAAATTACTGTTTTTTTCATTTAGAGAAAAAAGCTGTAAAAACAACAGTAAATTTCACAATTTTAAAAAAAGTAGTTATTTTCATTAAGAGAAAAATGCTGTAAAAACCACAGTACATTTCACAATTTAAAAAAAGTACTGTTTTTTTCATTTAGAGAAAAATTGTGTAAAAACCAGTGAATTTCAATTTTTTTTTAAAGTACTGTTTTTTTCAATTAGACAAAAAAGCTGTAAAAACCACAGTAAATTTCACAATTTTAAAAAAGTACAGTTTTTTTCATTAAGAGAAAAAAGCTGTAAAAACCACAGTAAATTTCAAAATTTAAAAAAAAGTAGTTTTTTTCATTAAGAGAAAAATGCTGTAAAAACCACAGTAAATTTCACAATTTAAAAAAAAGTACAGTTTTTTTCATTTAGAGAAAAAAGTTGTAAAAACCGCAGTAAATTTCACAATTTTTTTTAAAAAAGTAGGTTTTTTCATTTAGAGAAAAAAGCTGTAAAAACCACAGTAAATTTCACAATTTAAAAAAAATTACTGTTTATTCATTTAGAGAAAAAAGCTGTAAAAACCAGAGTAAATTTCACAATTTTAAAAAAAATTGTTTTTTCATTTAGAGAAAAAAGCTGTAAAAACCACAGTAAATTTCACAATTTAAAAAAAAGCAGTTTTTTTCATTAAGAGAAAAATGCTGTAAAAACCACAGTAAATTTCACATTTTTTAAAAAATTACTGTTTTTTCATTTAGAGAAAAAAGCTGTAAAAACCATAGTAAATTTCACAATTTAAAAAAAAGGAGTTTTTTTTCATTAAGAGAAAAATGCTGTAAAAACCACAGTAAATTTCACAATTTAAAAAAAATTACTGTTTTTTCATTAAGAGAAAAATGCTGTAAAAACCACAGTAAATTTCACATTTTTTTTAAAACTTACTGTTTTTTCATTTAGAGAAAAAAGCTGTAAAAACCATAGTAAATTTCACAATTAAGAAAAAAGTACAGTTTTTTTCATTTAGAGAAAAATGCTGTAAAAACCACAGTAAATTTCACAATTTAAAAAAAATTACTGTTTTTTCATTTAGAGAAAAAAGCTGTAAAAACCACAGTAAATTTCACAATTAAGAAAAAAGGTACTGTTTTTTTTTCATTTAGAGAAAAATGCTGTAAAAACCACAGTAAATTTCACCATTTTACCATGAAATCTATTGCTACTTTTACATTGCACAATTTGATGGGTAACTTGCTTTGAAAACCTTATTATTAGTATTTATTTTTTATTCCAAAAATGCTTTGAATGTTTGATAATTTTGCATAATTGGACAATATTTAAGTTTTTTTTAAAAAGTGCGATTACATGGAGTACATATATTATTTTTCTCCCAAAATTGAAATAAATAGTAAATTTAGTAAGACAAGTTACACTACTTTATTGTTACATATTATTTCCAGGCTTCCGAGGGCCACATAAAATGAAGTGGCGGGCCACGTCTGGCCCCCGGGCCTTGGCTTTGACACCAGTGTCATACACGGTGTAACCAGTGAGGAGATGCATTTGTACTTTAAAAACATAACATTTTCAACTGGAAAATTAAGTTTTGTTTGTTAGTTTGTTTTAAGGGCCAATGCACATTAAAGAACACATTAGCACATAGGATGCTGGGCTATGCTAATTCACATCAACACTCCCTCCACATAAAAAATTATTGAAAATAAATACAAATAGATACAAACACGAGCAATTTTGAGGTAAGCTGAAAATGTTTGGTTTTGCTTGGAAGTGTTTTCAAAACAAAAAAAAGGTGCGCAGAAAAATTCAAGCTTTTCTAAAATATAAAAATCATCTCGTTTTAGGTAGCTAGCAATGCAGTTAATGTTAGCAAATCACTTTAAAAATGCATTTAAGAAGCGTCAACAATACTTCATTTACGTTGTGTAACCTGTATAATAAACTGCAGCAACATTGTTATTGTAAGACCAAACACTGAGGAACTATTTTTCTAGCGTACTAACACATCGGTGTGCTACGGTATTAGCCATAAAAGCTAACTACGGAAAGAGATAAGCTAACACAAAACATGTTTGAGTATCTATAAAGTATTATTTCATGTTTTGTTGGTACACAGCTAGCCAGACAGTGTATGTAGTGTAGTTATAATAACACACATGATGTGTATCATCATCAATATTAAAGTGACTCACTCGATTTGGTCCAGCTGGCCGAGGACGTTTTCCGGTTTATCTGGGTAGGCACTCCATTTATGTCGAAATAGCTTGTCTCCAAACTCCACATTTTGCAGATTCAAGTCACTTTCGCCTCACTCTCTCAGCTTCCGTCTGCTCCAGCGTCTCACTCTTCCTCCGTGCTGGCTTCTATAAGCAGGAAAAAAAGATGAAGTTGTGAATCCTTATTTGTTCAAAAATAGTCGTCAGTGTTGGCGCTAGGAATTTTCAAAATGGGGTCCCGGGGACCCCATCAAGTCATAAAAATGGGGTCCCACGGTAAAAGTTTGGGGTCCCACTTTTTTGTAACCGTTCAGAAAACAAATAACAAATGTATGTGTCAGGTTCAAACACTGATGACATCTATTAAACAAGACAAGAAGCAAGGAATTAAACAGAGACAGAATTCAATGTAGCTCAATTGAGGAGAAATGCGTAGACACTGTGCCCTTATACAGTGTCGTCCCGCGCTCTGACGAAAGATTGTACGCCTCCTCTTTTATTTGTACTTTCCCTAATTACATGGCAACAGCTGTTTCTAAGGGAGGGGGGTTGTAAACAGCCGTCGCCCTTATCACATGTTGGGCTATGCTAATTCACATCCACACTCCCTCAACATAAACATTTTTTGAAAATAAATACAAATAGATAAAAACACCAGCAATTTTAAGGTAAGTTGGTTTGCTTGAAAGTGTTTTCAAAACAAAAATTAAGTCCACAGAAAAATTCAAGCTAAATATAAATGTTTCAGTATGGAAACTTATTTAGAATAAATTATTTAGTTTCATTTTTCAGTTATCTATTTTGATATATGAAATGATCATTTTTACAGTTTTTTTTTTTTTTCAGTGCCAGAATTTTTTTTCAGGTTAGTATCTTTTCTTTTTACTTTCAGACTTTTGGGCCCAAATTGTGCGTGGATATTGTTGTACATTTTGGATCTATTCAAGCACGTCCACATCCCAGACACGCTGCAGACAACCCTGTGAGTAGTTCCTACGTCGCCCTTCCCGTGATCGCTCCTTTTTTCCGGCGGCCACATTTCCTACACGTCACTAGTCAATAGTGTTTAAAGGGGAACCGCAATTTTTGGGGGGAATTTTACAAAATGTCGTAAGTGGGGACCCTTGACCAAAAATTTAGAAAATAGTCTTGCTTCAACAGCACAATACTGGTCCTGTAGTTGTAGGAGACGTCTCAAAACCTCATCAGGAGTCCCGACAAAACCCGAAAATGACAGAAAATGGATGTTACACAACAACACACAATGGGCCCATTCAGCAACAGTTCTTAGGCCCACTTACGAAGTTTTTAAGGAGATTTTTGTATTCACCAATGTTTCTTAGCTGGGATTTGTTTGTATGTAAGAACCAAAATCTAAGAGTGCTACAGAGCACTCTTAGGGTGGCCTATTTGTTCTTAAGTGTGACAAGTTCCCTTACTTCTATTGGCTAATGTTAAATTAATATGGATAGATAGATAGATATAGATATATATATAGAGAGATAGTAGCCGTGACCACTACCATGTGTCCCTATGTTTACATCAACAGCTGTTTCCTTGCTTCCTTGCTCCCTGGAAGTTTATTGTAGACCATAAATCATGCATCTCACCTGGACAGAAGACATCTGGGTAGGTATTCCAACAAGTTGGTACACTTTGACAGCCATCAGGAGTCCCGACAAAACCTGAAAATGGCAGACATTTTACATTTTTCCAAAACTTTTTTCGCTAAAATGTCGTAAAGGGGGACCCTTACCCCAAAATTTAGAAAATAGTCTTGCTTAAACAGCACAATACTGGTCCTGTAGTTGTAGGAGACGTCTCAAAACCTCATCAGGAGTCCCGACAAAACCTGAAAATGGCGGAAAATTTATATTTTTCCAAAACTTTGTTTCGCTAAAATTATGTAAGGGGGGACCCTTACTCAAAAATGTAAAAAAGTGTCTTGCTTCAACAGCACAACTACATTTAGGGGACTAATGTTTTGTAAAACAAAATAAATTTACATTCGATAAAATTGCATATGAGAAAATGATGGTAATACTGTATATACTAAATCTAAAAATTGACTCTTTTTCTGGAAGTAAGCCAAAAGAAGCAGTTGCTAATGAGGAGTAATTGCATTACGGTAAAGTCGGCTGCTCCGCTTATGTTTACTACACCAAGAATAATAGGAACCATAATTATTCCTTATTATGCAGCTCCACTTTTCACACTTTTGGCTCCCGTATGCGTCCTCAGTTCAGACTCCGATCGCCTTTTCCTCACTTCATAAACTCCCAGCAGCTCTCTCTACCGTCTTGGCCGACCCTCGTCCTGCCATCCCCTTGTAGAGTGGTGAGACGAATGTCAATCACACCTTTCAAAGAGTGGTGAGGTGTCGAAAGGAAAAGAAGTGGGTGGGTGTGTCCACTGATAACGAGCTCGGTTTTCTTCTCTGGTGGGGAAAAGGACCTAAAAGTATGGTAATAAAACGCTGCGTTCACTTTCCAGAGAATGAAGTTCATGACCCGGACTGTTCTTGTGTGCGTTCTAAATGTGTCGCTCTATAATCACCACGGCCACGCGCAGTAAAAGTTGGCGTTCCTAAATGTCTTTTTGCCATTTCAACGTTATGAGACAAACAGGATTTATATCTTCGCACCATGGGTCAGCACATTCTTCATACTCGCAGCTAAGCCTGCCTTCTATTCTCTTTCTCTCTTTATGTACCGGATTTTTCGGACTACGAGGCGCACCGGATTATAAGGCGCACTGCCGATGAGCGGGTCTAGTCATGTATTTCCTCCGCGGGATAATACGAATTTCTCCTCTGTAATCTGTTTGTGTTTTCTCCTTATATTCAAGATTCAAGATGCTTTATTATATTATTAGTCGATTTTTTAAAAAGTAAAATGTAAAAAAAAAATATTGCAAGTTGCAATAATTTCACCTTAAATGTAGTGTATATTACTGTAAATGAGAACATTTTAAATTTTGAAATTTACTTTAGTTTTTACAGCTTTTTTCTCTAAATGAAAAAAAAACAGTACTTTTTTTTTACTGTAATAAACTGTGGTGCCGTTTTGGCATTTACAGTAATACACCAAAAAATGTACAGTTGTTGATTTGCGGTAAAAAAAAATTAAAATAAAGGCAGCTCAGTTGCCTGGTTTTTACTGTAAAATTGACATTTGTTTTTTTACTGTAAATAAAAAAACAGCATTTTTATAGTGAAATTTTGGCACCTGGGCTGCCATTTAAAAAAATTTTTTTTTTTTTTTTAAATAAATAAAGTAAGGCAGCTCAGTTGCCAGAATGTTACTGTAAAATGTACATTTGTTTTTTTACTGTAAATACAAAAAAACTGAATTTTTACAGTGAAATTTTGGCACCTGAGCTGCCATTTGTTTTCTTTTTTTTACAGCAAATCAACAACTGTAGATTTTTCAGTGTATTACTGTAATTGCCAAAACGTACAGTAAAACAAGTACAGTTTTTTCATTTCGAGAAAAAAGCTTTCTTAAAAAAATCTTTAAAAAATTACTGTTTTTTTTTTATTTAGAGAAAAATGCTGTAAAAACCACAGTAAATTTCACAATCTTAAAAAAAGTACTGTTTTTTTTTATTTAGAGAAAAATGCTGTAAAAACCACAGTAAATTTCACAATTTAAAAAAAAAGTACTGTTTTTTTCATTTAGAGAAAAATGGTATAAAAACCACAGTGAATTTCAAATTTATTTTTTTTAAAGTACTGTTTTTTTTTCAATCAGAGAAAAATGCTGTAAAAACCACAGTAAATTTCACAATTTTAAAAAAAGTACTGTTTTTTTCCATTTAGAGAAAAAAGCTGTAAAAACCACAGTAAATTTCACAATTTAAAAAAAAGTACTGTTTTTTTCCATTTAGAGAAAAAAGCTGTAAAAACCACAGTAAATTTCACAATTTTTAAAAAAGTACTGTTTTTTTCCATTTAGAGAAAAAAGCTGTAAAAACCACAGTAAATTTCACAATTTAAAAAAAAAAGTGCTGTTTTTTTTTCATTTAGAAAAAAATGCTGTAAAAAACAGTACATTTCACAATTTTTGTGTTCAGGTTTGAGGACAGCGCAAAGAAAGAGGTTTCAAAAAAGTTCAGACAAGACACAAACGAAGAGAGCAAGCAGGGAAGGAGGGAGCGGAGAAAAATGTGACCGCCCTCACCAAGAGGCAAGACAGAAATGGGGAATTAAGGGCGTCCACCTATGCAAATTGCGGAATTAAGGGTGTTTACATATGCTTATTGGGGAAATAAGGGAGTGTTTATATGCAAATTATGATAGACACGCACGCGCTAACCATTTTGCATTCACCAACCTAAGAACAGCAAGTGGGAACAATTGGGCCGTTTAAGAACACGTCATGAATTTGAATGGACACCTCTTAGGAAATCACTTAGGAAGAAAGATAAGAGGAAAAGTTAGGAACTGATTGCTGAATGAGGCCCAATGAGCACAGAGGTGGGGAAACACGGCGAGAGAGAGAGAGTGCGCTTGACGTTTCGGAACAGGAAACTACGTTCTGGGCCGGAACGCAGGTCCGCACTGGCTTAAGAAGCCCAGGGAGCTCGTCGGCGACAGGTGTGCGGATTGCAGATTGATTGCAGCTGCCTGCTGCAGCCGGAGTGGCGCGCGCAGGTGCGCTCTTGGAGGTGCGCCCAGATGAATTGATTAACGTGGACCCCGACTTAAACAAGTTGAAATTCTTATTGGGGTGTTACCATTTAGTGGCCAATTGTACGGAATATGTACTGTACTGTGCAATCTACTAATACACGTCTCAATCAATCAATGCACACTGAGGTGCGCCCGGGCCGTGACAAAAAGTTGCTTTTGCATAATATTGTGAAACAAAACGCCAGATAATGTCTTACCTTATACACACACCATAATAATACTCCTACGTTTAATGCGCCGGCAATCCATCAAGCGGTGTGGCTTCATAGCTTACCAAAGTCCTACTAAAAAACATTTTGACTGATTTTTGAGCGCCTATATTCTCAATGGAACATTTAAAGTTTTGTCGTACTTACTTGAGTCATATTGCAGTCTACACGTATCTCTTACGTGTGACTGCCATCTACTGGTCGCACTTGTCATTACACCGTGTACCAAATAAAATCGCTCCGAGGTCGGTAAGCACAACCAGAATTATGCCGTACATTTTTGAGAAAATGAAAGGATTTTAAGTGCGCCTTGTAGTCCGAAAAATACGGTCGTTTACCTTCAGACTAGCACCAGAGGGCCCAGGGGACTTAAAGGCCTACTGAAATTAAATGTTCTTATTTAAACGGGGATAGCAGATCCATTCTGTGTGTCATACTTGGTCATTTCGCGATATTGCCATATTTTTGCTGAAAGGATTTAGTAGAGAACATCGACGATAAAGTTCGCAACTTTTGGTCGCTTATAAAAAAAAAGCCTTGCCTGTACCGGAAGTAGCGTGACGTCACAGGTTGAAAGGCTCCTCCCATTTCCCCGTTGTTTACACCAGCAGCGAGAGCGATTCGGACCGAGAAAGCCACGATTACCCCATTAATTTGAGCCAGGATGAAAGATTCGTGGATGAGGAACGTGAGAGTGAAGGACTAGAGTGCAGTGCAGGACGCATCTTTTTTCGCTCTGACCGTAACTTAGGTACGAGCTGGCTCATTGGATTCCACACTCTCTCCTTTTTCTATTGTGGATCACGGATTTGTATTTTAAACCACCTTTTTGATTGATTGATTGAGACTTTTATTAGTAGGTTGCACAGTGAAGTACATATTCCGTACAATTGACCACTAAATGGTAACACCCGAATAAGTTTTTCAACTTGTTTAAGTCGGGGTCCACTTAAATTGATTCATGATACAGATATATACTATCATATATACTATCATCACAATACAGTCATCACACAAGATAATCACATTGAATTATTTACATTATTTACAATCAGGGGTGTGGAGGGGGTGGGGGTAGGATATGGACAGCAAGTAGTGGACATATAGAGAGAGAGAGAGAAAGAGAGAGAGAGAGAGAGAGAGAGAGAGATCAGAAGGCATAAGAAAAAGAAAAAGTATCTGCATTTGATTGTTTACATTTGATTATTAGCAATCCGGGGAGGGTGTTAGTTTAGGGTTGTAGCTGCCTGGAGGTGAACTTTTATTGCGCTTTTGAAGGAGGATAGAGATGCCCTTTCTTTTATACCTGTTGGGAGCGCATTCCACATTGATGTGGCATAGAAAGAGAATGAGTTACGACCTTTGTTAGTTCGGAATCTGGGTTTAACGTGGTTAGTGGAGCACCCCCTGGTGTTGTGGTTATGGCCGTCATTTACGTTAAGGAATGGATACTATATCCTCTTGAAAATGAGAGTCGAGAACGCGAAATGGACATTCACAGTGACTTTTATCTCCACGACAATACATCGGCGAAGCACTTTAGCTACGGAGCTAACGTGATAGCATCGTGCTTAACTGCAGATAGAAACAGAAGAAATAAGCCCCTGACTGGAAGTATAGACAGAAAATCAACAATACTATTAAACCGTGGACATGTAACTACACGGTTAATGCTTTCCAGGCTGGCGAAGGTTAACAATGCTGTGCTAACGACGCCATTGAAGCTAACTTAGCAACCGGACTGCACAGAGCTATGCTAAAAACATTAGCTCTCCACCTACGCCAGCCAGCCCTCATTTGCTCATCAACACCCGTGCTCACCTGCGTTCCAGCGATCGGCAGAAGGACGAAGGACTTCACCCGATGCGTTTGGCGGCCCGGAGACGTAGGAAGTCAAGGTGAAGTCGGCGGCTAGCGCGGCTAGCGCGGCTAGCGCTCCAACAAAGTCCTCCTGGTTGTGTTGCTGTAGTCCGCTGCTAATACACTGATCCCACCTACAACTGTCTTCTTTGCAGCCTTCATTGTTCATTAAACAAATTGCAAAAGATGTCCAGAATACTGTGGAATTATGAAATGAAAACAGAGCTTTTTGTATAGGATTCTACGGGGTACCATAACTTCCGTTACTCGGACTTCGTCACGCGCATACGTCATCATACCGCGATGTTTGAGCCGGATATTTCCCGGGAATTTTAAAATGTCACTTTATAAGTTAACCCGGCCGTATTGGCATGTGTTGCAATGTTAAGATTTCATCATTGATATATAAACTATCAGACTGCGTGGTCGCTAGTAGTGGCTTTCAGTAGGCCTTTAAGGAAAAACAAACCCATCGAGGGAAATGGTAATGAGCGCACGTCTTAATACGACACTTTCCTCCAGACTTTGTGGGTTTGTCGCAGGTCTTTTCTGTCCATTTATTCTAGTCTTTGAAACAGAGACAGAGAATCCTTTCCGTCTGCTAGGCAATGGGACTTGCAAGTCCCCCTGAAACGAGGCTCTGTCAGGGTCTTCCCCTCTGGCTGAGCCATTCCACTTATTTCTCCGCCATCGCCACCTCTCAAGTTGGGCCCATTATTCTATTAGGCACACCACTGTCTTGTCCAAAGACCTTGAGAGAACCATCATGGAGGAGGAAAACCATTAAGTGCTGAACAGGTTGTGAAAACAACCAGGGTGACATGCTAATGGCAAAGTGGCAAAGACCGGAGACTCCGTTTGATCCTGGAATTACGTGCGTACCTACTTTTGTACTCCTAATGACAGTCTGAACAGGTATGGTCCAAAGTCCGATAACACCATGACAAAGCTTAGGGCCTTGAAGACTCAAACCTGGTCTATTGTTATAATCCTAGTCTTATTTTCCGATGATGACAATAGCAGGTGGGGACGGAAATAAGGCTGCAACCCACCTGTCGGTTTTGGACTTTGAAACAACTGGTTGCAATCATAGTTCTGGTCGAGTTCTTTTGATGACTGCTCTAGGGATGGCTATTATCCAGAGGTGGAAAGTAAACTGAATCTTGGACTGAAATTGTACTCTGCTAAAGGAAAAATGACCGGGTCAAAAGAGCTGCTTAAGTACATCAAATTAAGTAGCTGATTTTAAACGGTCTCTCTTAAAGGGGAACTGCACTTTATTCGGAATTATGAAAGACATTACGACGGATAGATTTTTTAAATGCATTCTAACTTAGGTGCTCTATTTCCATACTTGCCAACCCTCCCGTTTTTAGCCGGAGAATCCCGGTATTCAGCGCCTCTCCCGACAACCTCCCGGCAGAGATTTTCTCCCGACAAACTCCCGGTATTCAGCCGGAGCTGGAGGCCACGCCCCCTCCAGCTCAATGCGGACCTGAGACTGAGTGGGGACAGCCTGTTCTCTCGTCCGCTTTCCCACAATATAAACAGCTTGCCTGCCCAATGAACGGAGAAGTTAAACAGGACAATACTGCCATCTAATGGATAGCCACCAGAACACTGAAATTCAAGTATTTCATTTTTTTTTTTTTATGTAAATAAAATAAAAAATAAAAATTTTTTTAAAAAATAAATAAAATATATATATATATATATATATATATATATATATATATATATATATATATATATATATATATATATATATATATATATATATATATATATATATATATATATATATATATATATTTATATATATATACATAGCTAGAATTAACTGAAAGTCAAGTATTTCATACATATATGTATATATATATATATATATGAAATACTCGAGTTGGTAAATTTTAGCTGTAAATAACCAACCCCCCATTCCCCCCACCCCCCCACCCCCTAGCCCCCACCTCTCGATATTGGAGGTCTCAAGGTTGGCAAGTATGTCTATTTCGCCCATAAAATCCATTAAATAACCACTCAAAAAGCGCCAACAATATTCCATTTAAATTTTGTGACTTGAATATTAACAAGTATTTATTAGTGATATTGTTATTATAAGCGCTAACGCAGACCAACTATTTATAGTGACGCCGTGACCACTACCATGTGTCCCCATGTTTACATCAACAGCTGTTTCCTTGCTTCCTTGCTCCCTGGAAGTTTATTGGAGCTCATAAATCATGCATCTCACCTGGACAGAAGACACCTGAGTAGGTATTCCTACTAGTTGGTACACTTTGACAGCCATCGGGAGTCCCGACAAAACCTGAAAATGGCAGACGTTTTATATTTTTACAAAACTTTTTTCGCTAAAATGTCGTAAGAGGGGACCCTTACCCAAAAATAAAAAAAAAATGGTCTTGCTTCAACAGCACAATACTGGTCCTGTAGTTGTAGAAATCGTCTCAAAACCTCATCAGGAGTCCCAACAAAACCTGAAAATGGCAGAAAATCTATATTTTTTTCACTATTTTTTTCGGAAATGGCAGAAAATTCATATTTTTCCAACATTTTTTTGCTGAAATGTTGTAAGGGTGACCCTTACCCAAAAATTACAAAAAATAGTCTTGCTTCAACAGCACAATACTGGTCTTGTAGTTGTAGGAGATGTCTCAAAACCTCATCAGGAGTCCCAACAAAACCCAAAATGGCAGAAAATTTATATTAAAAAAAAAAAAAAAAAATTGCTAAAACCCTTACCCAAAAATGTAAAAAAATAGTCTTGCTTCAACAGCACAATACTGGTCCTGTAGTTGTAGGAGACGTCTCAAAACCTCATCCCACAAAACCCAAAATGGCAGAAAATGTATATTCAAAAAAAAAAAAAAAAATTGCTAAAATGACGTAAGTAGGGACCCTTACCCAAAAATGTAAAACATAGTCTTGCTTCAACAGCACAATACTGGTCCTGTAGTTGTAGGAGATGTCTCAAAACCTCACCAGGAGTCCCCACAAACCCCAAAATGGCAGAAAATGTATATTTAAAAAAAAAAAAAATCGCTAAAATTACGTAAGTAGGGACCCTTACCCAAAAATGTAAAAAATAGTCTTGCTTCAACAGCACAATACTGGTCCTGTAGTTGTAGGAGATGTCTCAAAACCTCATCAGGATTCCCCACAAACCCCAAAATGGCAGAAAATGTATATTAAAAAAAAAAAAAATCGCAAAAATTACGTAAGTAGGGACCCTTACCCAAAAATGTAAAAAATAGTCTTGCTTCAACAGCACAATACTGGTCTATTAGTTGTAGGAGACGTCTCAAAACCTCATCAGGAGTTCTGACAAAACCCAAAATGGCAGAAAATTTATATTTTTTCAAAAAAAAAAATCGCTAAAATGACGTAAGTAGGGACCCTTACCCAAAAATGTAAAAAATAGTCTTGCTTCAACAGCACAATACTAGTCTATTAGTTGTAGGAGATGTCTCAAAACCTCATCAGGAGTCCCCACAAAACCCAAAATGGCAGAAAATGTATATTAAAAAAAAATAAAAAATCGCTAAAATGATGTAAGTAGGGACCCTTACCCAAACATTACAAAAATAGTCTTGCTTCAACAGCACAATACTGGTCCTGTAGTTGTAGGAGACGTCTCAAAACCTCATCAGGAGTCCCCACAAAAACCCAAAATGGCAGAAAATGTATATTTAAAAAAATAAAAAAATTTGCTAAAATGACGTAAGTAGGGACCCTTACCCAAAAATGTAAAAAATAGTCTTGCTTCAACAGCACAATACTGGTCCTGTAGTTGTAGGAGATGTCTCAAAACCTCATCAGGAGTCCCCACAAAACCCAAAATGGCAGAAAATTTATATTTAAAAAAAAATAAAAAATCGCTAAAATTACGTAAGTAGGGACCCTTACCCAAAAATGTTAAAAACAGTCTTGCTTCAACAGCACAATACTGGTCCTGTAGTTTTAGGAGACGTCTCAAAACCTCATCAGGAGTCCCCACAAAACCCAAAATGGCAGAAAATTTATATTTTTTCACAAAAAAAAAATCGCTAAAATGACGTAAGTAGGGACCCTTACCCAAAAATGTAAAAAATAGTCTTGCTTCAACAGCACAATACTGGTCCTGTAGTTGTAGGAGATGTCTCAAAACCTCATCAGGAGTCCCCACAAAACCCAAAATGGCAGAAAATTTATATTTAAAAAAAAATAAAAAATCGCTAAAATTACGTAAGTAGGGACCCTTACCCAAAAATGTTAAAAACAGTCTTGCTTCAACAGCACAATACTGGTCCTGTAGTTTTAGGAGACGTCTCAAAACCTCATCAGGAGTCCCCACAAAACCCAAAATGGCAGAAAATTTATATTTTTTCACAAAAAAAAAATCGCTAAAATGACGTAAGTAGGGACCCTTACCCAAAAATGTAAAAAATAGTCTTGCTTCAACAGCACAATACTGGTCCTGTAGTTGTAGGAGATGTCTCAAAACCTCATCAGGAGTCCCGACAAAAACCCAAAATGGCAGAAAAAGTATATTTTTTCAAAAAAAATGTTTGCTAAAATGACGTAAGTAGGGACTCTTACCCAAAAATGTAAAAAATAGTCTTGCTTCAACAGCACAATACTGGTCTATTAGTTGTAGGACATGTCTCAAAACCTCATCAGGAGTCCCCACAAAACCCAAAATGGCAGAAAATTTATATTTTAAAAAAACAAAAAATCGCTAAAATGACGTAAGTAGGGACCCTTGCCCAAAAATGTAAAAAATAGTCTTGCTTCAACAGCACAATACTGGTCCTGTAGTTGTAGGAGACGTCTCAAAACCTCATCAGGAGTCCCCACAAAACCCAAAATGGCAAAAAATTTATATTTTTTCACACAAAAAAAATCGCTAAAATGACGTAAGTAGGGACCCTTACCCAAAAATGTAAAAAATAGTCTTGCTTCAACAGCACAATACTGGTCTATTAGTTGTAGGAGATGTCTCAAAACCTCATCAGGAGTCCCGACAAAAACCCAAAATGGCAGAAAAAGTATATTTTTTCTAAAAAAATGTTTGCTAAAATGACGTAAGTAGGGACCCTTACCCAAAAATGTAAAAAATAGTCTTGCTTCAACAGCACAATACTGGTCCTGTAGTTGTAGGAGATGTCTCAAAACCTCATCAGGAGTCCCGACAAAAACCCAAAATGGCAGAAAATGTATATATATATATATTTTTTAAATGTTGGCTAAAATGTCATAAGTGGTGGTGCTCTGGTCAAAATTATACACAGATAATGTTTTACTGACCGTTTTCAAGCTGCTGTCTCTTCATTATTCCCTCAAAGTAGTAGTGTGTGTGAATGTGTGCGTAGACTCACACGGTGTGTGTTGTTTGCTGTGGGATGTTGCCTCCTTCTATTTGAGTTCATTTTAGTGGTTGTTGCTCACGTTAGCAAAAAGTTACTTGCTGTCTTGTCCACAAACAACCACATTAAAAGTAGCGCGTCCCGTTCTAGAATATGTTAATATTCCGACATTGTTTTCCCCCAGCGAGGCTAGCATCCATCCATTGCTTTTGTCCTTGTTTGCTGGTAACACAGATGAGAAAACCATCTCTTGTGTGAGACTGGACGAGCGTTCAAGAAGTTTTCTGAACATCGGCCAAGATAATGCAATCTGATGGTCAGCTACGCACAGAGAAAGCCGTATTAGTCCCCAGACATGGAGGAATGCACCTGCACATACCACATCCTGTGGACAGCCTCCAAGCAAAAGGGCTTCCATATGTAAGGCAAGTTCTTCTTTGTGCGTCTTTACGGGAATGTAAACAGCAGCCATCCCAGATCAGTAGAGGTAAGAAGTACTTATCCGAAACAACCTGCAGGTTCTGTTTTTTTAAACTTTACATGCTTCTATTAGGACCTTTTCCACTAAAAGCTTTTGGTTCCTGGAACTATGTGTTCCTGTAGAAGTTTGTGTTTCCACCGCATTTAACAGTTCAGGTAGTTTCTACAAATCGGTCTAATGATTTGGTGGTTTACTATATTTCTACACTGATACCAGGTCAATAAACACACACTATTAGGTCACACTTCTTTTACTAAAAAGTAAGTAAATGAAATACAAAGCAATAATATACAAAATGATATGATTTATACAATAAAGTGTGCAGGATTGTTCATCAAAAGTCAGACTTTTGTCCGCAATGTCCAACAGTCAGATAGTCGTCCTCTCAGTAAAAGATGAATTCATGAAGGTCAGGTGATTACTTTTTGTCCATTTCAGCTGTAAATAATAATATATAAATAATACATGTCAAGGTTTATCTGTAAATAACAATATATAAATAATACATGTCAGTGTTTATCTGTAAATAACAATATATAAATATTAAATGTCAGTGTTTATCTGTTAATAACAATATATAAATAATACATGTCAGTGTTTATCTGTAAATAATATATAAATAAAATGTGTCAGTGTTTATCTGTAAATAACAATATATAAACAATATATGTCAGTGTTTATCTGTAAATAATATATAAATAATACGTGTCAGTGTTTATCTGTAAATAACAATATATAAATAATATATGTCAGTGTTTATCTGTTAATAACAATATATAAATAATACATGTCAGTGTTTATCTGTAAATAATATATAAATAATACGTGTCAGTGTTTATCTGTAAATAACAGTATATAAATAATACGTCAGTGTTTATCTGTAAATAACAATATATAAATAATAAATGTCAGTGTTTATCTGTTAATAACAATATATAAATAATATATGTCAGTGTTTATCTGTAAATAACAATATATAAATAATACATGTCAGTGTTTATCTGTAAATAATATATAAATAAAATGTGTCAGTGTTTATCTGTAAATAACAATATATAAACAATATATGTCAGTGTTTATCTGTAAATAATATATAAATAATACGTGTCAGTGTTTATCTGTAAATAACAATATATAAATAATATATGTCAGTGTTTATCTGTTAATAACAATATATAAATAATACATGTCAGTGTTTATCTGTAAATAATATATAAATAATACGTGTCAGTGTTTATCTGTAAATAACAGTATATAAATATGTCAGTGTTTATCTGTAAATAACAATATATAAATAATAAATGTCAGTGTTTATCTGTTAATAACAATATATAAATAATATATGTCAGTGTTTATCTGTAAATAACAATATATGAATAATAAATGTCAGTGTTTATCTGTAAATAACAATATATAAATAATACATGTCAGGGTTTATCTGGAAATAACAATATATAAATAATACATGTCAGTGTTTATCTGTAAATAACAATACATAAATAATACACGTCGGGGTTTATCTGTAAATAACAATACATAAGTAATACATGTCAGGGTTTATCTGTAAATAACAATATATAAATATGTCATTGTGTATCTGTAAATAACAATATATAAATAATACATGTCAGGGTTTTTCTGTAAATAACAATATATAAATAATACATGTCAGGGTTTATCTGTAAATAACAATATATAAATAATACATGTCAGTGTTTATCTGTAAATAACAATACATAAATAATACACGTCGGGGTTTATCTGTAAATAACAATACATAAGTAATACATGTCAGGGTTTATCCGTAAATAATATATAAATATGTCATTGTGTATCTGTAAATAACAATATATAAATAATACATGTCAGGGTTTTTCTGTAAATAACAATATATAAATAATACATGTCAGGGTTTATCTGTAAATAATATATAAATAATACATGTCAGTGTTTATCTGTAAATAACAATACATAAATAATACACGTCAGGGTTTATCTGTAAATAACAATATATGAATAATACATGTCAGTGTTTATCTGTAAATAACAATATATAAATAATATATGTCAGTGTTTATCTGTTAATAACAATATATAAATAATACATGTCAGTGTTTATCTGTAAATAACAATATATAAATAATAAATGTCAGTGTTTATCTGTAAATAACAATATATGAATAATATATGTCAGTGTTTATCTGTAAATAACAATATATAAATAATACATGTCAGTGTTTATCTGTAAATAATATATAAATAATACGTGTCAGTGTTTATCTGTAAATAACAATATATAAATAATATATGTCAGTGTTTATCTGTAAATAACAATATATAAATAATAAATATCAGTGTTTATCTGTTAATAACAATATATAAATAATATATGTCAGTGTTTATCTGTAAATAACAATATATGAATAATAAATGTCAGTGTTTATCTGTAAATAACAATATATAAATAATACATTTCAGTGTTTATCTGTTAATAACAATATGAAAAATAATATATGGCAGTGTTTATCTGTAAATAATATATAAATAATAAATGTCAGTGTTTATCTGTAAATAACAACATATAAATAATATGTCAGTGTTTATCTGTAAATAATATATAAACAATACATGTCAGTGTTTATCTGTAAATAAAAATATATCAATAATAAATGTCAGTGTGTATCTGTAAATAACAATATATAAATATGTCAGTGTTTATTTGTAAATAACTATATATAAATAATACATGTCAGTGTTTATCTGTAAATAATATATAAATAATACATGTCAGTGTTTATCTGTAAATAATATATAAATAATAAATGTCAGTGTTTATCTGTAAATAACAATATATAAATAATACATATCAGTGTTTATCTGTAAATAACAATATATAAATAATAAATGTCAGTGTGTATCTGTAAATAACAATATATCAATTTGTCAGTGTTTATCTGTAAATAATATATAAATAATACGTGTCAGTGTTTATCTGTAAATAACAATATATAAATAATATATGTCAGTGTTTATCTGTAAATAACAATATATAAATAATAAATATCAGTGTTTATCTGTTAATAACAATATATAAATAATATATGTCAGTGTTTATCTGTAAATAACAATATATGAATAATAAATGTCAGTGTTTATCTGTAAATAACAATATATAAATAATACATTTCAGTGTTTATCTGTTAATAACAATATAAAAAATAATATATGGCAGTGTTTATCTGTAAATAATATATAAATAATAAATGTCAGTGTTTATCTGTAAATAACAACATGTAAATAATATGTCAGTGTTTATCTGTAAATAATATATAAACAATACATGTCAGTGTTTATCTGTAAATAAAAATATATCAATAATAAATGTCAGTGTGTATCTGTAAATAACAATATATAAATATGTCAGTGTTTATTTGTAAATAACTATATATAAATAATACATGTCAGTGTTTATCTGTAAATAATATATAAATAATACATGTCAGTGTTTATCTGTAAATAATATATAAATAATAAATGTCAGTGTTTATCTGTAAATAACAATATATAAATAATACATATCAGTGTTTATCTGTAAATAACAATATATAAATAATAAATGTCAGTGTGTATCTGTAAATAACAATATATCAATTTGTCAGTGTTTATCTGTAAATAACTATATATAAATAATAAATTTCAGTGTTTATCTGTAAATAACTATATATAAATGATAAATATCAGTGTTTATCTGTAAATAACAATATAGAAATAATATGTCAGTGTTTATCTGTAAATAACAATATATAAATAATATGTCAGTGTTTATCTGTAAATAACAATATATAAATAATGAATGTCCGTGTTTATCTGTAAATAACAATATATAAATAATATATGTCAGTGTTTATCTGTAAATAATATATAAATAATAAATGTCAGTGTTTATCTGTAAATAACGATATATAAATAATACATGTCAGTGTTTATCTGTAAATAACAATATATAAATAATAAATGTCAGTGTTTATCTGTAAATAAAAATATATCAATAATAAATGTCAGTTTGTATCTGTATATAAAAATATATAAATATGTCAGTGTTTATCTGTAAATAACTATATATAAATAATACATGTCAGTGTTTATCTGTAAATAATATATAAATAATAAATGTCAGTGTTTTTCTGTAAATAACAATATATAAATTATACATATCAGTGTTTATCTGTAAATAACAATGTATAAATAATAAATGTCAGTGTGTATCTGTAAATAACAATATATAAATATGTCAGTGTTTATCTGTAAATAACTATATATAAATAATACATGTCAGTGTTTATCTGTTAATAACATTATATCAATAATACACGTCAGTGTTTATCTGTAAATAATATATAAATAATACATGTCAGTGTTTATCTGTGAATAATATATAAATAATTAATGTCAGTGTTTATCTGTAAATAACAATATATAAATAATACATATAAGTGTTTATCTGTAAATAACAATGTATAAATAATGTCAGTGTGTATCTGTAAATAACAATATATAAATATGTCAGTGTTTATCTGTAAATAACAATATATAAATGATAAATATCAGTATTTATCTGTAAATAACAATATATACATATGTCAGTGTTTATCTGTAAATAACAATATATGAATATGTCAGTGTTTATCTGTAAATAACAATATATAAATATGTCAGTGTTTATCTTTAAATAATAATATATAAATAATACATGTCAGTGTTTATCTGTAAATAACAATATATAAATGATAAATGTCATGAATTGATTAACGTGGACCCCGACTTAAACAAGTTAAAAAACTTATTGGGGTGTTACCATTTGGTGGTCAATTGTACGTAATATGTAGTGTGCTGTGTAAAGTGTACTGTTTCATATCATCTATTCTCTTCCTTTGCAATCTACTACTAAAAGTTTCAATCAATCAAAGTGATTATCTCACGCTGACAACACAAACACAGCATTAGCATTCTCTTCACTGGGGTTGAGGCTAATAATGACACAAACGGGGTGTCCCTGACTACTTTTACGACATGTAATTAAGTAAATAGTTCATATTTAATGTTGGGGAACTTTATTAAAGTTTATTTAAGGTAAAGTTATTTTCCTGCGGTGGAAAAAGGAGCTAATACCTGCAGTGACACGTTCCTCAAACCTGCCAAAATAGTCCTCGTTTTCTGCACAGTGTCTGTCTTGAAATGAGTAATGACAGAAAGTGATAGTGCTGGTCCTGATCCACGTTGGACAACAAGCGGATGGAAAACTGCAAGTGGGTGTGTAACACACAACCGCGGGGCAGATTCAGTACTTGGGCACTGTCCGCGCTGAAGCCTCAAAGGTAAACGCACGCTAGTCCACAAATAATCCGACACAAACCACATTCGGATTTTTTTCACATCCCTTCTACTTCCTCGGTTTTTCCTGTCACGGCTCCCGACTGTAAGAACGAAACTCTTTGACACTTTTTATCTTTTTATGAGCCCCGTGTTGTTTTGAAGAACCGTGGTCTGAATGTGCCAAGACCTGTTGCGGTGGTCCAAATGGACTTCTCTTCTGGCTGACAGGCATGTTGGACTGTCTTTCCCGGGATACAAATTCAGATAGTAGGCTGGTTACACCTGACAGCTCAGTAGGAACTGACAGTCCTTCTGTCGGGTTCAAACACGGACGACATTATTAAACAAGACAAGAAGCAAGGAATTAAACAGAGACAGAATTAAATTTGGCTCAATTGAGGAGAAACGCGTAGACCTGTTCCCTTGTACAGTGTCCACCTCCTCTTTTATTTGGACTTTCCCTGGTTACATGGCAACAGCTGTTTCTAAAGGGAGGGGGGGTCGTAAACAGCCGTCGCCAAAACAGTTCAAAGAAAAGGTCGTAAAACAGTTCAAAGAAAAGATGCCTGGAGCTTGCGTCAGGTCTCTTTGACACTTTTTATCTTTTTATGAGCCCCGTGTTGCTGTGAAGAACCGTGGTCTGAATGTGCCAAGACCTGTTGCGGTGGTCCAAATGGACTTCTCTTCTGACTGACAGGCATTTTGGACTGTCTTTCCCGGGATACAAATTCAGATAGTAGGCTGGTTACACCTGACAGCTCAGTAGGAACTGACAGTCCTTCTGCCGGGTTCAAACACGGACGACATTATTAAACAAAACAAGAAGCAAGGAATTAAACAGAGACAGAATTACATTTGGCTCAATTGAGGAGAAACGCGTATACCTGTTCCCTTGTACAGTGTCCACATCCTCTTTTATTTGGACTTTCCCTGGTTACATGGCAACAGCTGTTTCTAAAGGGAGGGGGGTCGTAAACAGCCGTCGCCTTTGGTTACAAAACAGTTCAAAGAAAAGGTCGTAAAACAGTTCAAAGAAAAGATGCCTGGAGCTTGCGTCAGGTCTCTTTGACACTTTTTATCTTTTTATGAGCCCCGTGTTGCTGTGAAGAACCGTGGTCTGAATGTGCCAAGACCTGTTGCGGTGGTCCAAATGGACTTCTCTTCTGACTGACAGGCATGTTGGACTGTCTTTCCCGGGATACAAATTCAGATAGTAGGCTGGTTACACCTGACAGCTCAGTAGGAACTGACAGTCCTTCTGTCAGGTTCATTATTAAACAAGACAAGAAGCAAGGAATTAAACAGAGACAGAATTACATTTGGCTCAATTGAGGAGAAACGCGTAGACCTGTACCCTTGCACAGTGTCCACCTCCTCTTTTATTTGGACTTTCCCTGGTTACATGGCAACA
>NC_084745.1:53550206-53557706 GCF_033978785.1 Entelurus aequoreus
GGTACTTATGAATAAAAACGGTACCATATACCGGATCCCGAGCATGACGGCGCGTCGTCACGTGGTGACATTGCTGGTTTTTACCAGCAGAGGAGCATGTTCGGCAGCGCGCGCACACAGAGTACTTACAAGCAGACACAGTGTGTAGACAGAAAAGGGAGAATGGACGCATTTTGGTGTAAAAAGTCAAGCTAAAGGTGAAGTTATAACACTGAAACACCCTCAGGAAGAGCTGCTTTAAGACATGGCGACAAATAAAGTAGCATTATCACTGCAGGATGAGGAATAGCTAAACATGTTTCACTACACACCGTAGGAGGATACAATAGCTCACCGCTAACAGCAAGATAGCACCCCTGAATGTAAACAAACGCCATTGCTGGATCTACACCTGACATCCACTGTAATGATACCAAGTACAGGGGCGTATCTAGTCGATACTACTATGATTACGTCGATATTTTTTATCGTCACATCTTTTTTTCAAATTCATATCATGTTTATAGACTCAGTAAATACGTCCCTGGACACATGAGGACTTTGAATATGACCAATGTATGATCCTGTAACTACTTGGTATCGCATCGATACCTAAATGTGTGGTATCATCCAAAACTAATGTCAAGTATCAAAGAAGAGAAGAATAAGTGATTATTACATTTAAACAGAAGTGTAGATAGAACATGTTGAAACAGAAAATAAGCAGTAAATGAACAAGTAGATTAATAATCCCTTTTTACAGTTTGTCCTTTATAATGTGTACAAAATAATAGGTGTATAAATGACACAATATGTTACTGCATAGACTAATTAGGAGTCTTTGTTTGTTTACTTACTACTAAAAGACAAGTTGTCTAGTATGTTCACTATTTTATTTAAGGACTAAATGACAATAATAAACATATGTTTCATGTACACTAACATTTTTTTGTTCAAATAAAGCCAATAATGCCATTTTTTGTGGCGCCCTTTATTTAGAAAAGTATCGAAACACATGTTGGTACCGGACCCAAAATATTGGTATTGGGACAACCCTACTCCTTTAGTCTAGGTTTAGGGTTTTCACAGCAATGCTGCTGTTTTATTGTTAACTTTCTAATGTTTTGGTGCAAAGTGCGCACACAATGTCTTCCTCTAAGAAATCGTTTACGGCCGTTTAGTTTGCTCACCCTTCCCCGCCTGCATCCCAGTACAGGTAATCTAACCTCGTAGTCGCGTTTTTATCTTTTTATTGGAGCTTTCCTCAAATCTGTCCTGTGATTACCCGTCTGATATTTGTTGTGCACCCCTACAGAACCAACCTTAGGGTGTTTTGCCAAATCAACACCCATAAAGCCTGTATTGGCATGGCATGACACACATTTAAGAATATCATGGTGATTCATAGTCTGCCTCAGCTGGGGCCTGAATTACATTTGGAGGGACTTAAATTCAAGGGACAGATTCCTCGCCAGGTTTTTTTGTTTTTTTTGGTCTAGAAGTCCGGCCAGCGACCGACTTGACTGATGTGGTCCTGGTCAGACAAGGCAATGACAATTACTCTAGCCATGTAGCTCGGTAGCTTACATCAAAGCTACAAAGAGAGATACTGGACTGTGAATCCAGGCCCAAAACAATAAGTAGAAAATACAATGACTTGGTTGAATGAGAACATCCATGATGATTGATTGGTGTTCCTATGATGAGTCACAATTGGCTAAGGTTGGGGCCAAACATTACGGACTGGCCAATCAGAGGCATCGAAACTAGCAAGTAAAACCATAACAGACACTCATGTCCGAGACAGAGGGATGCTTCAAGCTGACCATTCAAGAAAGAACAAAAAACATAGTTGAAAATGTCAGAGGAATTCCCTCCAACAGACTGGATTTGTTGAACAAGTAGCTTTTTCCTGTAGCTTAGCTACTTTTAGAGCCATGTAGCTCGGTAGCTTACATCAAAGCTACAAAGAGAGATAATGGACTGCGAATCCAGGCAGAAAAAAATACAATGACTTGGTTGAATGAGAACATCCATGATGATTGATTGGTGTTCCTATGACGAGTCACAATTGGCTAAGGTTGGCGCCAAACATTACGGACTGGCCAATCAGAGGCATCGAAACTAGCAAGTAAAATCATAACAGACAATCATGTCCGAGACAGAGGGATGCTTCAAGCTGACCACTCAAGAAAGAACAAAAAACATAGTTGAAAATGTCAGAGGAATTCCCTCCAACAGACTGGATTTGTTGAACAAGTAGCTTTTTCCTGTAGCTTAGCTACTTTTAGAGCCATGTAGCTCGGTAGCTTACATCAAAGCTACAAAGAGAGATAATGGACTGGGAATCCAGGCAGAAAAAAATACGATGACTTGGTTGAATGAGAACATCCATGATGTTCCTATGACGAGTCACAATTGGCTAAGGTTGGGGCCAAACATTACGGACTGGCCAATCAGAGGCAAGATAAGGCGGGTCATCGAAACTAACAAGTAAAATCATAACAGAACCGCCTGAGGGATCAAAGGTCACGGGCATTCAATGTTGGTTTTTAGCCTTACCGCTTACGTGCAGTGATTTCTCCAGATTCTCTGAACCCTTTGATGATATTACGGAGCGTAGATGGTGAAATCCCTCAATTCCTTGCAATAGCTGGTTGATAAATGTTGTTCTTACACAATTTGCCCAGGCATTTGTCGACAAAGTGGCGACCCCCTCGCCCCGTCCTTGTTTGTGAACGACTGAACATTTCATGGAATCTACTTTTATACCCAATCATGGCACCCACCTGTTCCCAATTAGCCTGCTCACCTGTGGGATGTTCCAAATAAGTCTTTGATGAGCATTCCTTTTTTGCCACTCGTGCCAGCTTTTTTGCAACCTGTTGCAGGCATCAAATTCCAAATGAGCTAATATTGGCAAAAAATAACAACGTTTCTTAGTTCGGACATGAAATATCTTGTCTTTGCAGTCTATTTAATTGAATATAAGTTGAAAATGATTAGCAAATCATCGTATTTTGTTTTTATTTACCATTTACACAACGTGACAACTTCACTGGTTTGGGGTTTTTTAGCTACTTTTGCTCCAATTCTACGGAGATAGCTGAGCTCCATTTAATGGAGAGTAACTCGTATATGTTCCAAGTATTGTGCCCATCACTGCATGTAAATGTAAAACCAGTCCTCTCCCGTAAAAGACCATTCCAAACGTTTTATTGACTTATTATTCCAAGCTAATTAGTTCCTGTTCAGACGTGTCCTCAATGTCAAAACTCCCCTATCCCACCTTGCAACATCCGGCCGCGTCGCGGACGTGCGCGACTTTCTGTGTCCCGGCAGAGGTGGAGCTGAGGCGAGAGCCGTTCCAAAGGGTGGTGGAGTACTCGCAGCATGGTTTTTCAGCCTGTTGGATGTGGTTTTATGATCTAGACTTGGCCCTTTCCGAGCCGTTTTGAAACCCTAGAACCGACACATGCTTTTGCAATGCTGCTGAGGTCGCGTCGGGGAAATCAAGGAAGCAGTGGGTTGTTGTGCGAAGTTTTAGTTTTTCTTTTTTTCCCCGGGTATACAGTATATCTCGGTGATGATGCAACGTCTGCAGCATCTGAGTGGACTGATGAGAAGAAAGCACATCCTGGAAGGATTTTAAAAAATGCGTCCCGTGATGCCATCCGAGTGGATTTATCCAGTTTCTGTCCGACGTGTTGTGAAAAATATGCATCGGACTTTATCAACCCGAAAATGTGTCATGTTGATGCCGAGGCACGGCGTTGTCATCCGCACCAGTCTCCTATATTTCAAATCATGTCACATCCAGACAAGATGAGGGCCGTTTCATTTCCATTCGGACATAATCAGAGCCCAGCTTGATTGCTCGGCTGTTATCGTCGTTACCTTCGTGCTATTCCATTTGCTTACGGAGTCGTAAAAGATTCCGTCTGCGGGTGTGCATGCAGCGGTACCTCGCTTTACAATGTTGCGGCGGAACAGTCTTCCTCTCAGGGAATAAAAGACGCTCTTTCTTTCGGATGACATATATGTTGAGTAAGAAGGACCACCAAGACAGAATAGCAATAATACCAAGTTTCACTAAAGCTTTAGGCATACTTGCCAACCTTGAGACCTCCGATACCGGGAGGTGGGGGGTGGGGGGGGGGCGCGGTCGGGGTGGGGCGGGGGCGTGGTTAAGGGCGTGGTTAATAGGGGAGTATATTTACAGCTAGAATTCACCAACTCAAGTATTTCATATACATATATATATATATGTATATATATATATATATATATATATATATATATATATATATATATATATATATATATATATATATATATATATATACATATATATATATATACATATATATATATATGTATGAAATACTTGAAATACTATAATACTCAAGTATTTCATATACATATATATATATATATATATACATATATATATATATATATATATATATATATATATATATATATATATATATATATATATATATATATATATATATATATATATATATATATGTCTTAATTAGATTATCCAAAAAATAGTGCTCGATACCGTGGTAGAGCGTAATATGTATGTGTGGGGGGGAAAAAAAAAAAAAATCACAAGACTATTTCATCTCTACAGGCCTGTTTCATGAGGGGTTTTCCTCAATCCTCAGGAGATTTTTTTTTTCTTTTTTTTTTCTCTCCTGAGAATTGAGGAAAACCCCTCATGAAACAGGCCTGTAGAGATGAAATAGTCTTGTGATTTTATTTATTTATTTATTTTTTTCTCCCGAGGATTGGGGAAAACCCCTCATGAAATAGGCCTGTAGAGATGAAATAGTCTTGTGATTTTTTTTCCCACACATACATATATATATATATATATATATATATATATATATATATATATATATATATATATATATATATATATATATATATATATATATATATATATATATGTATGTATGTATGAAATACTTGACTTTCAGTGAATTCTAGCTATATATATATGTATATATATATTAGTTTTATTATACATATAAATAAAATAAATACTTGAATTTCAGTGTTCCGGAGGGCTATCCAGTAGATGGCAGTATTGTCCTGTTTAACTTGTCCTCCGTTCATGACTCGGCCACCGTGTTCAATGGAGAAGTCTGTTTTACAAAATGTACAGGCAACATAATTACATACCCCTTCCCCTTCGAACTTCGTTTCGGAACTTGCAAGCGTATTTCTTCATCTTGCTCGTCGACGGCGTCGCCATGTTTGTAACTTCCTCGTTCTTCCGCTTCGTCTCCTTGTCGTGTGCGCAGTTGTGCACTCTACTCTCTAAAAGCCCTAAGTGTTATGACGTCATCGGGCAGGCAAGCTGTTTATATTGTGGGAAAGCGGACGTGAGAACAGGCTGTCCCCACTCAGGTCCGCATTGAGCTGGAGGGGGGCGTGGCCTCCAGCTCTGGCTGAATACCGGGAGTTTGTCGGAAGAAAATTTCTGCCGGGAGAGGCGCTGAATACCGGGAGTCTCCCGCTAAAAACGGGGGGGGGTTGGCAAGTATGGCTTTAGGAGACCAGCCTTAAAATGCGTTAATAGCAGCATCAAGAAGCGGTCTGAAAATCAAACGGAAAGAGTCCGCTTATTTAATATGAAAACAGCCCCCTCCCGCCCAGAAAGAAATACAGCCTTATTGTTCGAAACTGATTGTTATGGTTGGAGGAGGGAGTTGTGACGGTACAGAACCGCAAGGGGGCAATATTTCTCTATGTATTTGTTACATGTATATATAAACAATATAATAAATAATGAACAGTATCATTTACTTAAAGGCCTACTGAAAGCCACTACTAGCGACCACGCAGTCTGATAGTTTATATATCAATGATGAAATCTTAACATTGCAACACAAGCCAATACGGCCGGGTTAGATTAGTAAATTGCAATTGCTGAAAACGTCTCGGTATGATGACGTTTGCGCGTGACGTCACGGATTGTAGCGGACATTTCGGGACACCATTGTGGCCAGCTAGTAAGTCGTCTGTTTTCATCGCAAAATTCCACCGTTTTTTTTTTTGGGCTTTCTTACATATAAAAATGGTGTTGTTCTTGTTGGCTAGCAATGCAGCTAATGGGAACAATCAATTCTACCTCTAAATGACTTTAAAAATGCATTCAAAAAGCGTCAACAATACTTAATTTACGTTGTGTAACCTGTATAATAACCAAACTGTAGCAACATTGTTATTGTAAGAGTGAACGCTGAGGAACTATTTTTCTAGCGTACTAACTACGGTATTAGCCGTAACAGCTAAATACCGCAAGGGATAAGCTAGCTTCTACAACAACACAAAAGGTGTTTGAGTTTGTAACGCACAACACTGTGATAGGACAGCAATCTGTACTGAGTGGGAAACATGAACAATCATATTACAGTATCTGTAAAGTACACAGCTAGCCAGACAGTGTGTGTAGTGTAGTTGTAATAACACACATGACGTGTTGCGTGTATCATGATCAATATTAAAGTGACTCACTCCATGGACGGTTGTTTGTCTGGTCCAGCTGGCCGGGGGTCGTTTCCTGTTGATTTTGGGTAAGCACTCCATTTATGTCGAAGTAGCTTGTCTCCAAAATCCATATTTATAGCCTCAAAATCACTTTCACCTCACTCTCCCGACTCAGTGTCCAATGCAAAGGAAGGCGGAGATGTTTCAAGATCTACTTATGATGTCAACCCTCGTCTGTCGTTGGCCACTCTGATGTTGCCGCACAAGAGGTCTGTTTTCCATGGTGCGGTAAAGGTAATACTCCTTGGCTGGGGGGGTGCCGGACTGCGGGTGGCGAATGAGTGGATGAACCACAGTGTAAGTGACGCAGACAACATAAGCCTTAAAGCGCAGTGGAAGGAGGTTCAGTGTGTAACATTATATTCCGCACACTTAGATGCGTGTGCTTTACCGATACCTAAGCTCCTGTACAATGCCGACTCGGGAGTTTTGTTTATAGCAGGCTGGAAAGGATGGAGCCAGAAGACTGGCAGTAAGTCGTTAAAATGATGCAATTAACCCTGATTGATCAACATCCAGAAGTGAGATTGATAGGATCTTATTTCCGTGCCTCCACTTCGACCGCGTCTTCTCTCCGTCATCTTTGTTGTACCGGTAGTTTTTAGCGCTTCCATAGCGAGTCTACTGACAGATATAAGTTCGAACTTGTCCCTACTTTATATTAGAAATGGCAACAGTGGAGGATGAATGTCTCACAACAAGAGGATAGAGAAGAAGAAGGTGCTTATCGACTACCACGGCGGATGCATGCAAGTTTTCTGGACTTATGCAGATCCCAAATACACATCAGCAGGTAGCAACAGTTAAGAAAAGTTGGTTTTCTATAATATTGCGAAACAAAACACAAGATAATGTCTCCTAATAGGTGCCATTTTGGTGTCCTTATATACACACTATAATAATACCCGTATGTTGAAGCACGGTACGTCTGACTATGGTCGCAGTAATGCT
>NC_084745.1:53562706-53600206 GCF_033978785.1 Entelurus aequoreus
CAGCTGCATTTGGGCGGAAGGCGGTGTACACCCTGGACAAGTCACCCCCTCATCACAGGGCCAACACAGATAGACAGACCCGGTACTTTTCAAACAGAGTATAGTACCGTTTTTGATTGACTAATATTGAACGATGCTGAATAATAGGATATTGAGACTGATTTGGTGGATTTAAAGATTCCTTTTTTTTATTGGTAAATGAAATTGTAAATGGGTGGAACGCTCTCCCTGACCACCTGAGGGCACCACAGACTGTGGATGCTTTTAAAAAAGGCGTAAAAACCCTTCTTTTTAAAAAAGCCTCTTTTTTTTAGATACATGCGTACTAATTCTAGTTTTTATTTGTATTATCTTTTTATTTTATTTTTTCAACACACTGTGGCACTTTGTGGTTGTTTGCTCAATGTAAAGTGCGTTTTACAAATAAAATCTATTATTATTATTATTATTAATTCGTATTATTTTTAAAGCAGGATACAGAGACCACACAAATCCACTCTTCATAAAGTCAGAAATGGTATTTCTTTAATGTTGGGAAGAATCGGGTATGTAATATATATTGTCCTTATTTTCCTTAGCCACAAAATAAACATTTTCTGCCATTTTCGAGTTTTGTCGGGACTCCTGATGAGGTTTTGAGACGTCTCCTACAACTACAGGACCAGTATTGTGCTGTTGAAGAAATACAGTTTATAAAATTTTTGGATAAGGGCCCAGCGAAGCCGGCGGCGTTTCTGGGTGTTGTTGATAAATGGCTGTGGCTTTGCATAGTAGAGTTTTAACTTGCACTTACAGATGTAGCGACCAACTGTAGTTACCGACGGTGGTTTTCTGAAGTGTTCCCTGAGCCCATGTGGTGATATCCTTTACACACCGATGTGGCTTGTTGACGCAGTACAGCCTGAGGGATCCGAGATGCGTAATATCATGGCTTACGTGCAGCGATTTCTCCTTTTGATGATATTACGGAGCGTAGATGGTGAAATCCCTCAATTCCTCAGTTGAGAAATGTCGTTCCTAAACAATTTGCTCAGGCATTTGTCGACAAAGTGGTGACCCTCGCCCCCGTCACGACTGAGCATTTCAAGGAATCTACTTTTACACCCAATCATGGCACCCACCTGTTCCCAATTAGCCTGTGTTCACCTGCGGGATGTTCCAAATAAGTCTTCGATGGGCATTCCTCAACTCTCTCAGTCTTTTTTGCCACTTGTGCCAGCTTTTTTGAAACATGTTCCAAATGAGCGAATATTTGCAAAAAATAACAACCTTTTCCAGTTGGAATGTTAAATATCTTGTCTTTGCAGTCTATTCAATTGAATATAAGTTGAAAAGGATTTGTTGTATTCTCTTTTTATTTAGCTTTTACACAACCTGACAACTTCACCGGTTTGGGTTTTGTACTTGAATAGCCCTGATATAAACTTACAGCACATAAAAATGGTGTTGGACGCGTTTTAGAGTGTTTTCTCGGCGAATTGGATCGCATCCCAATAACCTGCATTGTTAGCCACCTCTTACAAGCAGTTGTTGACTATTTACATGTAAAAACTCTTGAGTCATGTCTCTAATGTGCCGTGTTGTCACTGCTCTCTTTTTTTAACTGCGCAGCTCGGAAGGAGCCAAGTTTTGCAGAAAAGTGTGCGAGCTAAGCATGACATCACTGCCATTGTTTCCAGGGCACCACGTACTTACCATAAGCATGACATCACTGCCATTGTTTCCAGGGCACCACGTACTTACCATAAGCATGACATCGCTGCCATTGTTTCCAGGGCACCACGTACTTACCAGCAGGCATCTTACCAGGCGGGGCTGGACCAAAAAAAAAAACAACCTCAGGATGAAATAGCAGAGGAGGATTTATGACACACCATAAAACTGGATATTAATCTGTACGACAAACTTGATTCGCCGTGTCTATAAATATTGAAGACATTTATCGCATTGAAGGCATTACAGCCGCCCCTGATTATATCACCCTTTTGTTGGCGTATTCTACGTATTTCAAGTAAAAGTTAAAGTACCAATCATAGTCACACACACACTAGGTGTGGCGAAATTATTCTCGGCATTTGACCCATCACCCTTGATCACCCCCTGGGAGGTGAGGGGAGCAGTGAGCAGCAGCGGTGGCCGCGCCCGGGAATCATTTTTGGTGATTTAACCCCCCAATTCCAACCCTTGATGCTGAGTACCAAGCAGGGAGGTAATGGCTCCCATTTTTATAGTCTTTGGTATGACTCGGCCGGGGTTCGAACTCACGACCTACCCATCTCAGGGCGGACACTCTAACCACTAAGCCACTGATTTCTGGCCTATATCAAGCATTTATTAACATAAAAATGGCAATATCAACACGACGTTAGTGTTGGCCAGTAGTAGGGTTGTACGGTATACCGGTACTAGTATAGTATCGCGGTACTAATGAATCAAAAACGGTACTATACTATACTATATGTTTGAAAAATCAAAAACGGTACTATACTATACTATATGTACTATATGTTTGAAAAGTACCGGTTCCCCATTTTTTATTATTTTTTTAACAGGCATGACGGCGCGTCGTCACGTCACGACATTGCTGGTTTTACGAGCAGAGGAGCATGTTCGGCAGCGCACGCACACAGAGTACTTACAAGCAGACACAGTGTGTAGACAGAAAGGGGAGAATGGACGCATTTTGGTGTAAAAAGTAAAGATAAAGGTGAAGTTATAACACTGAAACGCCCTCAGGAAGAGCTGCTTTAAGACATAGCTAGCTAGCTAGCGGCTAACGTCCATCCGCAGTGTTTTAGCTACTTCTAAATCACTAATAATGGCCTCCATGGCGACAAATAAAGTGAGTTTCTTACAAGTATTGTTATCACTGCAGGATGAGGAATAGCTAAACATGCTTCACTACACACCGTAATGATACAATGTACAAGAGTGTATCTAGTCGATACTACTATGATTACATTGATATTTTTTTTATCATCACAAAAATGTTTTCCCTTTTTTTAAAATTCCTATTATGTTTATAAAGTCAGTAAATACGTCCCTGGACACATGAGGACTTTGAATAGGACCAATGTATGATCCTGTAACTACTTGGTATCGGATCGATACCTAAATGTGTGGCATCGTCCAAAACTAATGTCAAGTATCAAAGAAGAGAAGAATAAGTGATTATTACATTTGAACAGAAGTGTAGATAGAACATGTTGAAACAGAAAATAAGCAGATATTAACAGTCAATGAACAAGTAGATTAAAAATCAATTTTTACAGTTGGTCCCTCATAATGTGTTGTTTAGTTGTTTAAATAAAGCCAATAATGACATTTTTTGTGGTCCCCTTTATTTAGAAAATATATCGGAAAGTATCGTAATACATTTCTGTTGGGTTCAAACACCAAACTATCTATTAAACAAGACAAGAAGCAAGGAATCAAACAGAGACAGGATTCAATTCAGCTCACGAGGAGAGCGCGTCGACCTGCACGCTCGCACAGTGTCACCCTGCCGTTAGAAAAAATATCGAAAAGTATCGAAATACATTTCTGTTGGGTTCAAACACCAAACGATCTATTAAACAAGACAAGAAGCAAGGAATCAAACAGAGACAGGATTCAATTCAGCTCACGAGGAGAGCGCGTCGACCTGCACGCTCGTACAGTGTCACCCTGCCGTTAGAAAAAATATCGAAAAGTATCGAAATACATTTCTGTTGGGTTCAAACACCAAACTATCTATTAAACAAGACAAGAAGCAAGGAATCAAACAGAGACAGGATTCAATTCGGCTCACGAGGAGAGCGCGTCGACCTGCACGCTCGCACAGTGTCACCCTGCCGTTAGAAAAAATATCGAAAAGTATCGAAATACATTTCTGTATTCAAACACCGAATAATCTATTAAACAAGACAAGAAGCAAGGAATCAAACAGAGACAGGATTCAATTCAGCTCACGAGGAGAGCGCGTCGACTTGCACCCTCGCACAGTGTCACCCTGCCGTTAGAAAAAATATCGAAAAGTATCGAAATACATTTCTGTTGGGTTCAAACACCAAACTATCTATTAAACAAGACAAGAAGCAAGGAATCAAACCGAGACAGGATTCAATTCAGCTCACGAGGAGAGCGCGTCGACCTGCACGCTCGTACAGTGTCACCCTGCCGTTAGAAAAAATATCGAAATACATTTCTGTCTGTATTCAAACACCAAACTATCTATTAAACAAGACAAGAAGCAAGGAATCCAACAGAGACAGGATTCAATTCAGCTCACGAGGAGAGCGCGTCGACCTGCACGCTCGCACAGTGTCACCCTGCCGTTAGAAAAAATATCGAAAAGTATCGAAATACATTTCTGCTGGGTTCAAACACCAAAATATCTATTAAACAAGACAAGAAGCAAGGAATCAAACAGAGACAGGACTCAATTCGGCTCACGAGGAGAGCGCGTCGACCTGCACGCTCGCACAGTGTCACCCTGCCGCTAGAAAAAATATCGAAAAGTATCGAAATACATTTCTGTTGGGTTCAAACACCAAACTATCTATTAAACAAGACAAGAAGCAAGGAATCAAACCGAGACAGGATTCAATTCAGCTCACGAGGAGAGCGCGTCGACCTGCACGCTCGTACAGTGTCACCCTGCCGTTAGAAAAAATATCGAAATACATTTCTGTCTGTATTCAAACACCAAACTATCTATTAAACAAGACAAGAAGCAAGGAATCCAACAGAGACAGGATTCAATTCAGCTCACGAGGAGAGCGCGTCGACCTGCACGCTCGCACAGTGTCACCCTGCCGTTAGAAAAAATATCGAAAAGTATCGAAATACATTTCTGCTGGGTTCAAACACCAAAATATCTATTAAACAAGACAAGAAGCAAGGAATCAAACAGAGACAGGACTCAATTCGGCTCACGAGGAGAGCGCGTCGACCTGCACGCTCGCACAGTGTCACCCTGCCGCTAGAAAAAATATCGAAAAGTATCGAAATACATTTCTGTTGGGTTCAAACACCAAACTATCTATTAAACAAGACAAGAAGCAAGGAATCAAACAGAGACAGGACTCAATTCAGCTCACGAGGAGAGCGCGTCGACCTGCACGCTCGCACAGTGTCACCCTGCCGTTAGAAAAAATATCGAAAAGTATCGAAATACATTTTGGTACCGGTACCAAAATGGTATCGGGACCACACTAGTTTGACCTCTTATTTGAAACAAAACAGAATCATCCAATATGAGCTAAGACATGAATAATACAATGTGATTGAATTTGGAAACATGTATTAAAAAAAAACCTTCCCAGATATGGTATACAGTACCGGTATCTCCTATAAAAGACTGGTCTGGTATTGGAGTTGGTCCTCGCTCTCATTGAGCGCCCCAACATATGAATGGCAGTTTTAAAACATTCATTTAAAAGGAACACCACTGTCAACAAACACGATGAACACGGCCTTGGTTCACCACACACACCATCCGGCTCTTTCAGTCCTAATTACCTGGGCCATCCCCCCCCCCCCCAGCTATATAGTCCTAACCCCAGCACTATACATGCTGAACCCTTCCTACTTGTCATGCTAATGTAAACATGGTCAATGATACCTACCTTGTGAAGGACAACCTGTTGGATCATGTCAGGTAGGAAAGAACTTTTCTTTTTTTTTAGCTTTCTTTGCGTCCCAAAGGTCCCTTGATTGGAAATCGAACACATATGCGACTCACTGGACATGAACGCTTACGTTATTAATTGAAAACATAACACGCTTTTTAATTTGAGGATGGGTTCAAACACTGATGACATTTATTAAACAAGACAAGAAGCAAGGAATCATGCAGAGACAAGAGTTCAATTTTGCTCAATGAGGAGAGGCGTTTTGGGCTGTAGTCTAGTTACAGAAACAACCTACGCTCTAAGGCAGGGGTGTCCAAACTTTTTCCACTGAAAAATCAAAGCAAGCGGGGGCCATTTTGATATTTTTTATTTTAAAAACCGATACAATATATGTATAAAAAAAAGATACATTCAGGCCTCCACTCAGACTTGATCCCGGGGATCCCAAAAGGTTTTGGTCAAAAATTTTTTTACAAATGTGTCATTATTTAGTATTATTATTATTATTCAAGGTTTAAATGTCTAGATCGGGGGTCGGCAACCCGCGGCTCTTTAGCGCCGCCCTAGTGGCTCTCTGGAGATTTTTCAAAAATGTATGAAGAATGGAAAAAGATGAGGGGGAAAAAAAAAATCTATTTTTTTGTTTTAGTATGGTTTCTGTAGGAGGACAAACATGACACAAACCTCCCTAATTGTTGTAAAGCACACTGTTTATATTAAACATGCTTCACTGATTCGAGTATTTGGCGAGCGCCGTTTTGTCCTACTAATTTTGGCGGTCCTTGAACTCACCGTGTAGCTTGTTTCCATGTATAACTCTCTCCGACTTTCTAGGGCGTGTTTTATGCCACTTCTTTTTCTGTCTCATTTTGTCCACCACACTTTTAACGTGCATGAGTGCACAGAGGTGAGTTTTGTCGATGTTAATGACTTGTGTGGAGTGCTAATCAGACATATTTGGTCACTGCATGACTGCAAGCTAATCGATGCTAACATGCTATTTAGGCTAGCGATATGTACATATTGCATCATTATGCCTCATTTGTAGCTATATTTGAGGTCATTTAGTTTCCTTTAAGTCCACTTAATTCAATTTATATCTCATGACACATGAAATATGGCTTTTAAGACCGATTTGTTTTTGTATTTTTGGTCCAATATGGCTCTTTCAACATTTTGGGTTGCCAACCCCTGGTCTAGATCAACATTAGGTGTATCTGTCAATATAACGCTTTTAAAGATTTAAGCTGTATGCCATTTTTGTCAAGGAAAACCCTGTTTTTTTTATGGAAAAAACCCACAAAATATGCAATATTTTCCCCCAATAAAATCTTAAAGTGGAATATTTGAGTTTATATAATAATTGGAGCCTTAAAAAGCTCATAACATTGATTTTAATTCATTATTATTTTATGAGCAATGACACTTCAAAACAAATCACACTAAAATGGGTCCTACTCATTAAAGTGTTACAAAATAAATTATACGGTTTTTTTTACTGTTTACATTTACCGCAATAGTCTCGAGATCAACTTCGGATCTATCCGTCAATTATAAGTTTTATTGTTGTTTATGTTTTTTTGTTTGTTCGTTTTAGGCCCTTCTTTAAAAAAAACGTTGTTTTTTAAATGGCAACCAAAAAATATGCAACATTTTCCCCCCAAAATATCTCAAAGTGGAATAGAAATGGAGCCTTGAATAGGTCAATAATTCATAATGACATTGATTTTGATTCATTATTATTTTTTAAAGAAAGAAACAACCTGCATGGCAGCTTTGTGTTATTAGAGTAAATAATGCAACATTTTCTTGTTACATTTCACCTGTTTGCTCTTTTATACCACTTTTTATGTTTTTTATTATTTTTTCATCGTATTTTTAGAATGTGCCGCGGGGCCGTTAAAAAATTACCGCACTTTGGACACCCCTGTCTTAAGGTAACAGCCCCACGTGCTCCTCTATTTATTTGGGAGGTCCCTAGTTACATCACTGAAGCTGCAAAGTGGCCGTTTAGGTGGATTTGAGCTTTGTAAAGGGTATTTCAACAAGTAAACAGTACAGTAGGTACTTGATGTTGATATAGGTAAGGGGTCATCAACCTTTTTGAAAACAAGAGCTACTTCTTGGGTAGTGATTAATGCGAAGGGCTACCAGTTTGATACACACTTAAATAAATTGCCAGAAATAGCCAATTTGCTCAATTTACCTTTAACTCTATGTTATTATTAATAATTAATGATATTTACACTTAATTGAAGGGTTTAAAAGAGGAGAAAACACGAAAAAAATGACAATTAAATTTTGAAACATAGTTTATTTTCAATTTCGACTCTTTAAAATTCAACCGAAAAAAAGAAGAGAAAAACTAGCTAATTCGAATCTTTTTATGGAACATCATTAGTAATTTTTACTGATAAAGATTAATTTTAGAATTTTGATAACATGTTTTAAATAGGTTAAAATCCAATCTACACTTTGTTAGAATATATAAGAAATTGGACCAAGCTATATTTCTAACAAAGACAAATCATTATTTCTTCTAGATTTTCCGGAACAAAATTTTTTGAATAAATTCAAAAGACTTTGAAATAAGATTTAAATTTGATTCTACAGATTTTCTAGATTTGACAGAATAATTTTTTTGAATTTTAATCATAATAGGTTTGAAGAAATATTTCACCAATATTCTTCGTCGAAAAAACAGAAGCTAAAATGAAGAATTAAATTAAAATGTATTTATTATTCTTTACAATAAAAAATTTTTTTTTACTTGAACATTGATTTAAATTGTCAGGAAAGAAGAGGAAGGAATTTAAAAGGTAAAAAGGTATATGTGTTTAAAAATCCTAAAATCATTGTTAAGGTTGTATTTTTTCTCTAAAATTGTCTTTCTGAAAGTTATAAGAAGCAAAGTAAAAAAAATAATCAATTTATTTAAACAAGTGAAGACCAAGTCTTTAAAATATTTTCTTGGATTTTCAAATTCTATTTGAGTTTTGTCTCTCTTAGAATTAAAAATGCCGGGCAAAGCGAGACCAGCTTGCTAGTAAATAAATACAATTATAAAAATAGAGGCAGCTCACTGGTAAGTGCTGCTATTTGAGCTATTTTTAGAACAGGCCAGCGGGCGACTCATCTGGTCCTTACGGGCTACCTGGTGCCCGCGGGCACCGCGTTGGTGACCCCTGATATAGGTAATGCTCATAAGGGTATTCTAGTCAAATATGCATAGTTAAGATGCGTCAGTGTCAAAGTATCACTTGAAATCAATTGTTGGCAGCAGCAAAGTGGCCATTTGGGTAGATACTTGCTCTAAAAAGGGTATTTCAACAAGTAAAAAGTACAGTAGGTACTTGATGTTGATATATGTAATGCTCATAAGGGTATTCTAGTCAAATATGCATAGATTAAGATGCGTCAGTGTCAAAGTATTACTTGAATTCAATTGTTGGCAGCAGGAAAGTGGCCGTTTGGGTAGATTTGAGCTTTGTAAAGGGTATTTCAACAAGTAAAAAGTACAGTAGGTACTTGATGTTGATATATGTAATGCTCATAAGTGTATTCTAGTCAAATATGCATAGTTAAGATGCGTCAGTGTCAAAGTATTACTTGAATTCAATTGTTGGCAGCAGGAAAGTGGCCGTTTGGGTAGATTTTAGCTTTGTAAAGGGTATTTCAACAAGTAAACAGTACAGTAGCAACTTGATTTTGATATATGTAATGCTCATAAGGGTATTCTAGTCAAATATGCATAGATTAAGATGCGTCAGTGTCAAAGTATTACTTGAAATCAATTGTTGGCAGCAGCAAAGTGGCCATTTGGGTAGATTTTAGCTTTGTATATATATATATATATATATATATATATATATATATATATATATATATATATATATATATATATATATATATATATATATATGTATATATATATATATATATATATATAAATATGGAACTTGGAGACAAGCTATTTCAACATAAATGGAGTGCTTACCCAAAATCAACAGGAAACGTCCCTGTCAGATTTGTCTATGACAGTTTAGTTATGTTTTGGTTTTTCCTCTGTTTGTTTATTTCCTGTCAGCACTCTTATTTTGGTTCAGTTTCCTGCTCGTCTCCCTGAGCGCAGTTTCCCCTCAGCTGCGGCTGATTGGCACTTGGCCACAGCTGGTGTCAATCAGCCAGCTGCTATTTAGACCTGCTTTGCCCTCCAGTCAGTGCTGGAGTATTGTCATTGTAGCTGTAAGCTACTATCTGTAAGCTGTATCCTGAAGCTGTTTGCAGCTTGCTGTCTTTTTGTTCCTCGTTTCCTGTTTGCTGGTTCCTGTTCCTTGTTTCCAGTTTGCCTGTTCCTGGTTCCTGGTTTGTGTTTTTCCTAGATTTTTTTGGACATTAAATCCTGTTTTCCTGCAACAAGGCCTGCCGTCTCTGCATCTTGGGGTTCGTCACCAGCACTTTGTGACAAACAACCGTCCGTGGAGTGAGTCACTTCAATCAATATTGATCATGATTTTTTTTTTTTTTAATGAATTAACGTTTGACAACCTTTTTCCAAAACACAATATAGAATGTGAGATATAACAGGATAATGCATACATTTGTCATTTTGTTTTCAGAGCGCTTACAAAAAAAGTGGGACCCCAAAAATGTACCGTGGGACCCCATTTTGAAAATCCCTGGCGTCAACACTGACGACTATTTTTGAACAAATAAGGATTCGCAACTTCATCTTTTTTTTTCCTGCGTATAGAAGCCAGCACGGAGGAGGAGTGAGACGCTGGAGCACACGGAAGCCGAGAGAGTGAGGCGAAAGTGACTCCAAGCTGCAAATTGTGGAATTTGGAGCCAAGCTATTTCGACATAAATGGAGTGCCTCACCCAGATGAACCGGAAAACGTCCTCGGCCAGCTGGACCAAACCGACAACTGTCGATCGAGTGAGTCACTTTAATATTGATGATGATACACATCATGTGTGTTATTACAACTACACTACATACACTGTCTGGCTAGCTGTGTACCAACAAAACATGAAATAATACTTTACACATACTGTAATATGATTGTTCATGTTTGTCACTCAGTACAGATTGCTGTCCTATCACAGTGTTGTGTGTTACAAACTCAAACATGTTTTGTGTTGACGTAGAAGCTAGCTTAACTCTTGCCGTAGTTAGCTTTTACGGCTAATACCGAAGCACGCCGATGTGTTAGTACGCTAGAAAAAGAGTTCCTCAGTGTTTGGTCGTACAGCTTGGTTATTATACAGCTTACGGAACGTACAGTGGTGGTCAAAAGTGTACATACACTTGTAAAGAACATCATGTCATGGCTGTCTGGAGTTTCCAATCATTTCTACAACTCTTATTTTGTTGTGATGTAGTGATTGCAAAGTACAAAGAAGAAGAATTATGAGAAATACTTTCAACCTTATTGAAAATAAGATATTATTCATCTCAGTATATTAATAATGACTGAATTAATTAATTACATATTACAAAACTGTTGTATATACTAATTCACAGATATTTTATTATAAAAAGGTCAGTAAATGATGTATATATTTGTATGAAGTGGGAAAGGGGTAGGATTAAATAAGCTATACTTCTCCCTACTCCTGTAAAGTGAAATGATATGAAACTGTGATGTATTATGATGTGGTCGGATCATATTTTGTTTAGTTATGTTCTGTTAGTTTTGGACTTCCTTAGTTGTTTTGTGCACTTCGGGGGTTTGTTTTAGTCACCATGGTTACTTATGATTCTCACCTGCCTTGTACGCGCACCTGTTGCTCATCAGAGACTCTATTTAAGCCTGCCTTTTCCGCTCACTCGTCGTGGCTTCATTGTTTGCATTTGCAACAGTTACGTTGGCATTTTGGTTTTCCAGCTCATGATTCCTGTGCTAAGTAACTTTAGCTTCTAGTATTCCTGTGCTAAGTAAGTTTTTGCTTTTGCTTCTCGTGCGAACGGCACGCTTTCCTTTTGTTTCGTTCCTGTCTGTTGTAATGTGTATGATTTATGAGAAATAAATCATCTCCTACCTGCACGCTTTCGTCCGGAGCCGTCAGTTTTGCGTCCCGGGAACTAACCGCAGCACGCTGCACCCCACCGTGATGTCTCACGGGGCATTACTTGTCGGGACGGGATTCGTTCCAAGTGATTCCAATATAGAACCAACTCTTTTTCTTTACTATAGTGGTCTCGATAACGGGTACCGGTTTTTAAAAAGGGATTTGAGTCCGAGATCGAACAACCTGGAAAACCGGTTTCGAGTATCATCTCTAGTGTTTATATACTGAGCCCTCTAGGGATGATACTCGAAACCGGTTTTCCCGGTTGTTCGATAAGAAAAGAACCGAGTCCTCGGACTCGAATCCCTTTTTAAAAACCGGTACCCGTTATCGAGGCCACTATAGTAAAGAAAAAGAGTTGGTTCTATATTCGAACCCCTCGGAACGTATCCCGTCCCGACCAGAAATGCTCCGTGGGACATCACAAGAAATGACGTCACGTAGCTCGGTCATTAAGCGCAGATGGCGAAAGCAGGAAAAAAATGGACGGGAAAAAGTGCTCCAAGGTGTAATAAAGTTCAAAACAAAAGGTATAATCCAATGAATAACTTTACTGGGAGATTTGAGCAGACTACAAACACATGACGAACACTTTTACGACCAACCGGAAACATAGCAACCAGGCTAGCACCGCACCTCCTTTACGGCAGCTGTCGCAACGTTCTTATAGCAACCGTAGCACATACATATATGACATGATCTCCCTTTTTCAACTTTTGTTTTTCTTTCCTTGTAAACGTTACAAAATCACACTGTAGATGTGTTGTCTGTCTAATTATAAATAATGCAGACGAGGCGTGTTGGCTGAGTTCTTGACGTTTACTTTCACAGCGTGGCAAGATGCAACACTTTTCGGGGCTACCGCGCATGCTCGTCACTCCCGTTGCATGATGGGTAGTGTAGTTGTTGTATTCCCTAGCTCATAACATCTTTCCCCCTATAAAGAAATAATGTTAACTCAATAAAGTGTATTTCTTTTTTTAGCTTTAACTTTTCATTTTTTAGCATTGTAACCACATTTGCAAACAACTTTTCTATTCATAGAGTTTTCTTTCAATAAAGAAATAAAGTGCAAAAATGTCAAAGCATCATAACAAACAGTTATGTTCCAATAGCAGCAGAAGTGCACTTTTTGGAGAGCTGTATTATTTCCAGTTTTGTGCCCAAGGGACTGATTTTATTTAACACTAGTATTATTTATACACCTATAGTGATCACAGAGACAGCTTGTTTTTGTTTTACCTTATATATTTGTTTTTCTGGAAAATCCCACTTAATATACTTTGGGTAACAACAGTCAATATTTTTATTTTTTTATTTTTTTAGGGGGGCAACAGTCAATATTTATTTATTTTTTAGATTAAATTGTTTTCTTATATAATAAAAGTGAGCTTTTGTTAAACCAAATATTGTGTGTTTTTTTTCCATATACAACAACCTATCTGGACTCGATAAGAGAATCGATAAGGAATCGGTTCGATAAGAGGATTCGATAATAGACTCGAACTCGATAATTTCTTATCAAACATCATCCCTAGAGCCCTCTGTAGGCTGAAAACTTTTATTTCCATCAAAATATGTGGCATCCTTTTGTTCCTGAGACATTAAACTGTCCATATCAATATAGATATCACCATTGAAATCTGATGTGTTTTTAAAGTGTTCCTTTAATTTTTTTGAGCATTATATATATATATATATATATATATATATATATATATATATATATATATATATATATATATATATATATATATATATATATATATATATATATATATATATATATAAAACATTTCTCTTTCTCTCCGTCTTTGGAAGTCCGCCTGGTTTAGTGAGCTCCTTGTCCGTCCTCTTTAAGGTCTGCTAGATGAATTTACCTGGAGAAAGCCAAAGAGTCGGTGCTCGCCCAGAACGTTAGGCATGCAAACAATCTCCGCTTCCAATCAAGTGCTGCATTTTTTAAACTGATTTCTTGTCCTGTCTTTTAAAAAAGCACCACGCAGCGCCAATAGCTGTGCACACTATAAAATAGTGGAGAGGGCCTATCAAAGACAGCTGTACAAATGCTACATTCCACCATATTAAAATCAGCAGCAGCACTTATGAGGACTTTGCCAGACGTTTTATTATGACTGTCTGTCTGTCCGTCTGATGGATTTTGTCACCGGGAAAGAATCACAACCATGAAAGATGCAACATCACGAGCACTATGTGGCGCACAACTGCAACACAACTCCTACTTGTGTTGCTGTAGGTCAGGGGTCACCAACCTTTTTGAAAGCAAGAGCTACTTCTTGGGTAGTGATTAATGCGAAGGGCTACCAGTTTGATACACACTTCAATAAATTGCCAGAAATAGCCAATTTGCTCAATTTACCTTTAGCTCTATGTTATTATTAATAATTAATGATATTTACACTTAATTGAACGGTTTAAAAGAGGAGAAAACACGAAAAAAATGACAATTACATTTTGAAACATAGTTTATCTTCAATTTCGACTCTTAAGGAGGTTTAGGAGGTAAGGAGGTTTAGGAGGTAAGGAGGTTAAGAGGTAAGGAGGTTTAGGAGGTAAGGAGGTTTAGGAGGTTTAGGAGGTAAGGAGGCTTAGGAGGTTTAGGAGGTAAGTAGGTTTAGGAGGTAAGGAGGTTTAGGAGGTAAGGCGGTTTAGGAGGTAAGGAGGTTTAGGAGGTAAGGAGGTTTAGGAGGTAAGGAGGTTTAGGAGGTGAGCGTTGACCTCTGCGTGTACTTCAGTGTGACCATCCCATGAACGCCGACATTGTTCACTTCCTGCGTGTGCCGAGCATCTTCTGCAGATCTCATTTCCAACAGTTTCCCTCCCCTCAACTAGTTTGTAAATGATGATGTGCGTCATACATCACAGTCACCGTGACTCTTTGTCCAGACTATTGTAGACCTTTGGCTAAGACTCTGGGAACGAGGACCGCGGTTTTAGCCTCTAGTCCAGCCCAGCCTCGGATTAAAGTACATCATTCGTCGATATCAGTTGGTTGATCCACACGATGGTCTCTGCAGGCTACACTCAAAACAAAAGACTGATAATTGTAAAAGCAAAATAAAGTTCCAACCTAATGTTTATTGTTATTTTTTTAGCCAATCTATTTCATTTAAATACAAATAATACAAAAATACATTCATCAGAATCAGAAATACTTTAATAATTCCGAGGAGAAATTAAGATTTTCTGCACAATCCCATTCAAGAGCAGACAAACATTACAGGGAGACAGAACAGGATCAAACATTACAGGGAAACGGAACAGGAGCAAACATTACAGGGAGACGGAACAGGAGCAAACATTACAGGGAGACGGAACAGGATCAAACATTACAGGGAAACGGAACAGGAGCAAACATTACAGGGAGACGGAACAGGAGCAAACATTACAGGGAGACGGAACAGGATCAAACATTACAGGGAGACAGAACAGGATCAAACATTACAGGGAGACGGAACAGGATCAAACATTACAGGGAGACGGAACAGGATCAAACATTACTGGGAGACCGAACAGGATCAAACATTACAGGGAGACGGAACAGGAGAAAACATTACAGGGTGACAGAACAGGATCAAACATTACAGGGAGACCAAACAGGATCAAACATTACAGGGAGACACAACAGGAGCAAACATTACAGGGTGACAGAACAGGATCAAACATTACAGGGAGACGGAACAGGAGAAAACATTACAGGGTGACAGAACAGGATCAAACATTACAGGGAGACTGAACAGGATCAAACATTACAGGGAGACTGAACAGGATCAAACATGAAAGGGAGACGGAACAGGATCAAACATTACAGGGAGACAGAACAGGAGCAAACATTACAGGGAGACAAACAGGGAGAAGGAACAGGATCAAACATTACAAGGAGACGGAACAGGAGCAAACATTACAGGGAGACGGAACAGGATCAAACATTACAGGGAGACGGGACAGGATCAAACATTACAAGGAGACAGAACAGGAGCAAACATTACAGGGAGACAAACAGGGAGAAGGAACAGGATCAAACATTACAGGGAGACAGAACAGGATCAAACATTACAAGGAGACAGAACAGGAGCAAACATTACAGGGAGACAAACAGGGAGAAGGAACAGGATCAAACATTACAGGGAGACGGAGCAGGATCAAACATTACAGGGAGACGATCAAACATTACAGGGAGACGGAACAGGATCAAACATTACAGGGAGACAGAACAGGATCAAACATTACAGGGAGACAGAACAGGATCGCTGACGGGTCTGCCAACTTCCGGTGCCCCTTACAAAAAAAGGTGAGAAACAGGTAAAAGCTGGGGACGGGGGGTGGGTGGGGGGAGAAAAAAAAATTCAGTCTAAGCCTGGAGAGGAGGTCCAGACTGAGGCCAAGGGGAAAAAAACTCATAGCCATAGCACACATAAACATGTGTGTAAGAGGGAAACATCAAAGGACATTAAAACCTCTCCAGGCTTAGTGGCCACATGCGTGGACAGCACCTTTTAGCTCTTATTTCCAAAATGGTGTACACTACTGAATTGGGGTCTTATGGCCGCGTATGTGGACACTTATACTGCCATCTGGTGGTGTCAGAAGAGTATAACATACAATGGAAGTGTAAAAATAAGAACTAGCATGTCACTAAACATGAAGTACACGTTTGTGTACTTATGGACTAAGTACATCATATCAAAAGATGATTCTTAGTTTGTATTCTAATTAGGGTCCAATAAGCCCAAATAGCAAAGAGAAATAAAACAAGCATGTAAACAAACAGCTTGGGCCTTGAGAGGTTAAATTAAAGACATTAAAAGAGCAGAGCTGATGCAACCAGACACTTCTACACACAAAAGTAAAACAAAACAAAACAAAAAACATATCCACTGTGGTGGCCTTCCACGTCATCGTCTGCTGGGGCGGGGGGGGGAGCATGGCCAGAGACAGGAGCAGACCCAACAAAGCAACCGAGAGAGTTGGCCGCCCACCAACTCTCGGCCAGTGTCCAGTCTCCGCATGGATGAGCGAGGACACGTCCAAAGAACCCGAGGTGTCCGATACCTGCTCATTCAGCCAAGACACCGTGAAGCCCGCCCGTCCCGCAGCTCCTGTCTCTTCATCCGCATCTCCTCCAGCCTCTCCAAACGGACTCTGGTGTGGCAGAGACCCAGCAGCTGGTCTCCATGGCCAAAAGGCTACCGGGAGGCAGATCCAGAAGGTCACAAAAAAAGCGCCGCAGAAGTCAGGAAAGTGTCACGCAGTCCCAAAGTGTCCCCAACCAAAAGGCAAAGAAAGCCACATGAAAACAAGAGGGAAACATCAGGACCACAAAAGGATGACACAAGAGCAAAGAGCTTATAACTTGTTTTCTCTTTATAATGTCACTATTTTACATAGGGCTGTCCAGATCCGATATGTATGACAACAGAATGGCTAGCAGAACAGAAGACAGAGAAAACTACACCTTTTCATTTAGTATTTGCTAAAAAGGTCAATTCGGATCGCTAACGTTGTTAGCATAAATGAATGGGATTTAACATAGAGAAAATGAGCATCACGGCTAACGGAGAAATATTTCCGCCTCATTATGAGACTGTGGTGGTACATAAACCTAGCTAGCTAGAGATATTGGCCCCAAAATCATTGAACAAGTACAGGAACAGCTAGCTAGCTTGAGTGGAAGTCTGCTGGAGTAGTCTACAGTCATACAGTAACAAGCAAGTACACCTCTATTACACTTAAATACCATACATCAAATATATTTACCCCAGTAATTGTCAAGGTGTGTTGTTGACGAACCCCAAGATGCAGAGAGGGCGGCAGGCTTGGTACAAGAAAACATGGGTTTTAATGTTCAAAAATAAGAAAAGGAAAACACGAACCAGAAACCAGGAAGCAGGAACAGGAGTCAGGATCCAGGGAATAGCTTAACGCACACAGCTAGCCACGACACGACAATACTCCAACACCGAGTGGAGGACAAAGCAGGTTTAAATAGTAGCTGGCTGATTGACACCAGGTGTGGCCCGGTGCCAATCAGCCACAGCTGAGGGGGAAAAGCACTCAGGGAGACAATCAGGAAATAACCAAAATAAGAGTGCTGACAGGAAACAGACAGGAAACAAAGACAAACGCAGAGGAAAAACTAAGACATAGTCAAACTGTCAGGGACAAGCCTGACAGTAATATCATCTACACTTACCTGACTGGATGAAGTCCTTGGGCTCAAATACTAGTGTGGCCTCAATAGCCCCGCTGTAGTGTGTAGCATGCTGGGAATTATCGGTGCATGTGATGGAGGAATGCACAGTGCAGGGTTGAAATTCTACTGAATTTGCATGAAATCGGGTTGTTTTAGCTAATAATCATGCTGCAAGATCTAGCACAGTGGTTCTTAACCTGGGTTCGATGGAACCCTAGGGGTTCGGTGAGTCTGGCTCAGGGGTTCAGCGGAGGTCGAGACACACCCGACTCATCGTGTAAATAAAAACTTCTCCCTATCGGCGTATTACGGATACGGCAACAGCAGAAGTCAGACTGATTTGCAGGTGTGTAATTTGTTGTGAGTTTATGCACTGTGTTGGTTTTGTTGTTTGAACAAGGTGATGTTCATGCACGCTTCATTTTGTGCACCAGTAAAAAAAACATGGTAACACTTTAGTATGGGGAACATATTCACCATTAATTAGTTGCTTATTAACATGCAAATTAGTAACATATTGGCTTTTAACTAGTCATTATTAAGTACACTGCAAAAAGTCAGTGTTCAAAAACAAGAAAAAAAACACAAAAAATGAGGGATATTTTATTTGAACTAAGCAAAATTATCTGCCAATAGAACAAGAAAATTTGGCTTGTCAAGACTTTCCAAAACAAGTAAAATGAGCTAACCTCAATGAACCCAATAATACCTTAAAATAAGTATTTTCTTACTAATAACAACCTTTTTGTTCAATATTTTGAAAAATATTCTTAAATGAAGTAAATGCTAGTGCCATTATCTTGACATAATGATATAACATGACATCGTGATTTTGTTTTTCATGCTTGAAGTAAGAAATGATGACTTTAAAAAAGTAGTTTTATACTTGTGAGTGTTGATGACACAGCTTTGCAACACTTGATATTCTAGTTTCAAGCATGTTTTACTCAATATAGCTCATCAAATCTCAGCAACAAGCTGTAATATCTTACTGAGATCATTTAGGAGCAAAACACTTCAAACAAGTAACATAACATCTGCTTAGTGAGAAGAATGATCTTATCAGACAGAAAATAAGCAAATATCAGCCTTATTTGAGATATTTAATCTGACTTAGATTTCAGTTTTTGCAGTGTACTTATTAATGCCTTATTCGGCATGGCCTTATTATAAGCCTAACCCTCTAACCCTGGCCCTAACCCTCTAACCCTAACCCTAACCAAATAGCTCTAAATTAAGGCTTTGTTACTTAGAATATGTTCCCCTAGTGTCCAAAAAACTCTAAATGAAGTCTTTGTTACTTAGAATATGTTCCCCTAGTGTCCAAATAACTCTAAATTAAGTCTTTGTTACTTAGAATATGTTCCCCTAGTGTCCAAAAAACTCTAAATTAAGTCTTTGTTACTTAGAATATGTTCCCCTAGTGTCCAAATAACTCTAAATTAAGTCTTTGTTACTTAGAATATGTTCCCCTAGTGTCCAAAAAACTCTAAATTAAGTCTTTGTTACTTAGAATATGTTCCCCTAGTGTCCAAATAACTTTAAATTAAGTCTTTGTTACTTAGAATATGTTCCCCTAGTGTCCAAAAAACTCTAAATTAAGTCTTTGTTACTTAGAATATGTTCCCCTAGTGTCCAAATAACTCTAAATTAAGTCTTTGTTACTTAGAATATGTTCCCCTAGTGTCCAAATAACTCTAAATTAAGTCTTTGTTACGTAGAATATGTTCCCCTAGTGTCCAAAAAACTCTAAATTAAGTCTTTGTTACTTAGAATATGTTCCCCTAGTGTCCAAAAAACTCTAAATTAAGTCTTTGTTACTTAGAATATGTTCCCCTAGTGTCCAAAAAACTCTAAATTAAGTCTTTGTTACTTAGAATATGTTCCCCTAGTGTCCAAAAAACTCTAAATTAAGTCTTTGTTACTTAGAATATGTTCCCCTAGTGTCCAAAAAACTCTAAATTAAGTCTTTGTTACTTAGAATATGTTCCCCTAGTGTCCAAAAAACTCTAAATTAAGTCTTTGTTACTTAGAATATGTTCCCCTAGTGTCCAAATAACTCTAAAATAAGTCTTTGTTACTTAGAATATGTTCCCCTAGTGTCCAAAAAACTGTAAATTAAGTCTTTGTTACTTAGAATATGTTCCCCTAGTGTCCAAAAAACTCTAAATTAAGTCTTTGTTACTTAGAATATGTTCCCCTAGTGTCCAAAAAACTCTAAATTAAGTCTTTGTTACTTAGAATATGTTCCCCTAGTGTCCAAATAACTCTAAATTAAGTCTTTGTTACTTAGAATATGTTCCCCTAGTGTCCAAATAACTCTAAATTAAGTCTTTGTTACTTAGAATATGTTCCCCTAGTGTCCAAAAAACTCTAAATTAAGTCTTTGTTACTTAGAATATGTTCCCCTAGTGTCCAAAAAACTCTAAATTAAGTCTTTGTTACTTAGAATATGTTCCCCTAGTGTCCAAATAACTCTAAATTAAGTCTTTGTTACTTAGAATATATTCCCCTAGTGTCCAAAAAACTCTAAATTAAGTCTTTGTTACTTAGAATATGTTCCCCATACTAAAGTGTTACCAAAACATATAACTTTGTCTTGAATTTGAAACATTTTTATTTTTTATTTTTCACTAAAGAAGGGTTGGGTGAATGCGCATATGAAACTGGTGGGGTTCGGTACCTCCAACAAGGTTAAGAACCACGAATCTAGCATGTTGCATTCAATCTTTATTCCCGTTAATTCCCATGGAAAGTTTCCAACTTTGAATATTCCCGGAAATTTGCAACCCTAGTAGTTACACATGCAAGGTTTCCAAGGTTACGTATCCAGTAACAAACGTTTAACTTGCGTCGCCATGAGCATAACGTAATTTTGAGTTCAACGGTTAATAACAAACAGGTTAGTGTATTCCATACCTGCCTTTTTTTTCCAATATTGGTATTGAAATTAAAATAAAAAGTTGTATTTAGACATTCTTCGTTTTAGATAAATATTTATGAGTTGCAGATGAACCTCCATCATCCACCTGCACAGTCTGAGGTTCTTACTCCAAGATAGTTGTTTGCTAACATCAAATGTAAGCTATCACTGCTTCTTGCTGTATACGTGATGACAGCAACCCGCAATGGTGAGTTCAATGTTGGCCAGACAATTTCCTGGTAACCCATCTGGAAGACGAGCAGAAAGACGGTCTCATCTCCGGATTTGAACGCCGGCTGCCAGCGGACACATGGATGTGTTTAACACTTGCTGTTCTTTCAAATTAGGCCTTTAAGCATCAAGCGTTTGGTCGGAGCTCGGGCGACCACTGACTAAACCTAACCAGCACTTCGAAGGAAAACACAAGGAAAACTCCAATAAGTCATTAGAGCTGGGGGTTAAACATTTTGATTCCCGTCCAACTTTACAGTTATTTTCCATGAATTTGGGAATGAACATTCTTTTGATGAACAGTAATTATTTTCTGTACCACAGAACAGATGTCAAAGTAAGTCATGGTGGTTTGTGTTGGTGGAGCACTCAAGAGGCTGCTTTCTATCTTACATGTTTTTTGAATGGCTGGCATATTAAATACATGTTATCTTCCAGTATGACCAGCTCATCTGGTCTCCTCCTGTTTTCCTGGTGTGGCAGACTTGTCTTTGGCGTCTTCACGACCATCCTTTGACTTGTAGCTCTTCTTCTCTAGTTAGTGAGACTATACACACTATAGGGCTGCCTTCCACTTTACATTTTCATAATGGGGATCCCCCACAAATAAACATCCATCCATCTTCTTCTGCTTATCCGAAGTCGGGTCGCGAAGCAGGGAAACCCAGACTTCCCTCTCCCCAGCCACTTCGTCCAGCTCTTCCCGGGGGATCCCGAGGCGTTCCCAGGCCAGCCGGGAGACATAGTCTTCCCAACGTGTCCTGGGTCTTCCCCGTGGCCTCCTACCGGTCGGACGTGCCCTAAACACCTCCCTAGGGAGGCGTTCGGGTGGCATCTTGACCACCTCATCTGGCTCCTCTCCATGTGGAGGAGCAGTGGCTTTACTTTGAGTTCCCCCCGGATGACAGAGTTTCTCACCCTATCTCTAAGGGAGAGACCCGCCGCCTGGCGGAGGAAACTCATTTCGACCCGTGATCTTGTCCTTTCGGTCATAACCCAAAGCTCATGACCATAGGTGAGGATGGGAACGTAGATCGACCGGTAAATTGAGAGCTTTGCCTTCCGGCTCAGCTCCTTCTTCACCACAACGGATCGATACATCGTCCGCATTACTGAAGATCCGCCTGTTGACCTCACCATCCACTCTTCCCTCACTCGTGAACAAGACTCCCGGGTACTTGAACTCCTCCACTTGGGGGGCAAGATCTCCTCCCCAACCATTTCCACCTCAAAACGGCACAAAAACTCAGATAAACACAGCAGAGAGTTGAATTAGGTCCTCTGATTGGCACTGGCTCTGGTGTAGAGCAGTGGTCCCCAAGCACCGGTCCAGGGACCGGCACCGGTCCGTTACGCACACATTAAATAATTCATAACCGACCGCATTTTCTCCTACTTAACTTTTGCCAGTCCCACCAGACACACCAATAAGCTTATTAGAGTTACAGTGGTGGTCAAAAGTGTACGTACACGTGTAAAGAACATCCTGTCATGGCTGTCTTGAGTTTACAATCATTTCTACAACTCTCATTTTTTTTTAATTGAGCTGTTTGGCCACAATACCCAGCAATATGTTTGGAGGAGAAAAGGTGAGGCCTTTAATCCCAGGAACACCAAACCTACCGTCAAGCATGGTGGTGGTAGTATTATGCTCTGGACCTTTAGGCATTCCTTTACCACGTTTGAGGTGTGTTTGGAGTCATTGTCCTGTTGGAACACCCAACTGCGCCCAAGACCCAACCTCCGTCCGGGCTGATGATTTTAGCTTGTCCTGAAGAATTTGGGCATGGTGTTCCTGGGATTAAAGGCCTCACCTTTTCTCCTCCAAACATATTGCTGGGTATTGTGGCCAAACAGCTCCATTTTTGTTCATCTGACCACAGAACTTTCCTCCAGAAGGTCTTATCTTTGTCCATGTGCCAAGGTTGGCAAGTATGATATATGGCCAACCGGTACTTTTCAAACAGAGTATGGTACCGTTTTTTTATTCATCAGTATTGCAATACTATACTAGTACCGGTATACCGTACAACCCTAGCATGAGCACATTTGGCTATGCAACACACACACACAGGTATAATTAATCGCCCACCAGTTATTAAAGGCCTACTGAAAGCCACTACTAGCGACCACGCAGTCTGATAGTTTATATAGGGAGCTAACTCGCAACAGGCCTAGTAAACACGTACGACAGGCTAATCGCACCACTAATTATGCGAATATAGTTGTACACGTTGGCTCCAATGACACTAGAATGAGACAGTCAGAGATTACAAAGAGAAACATAGCCAGGACTTGTGATCTCGCCAGAAAGATGTCCAGGCATCGAGTAATTGTCTCTGGCCCCCTGCCTGCGAGAGGCAATGATGAGAGATATAGCAGATTAGTCTCGCTTAACAAGTGGTTGGCTAGCTACTGTAGGCAGCAGGGACTAACGTTTATTGATAACTGGCCCTCTTTCTGGGGCAAACCAGGCTTGCTGATGAGAGACGGCCTTCACCCTAACCAGGAAGGCGCCATCATCCTGTCTAGAAACATAGACTACTATTTAAGTCTCACTTGACTGACTACACTAGAGCAAGCCCGGTCACAGGCAATTACAATGTCTGTTAGTCCGGGTGAGGAGTCAGTTAAGCTAGAACTAGCCAGCGCCAGGCTGGATAATCCATGTACGCATAGCAATTCTCTTAGAATAATACACAATTCACATAATGTTTTTTCTGTTGTGTCTGTGTCAGAGGTGGACATGCATTCTACTGAGGTGGCAAATTATGATATGTCCAGTCTATTGCAGCACCAAGCAAACAATCGGAAAATTCCCGTCATATCAATTCCTAGATATGGTCGAAACTATTTAAAGTGCACTACGCATAATAAACGCAACATTGTTAATATTGCCACTACGGATAATCTTAACAAAAACTCGTCAAAACAGCCCAATACCTATAATATGGGCTTTTTAAACATAAGATCATTGTCTCCCAAGGCGTTATTGGTTAATGAGGTCATTAGAGACAACAATCTTAACGTCATTGGTCTTAGCGAAACCTGGCTCAAACCGGACGAATTTTTTGCGCTCAATGAGGCATCTCCTCCTAACTATACGAATGCGCATGTTGCCCGCCCTCTTAAAAGGGGAGGGGGTGTCGCACTAATATACAATGAAAATTTCAACCTTACCCCTAACCTAAATAATAAATATAAATCGTTTGAGGTGCTTACTATGAGGTCTGTCACACCGCTACCTCTCGACCTGGCTGTTATCTACCGCCCCCCTGGGCCCTATTCGGACTTTATCAGTGAATTCTCAGAGTTCGTTGCTGATCTAGTGACGCACGCCGACAATATAATCATAATGGGGGACTTTAATATCCATATGAATACCCCATCGGACCCTCAGTGCGTGGCGCTCCAAACCATAATTGATAGCTGTGGTCTTACACAAATAATACATGAACCCACGCATCGCAACGGTAATACAATAGATCTAGTGCTTGTCAGGGGTGTCACCACCTCCAAAGTTATGATACTTCCATATACTAAAGTAATGTCCGATCATTACCTTATAAAATTTGAAGTTTTGACTCTTTGTCAACAAGCTAATAATAATAATAACTGCTATAGCGGCCGCAACATTAATGCTGCCACAACGATGACTCTTGCTGACCTACTGCCTTCGGTAATAGCACCATTCCCAAATTATGTCGGCTCTATTGATAAACTCACTAACAACTTTGACGATGCCTTGCGCGAAATTATTGATAGTATAGCACCGCTAAAGCAAAAAAGGGCCCCTAAAAGGCGCACCCCATGGTTTACAGAAGAAATTAGAGCTCATAAATTATCATGTAGAAAACTGGAACGCAAATGGCGCGCGACTAAACTTGAGGTTTTCCATCAAGCATGGAGTGATAGTTTAATAACGTATAAACGCATGCTTACCTTAGCTAAAGCTAAATATTACTCAAATCTCATCCGCCTCAACAAAAACGATCCTAAATTTCTGTTTAGTACAGTAGCATCGCTAACCCAACAAGGGACTCCTCCCAGTAGCTCCACCCACTCGGCAGATGATTTTATGAATTTCTTTGATAAGAAAATTGAACTCATTAGAAAGGAGATTAAAGACAACGCATCCCAGCTACAACTGGGCTCTATTAACACAAATACGACTGTATATACGACGGACACTGCCCTCCAAAATAGTCTCTCTATTTTTGATGAAATAACATTAGAGGAATTATTACAGCGTGTAAGTGGGATAAAACAAACAACATGTTTACTTGACCCACTTCCTGGGAAACTTATCAAGGAACTGTTTGTATTATTAGGTCCATCAGTGTTAAATATTATAAACTTATCACTTTCCTCCGGCACTGTTCCCCTAGCATTCAAAAAAGCGGTTATTCATCCTCTGCTCAAAAGACCTAACCTCGATCCTGACCTCATGGTAAACTACCGACCGGTCTCCCACCTTCCGTTTATTTCCAAAATTCTCGAAAAAACTGTTGCACAGCAGCTAAATGAACACTTAGTGACTAACAATCTCTGTGAACCTTTTCAATCCGGTTTCAGGGCAAATCACTCTACGGAGACAACCCTCGCAAAAATGACTAATGATCTATTGCTAACGATGGATTCTGATGCGTCATCTATGTTGCTGCTTCTTGATCTTAGCGCCGCTTTCGATACCGTCGATCATAATATTTTATTAGAGCGTATCAAAACACGTATTGGTATGTCAGACTTAGCCTTGTCTTGGTTTAACTCTTATCTTACTGACAGGATGCAGTGCGTCTCCCATAACAATGTGACCTCGGACTATGTCAAGGTAACGTGCGGAGTTCCCCAGGGTTCGGTTCTTGGCCCTGCACTCTTTAGTATTTACATGCTGCCGCTGGGTGACATCATACGCAAGTACGGTGTTAGCTTTCACTGTTATGCTGATGACACCCAACTCTACATGCCCCTAAAGCTGACCAACACGCCGGACTGTAGTCAGCTGGAGGCGTGTCTTAATGAAATTAAACAATGGATGTCCGCTAACTTTTTGCAACTCAACGCTAAGAAAACGGAAATGCTGATTATCGGTCCTGCTAGACACCAACATCTATTTAATAATACCACCTTAACATTTGACAACCAAACAATTAAACAAGGAGACTCGGTAAAGAATCTGGGTATTATCTTCCACCCAACTCTCTCCTTTGAGTCACACATTAAGAGTGTTACTAAAACGGCCTTCTTTCATCTCCGTAATATCGCTAAAATTCGTTCCATCTTGTCCACTAGCGACGCTGAGATCATTATTCATGCGTTCGTTACGTCTCGTCTCGATTACTGTAACGTATTATTTTCGGGCCTCCCTATGTCTAGCATTAAAAGATTACAGTTGGTACAAAATGCGGCTGCAAGGCTTTTGACAAAAACAAGAAAGTTTGATCATATTACGCCTATACTGGCTCACTTGCACTGGCTTCCTGTGCACTTAAGATGCGACTTTAAGGTTTTACTACTTACGTATAAAATATTACACGGTTTAGCTCCAGCCTATCTCGCCGATTGTATTGTACCATATGTCCCGACAAGAAATCTGCGTTCAAAGAACTCCGGCTTATTAGTGATTCCCAGAGCCGAAAAAAAGTCTGCGGGCTATAGAGCGTTTTCTATTGGGGCTCCAGTACTCTGGAATGCCCTCCCGGTAACAGTTAGAGATGCTACCTCAGTAGAAGCATTTAAGTCCCATCTTAAAACTCATTTGTATAATCTAGCCTTTAAATAGACCCCCCCTTTTTTAGACCAGTTGATCTGCCGTTTCTTTTCTTCTCTCCTCTTCTCCCCTGTCCCTTGCGAGGGGGAGTTGCATAGGTCCGGTGGCCATGGATGAAGTGCTGGCTGTCCAGAGCCGGGACCCCGGGTGGACCACTAGCCTGTGCATCGGTTGGGGACATCTCTGCGCTGCTGACCCGTCTCCGCTCGGGATGGTTTCCTGTTGGCCCCGCTGTGGACTGGACTCCCGCTGATGTGTTGGATCCACTGTGGACTGGACTTTCACAATGTTATGTCAGACCCACTCGACATCCGTTGCTTTCGGTCTCCCCTAGAGGGGGGGGGTTACCCACATATGCGGTCCTCTCCAAGGTTTCTCATAGTCATTCACCGACGTCCCACTGGGGTGAGTTTTTCCTTGCCCGTATGTGGGCTCTGTACCGAGGATGTCGTTGTGGCTTGTACAGCCCTTTGAGACACTTGTGATTTAGGGCTATATAAATAAACATTGATTGATTGATTGATTTATATATCAATGATGAAATCTTAACATTGCAACACATGCCAATACGGCCGGGTTAACTTATAAAGTGACATTTTAAATTTCCCGCTAAACTTCCGGTTGAAAACGTCTATGTATGATGACGTATGCGCGTGACGTCAATGGTTGAAACGGAAGTATTCGGACCGATTGAATACAATACAAAAAAGCTCGGTTTTCATCGCAAAATTCCACAGTATTCTGGACATCTGTGTTGGTGAATCTTTTGCAATTTGTTTAATGAACAATGGAGACTGCAAAGAAGAAAGCTGTAGGTGGGATCGGTGTATTAGCGGCTGGCTGCAGCAACACAACCAGGAGGACTTTGACTTGGATAGCAGACGCGCTACCGTGAGTACAGCTTTGGCTTCCAAACATTTGATCGCTTGCCCGTACGTGTGTGTCGCTATGTGCATGTCACGTACGTAACTTTGGGGAAATATATGTTTCTTGCCGACTGATGGCGGCCGGGGTGTCGTCGAAAGCTACAACGCCTGCCGCTCTGTAGCTAAGTTAGCTTCAATGGCGTCGTTAGCAACAGCATTGTTAAGCTTCGCCAGGCTGGAAAGCATTAACCGTGTAGTTACATGTCCATGGTTTACTAGTATTGTTGATCTTCTGTCTATCCTTCCAGTCAGGGGCTTATTTATTTTGTTTCTATCTGCATTTAAAGGCCTATTGAAATGATTTTTTTTTATTTAAACGGGGATAGCAGATCCATTCTATGTGTCATACTTGATCATTTCGCGATATTGCCATATTTTTTCTGAAAGGATTTAGTAGAGAACAACGACGATAAAGTTCGCAACTTTTGGTCGCTGATAAAAAAAAAGCCTTGCCTATACCGGAAGTAGCGTGACGACACCGGAGGAAGGACTCCTCACAATTCCCCGTTGTTTACAATGGAGCGGGAGCGATTCGGACCAAGAAAGCGACGATTACCCCATTAATTTGAGCGAGGATGAAAGATTCGTGGATGAGGAACGTGAGCGTGAAGGACTAGAGAGGGAGTGCAGGGTGTATCTTTTTTCGCTCTGACCGTAACTTAGGTACAATGTCTCATTGGATTCCACACACTCTCCTTTTTCTATTGTGGATCATGGATTTGTATTTTAAACCACCTGGGATACTATATCCTCTTGAAAATGAGAGTCGAGAACGCGAAATGGACATTCACAGTGACTTTTATCTCCACGACAATACATCGTTGACGCACTTTAGCTACGGAGCTAACGTGATAGCATCTGGCTCAAATGCAGATAGAAACAAAAGAAGTAAACTCCTGACTGGAAGGATAGACAGAAGATCAACAATACTATTAAACCATGGACATGTAACTACACGGTTAATAATTTCCAGCTTGGCGAAGCTTAACAATTGAATCTAACTACGTATGTTTCAATGTTAAGATTTCATCATTGATATATAAACTATCAGACTGCGTGGTCGCTAGTAGTGGCTTTCAGTAGGCCTTTAAAGGCCTACTGAAATGAATTTTTTTTATTTAAACGGGGATAGCAGATCTATTCTATGTGTCATACTTGATCATTTCGCGATATTGCCATATTTTTGCTGAAAGGATTTAGTATAGAACAACGACGATAAAGATTGCAACTTTTGGTATCTGATAAAAAAAAGGCTTGCCCCTACCGGAAGTAGCGTGACGTAGTCAGTTGAACATATACGCAAAGTTCCCTATTGTTTACAATGATGGCCGCATGAAGTGAGAGAGATTCGGACCGAGAAAGCGACAATTTCCCCATTAATTTGAGCGAGGATGAAAGATTTGTGGATGAGTAAAGTGCAAGTGAAGGACTAGTGGGGAGTTGAAGCTATTCAGATAGGGAAGATGCTGTGAGAGGCGGGGGTGACCTGATATTCAGCTGGGAATGACTACAACAGTAAATAAACACAAGACATATATATACTCTATTAGCCACAACACAACCAGGCTTATATTTAATATGCCACAAATTAATCCTGCATAAAAACACCTGCGTGTTTGTTATGCTAGCTCCTAGCTCCTCTGCTAGCTCCTAGCTCCATAGAACACGCCAATACAATTCAAACACCTGATCAACACACACAATCACTCAGCCCAAAAGACCGTTTACCTAACCCAAGGTTCATAAAGCTTATATATTTTTAAAAAGTTACGTACGTGACGCGCACATACGGTCAAGTTATCGAATGTTTAGCAGCCAAGGCTGCATACTCACGGTACCTGATATTCAGCTGGGAATGACTACAACAGTAAATAAACACAAGACATATATATACTCTATTAGCCACAACACAACCAGGCTTATATTTAATATGCCACAAATTAATCCTGCATAATAACACCTGCGTGTTTGTTATGCTAGCTCCTAGCTCCTCTGCTAGCTCCTAGCTCCATAGAACACGCCAATACAATTCAAACACCCGATCAACACACACAATCACTCAGCCCAAAAGACCGTTCACCTAACCCAAGGTTCATAAAGCTTATATATTTTTAAAAAGTTACGTACGTGACGCGCACGTACGGTACGGTACGTGTTATGCTAGCTCCTAGCTCCTCTGCTAGCTCCTAGCTCCATAGAACACGCCAATACAATTCAAACACATGATCAACACACACAATCACTCAGCCCAAAAGACCGTTCACCTAACCCAAGGTTCATAAAGCTTATATATTTTAAAAAAGTTACGTACATACGCAAAAAAAAGCCAAAGCTGCATACTCACAGTAGCACGTCTGCGTCTTTGTCATCCAAATCAAAGTAATCCTGGTAAGAGTCTGTGTTGTCCCAGTTCCCTACAGGCGTCTGTGTATCCAAATCAAAAGTCCTCCTGGTTAGAGTCTCTGTTATCCGAGTTCTTCCATCTTGACTGCATCTTTCGGGAATGTAAACAAAGAAGCGCCGGCTGTGTACTGTTGTGGCTGACTACGTTCGAAAAATACGTCCATTTCGCACCGACAACTTTCTTCTTTGCTTGCTTGGCTTCCTTCTCCATAATGCAATGAACATGATTGAAACAGATTCACGAACACAGATGTCCAGAATACTGTGGAATTATGAAATGAAAACAGAGCTTTTTCATATCGGCTTCAATGTGGAAGGCATACCCGTGTTCGCCGGGCTACGTCACACGCATACGTCATCCTCAGAGGCGTTTCGAACCGGAAGTTTAGCGGCAAATTTAAAATGTCACTTTATAAGTTAACCCGGCCGTATTGGCATGTGTTATAATGTTAAGATTTCATCATTGATATATAAACTATCAGACTGCGTGGTCGGTAGTAGTGGCTTTCAGTAGGCCTTTAAGCACGATGCTATCACGTTAGCTCCGTAGCTGAAGAGCTTCGCCGATGTATTGTCGTGGAGATAAAAGTCACTGTGAATGTCCATTTCGCGTTCTCGACTCTCATTTTCAAGAGGATATAGTATCCGAGGTGGTTTGAAATACAAATCCGTGATCCACAATAGAAAAAAGAGAAAGTGTGGAATCCAATTAACCCTTGTACCTACATTACCGTTCAAAAGTTTGGGGTCACCCAAACAATTTAGTGGAATAGCCTTCATTTCTAAGAACAAGAATAGACTGTCGAGTTTCAGATGAAAGTTCTCTTTTTCTGGCCATTTTGAGCGTTTAATTGACCCCCACAAATGTGATGCTCCAGAAACTCAATCTGCTCAAAGGAAGGTCAGTTTTGTGGCTTCTGTAACGAGCTAAAGTGTTTTCAGATGTGTGAACATGATTGCACAAGGGTTTTCTAATCATCAATTAGCCTTCTGAGCCAATGAGCAAACACATTGTACCATTAGAACACTGGAGTGATAGTTGCTGGAAATGGGCCTCTATACACCTATGTAGATATTGCACCAAAAAAACAGACATTTGCAGCTAGAATAGTCATTTACCACATTAGCAATGTATAGAGTGTATTTCTTTCAAGTCAAGACTAGTTTAAAGTTATCTTCATTGAAAAGTACAGTGCTTTTCCTTAAAAAATAAGGACATTTCAATGTGACCCCAAACTTTTGAACGGTAGTGTATGTATATATATATATATATATATATATATATATATATATATATATATATATATATATATATATATATATATATATATATATATATATATATATATATATATATATATATATATATATATATATATATATATATATATAGCTAGAATTCACTGAAATTCAAGTATTTCTTTTATATATATATATATATATATATATATATATATATATATATATATATATATATATATATATATATATATATATATATATATATATATATATATATATACAAAAATTAAATATATATATATATAGCTAGAATTCACTGAAATTCAAGTATTTCTTTCATTTATATATATATATATATATATATATATATATATATATATATATATATATATATATATATATATATATATATATATATATATATATATATATTAGGGCTGCAACAACTAATCGATTAAATCGATTATAAAAATAGTTGGCGATTAATTTAGTCATCGATTCGTTGGATCTATGCTATGCGCATGCGCAGAGGCAATTTTATTTTTTAGTTTTTTTAATAAACCTTTATTTATAAACTGCAACATGCACAAACAGCTGAGAAACAATAATCAAAATAATTATGGTGCCAGTATGCTGTTTTTTTTTCAATAAAATACTGGAAAAGATAGAAATGTAGTTTGTCTCTTTTATCCGATTATTAATCGAAGCAATAATCGACAGATTAATCGATTATCAAATTAATCGTTAGTTGCAGCCCTAATATATATATATATATATATATATATATATATATATATATATATATATATATATATATATATATATATATATATATAAATATATATATATATATATATATATATATATATATATATATATATATATATATATATATATATATATATATATATGTCTTAATTAGATTATCCAAAAAAATAGTGCTCGATACCGTGGTAGAGTGTAATATGTATGTGAAAAAAATAAAATAAAAATAAAAATAAAAATCTCCTGAGGATTGAGGAAAACTCCTCATGAAACAGGCCTGTAGAGATGAAATAGTCTTGTGATTTTTTCCCACACACATATATATATATATATATATATATATAGCTAGAATTCACTGAAATTCAAGTATTTCTTTTATATATATATATATATAAATTAAATATATATATATATATATAGCTAGAATTCACTGAAATTCAAGTATTTCTTTTATATATATATATATATATATATATATATATATATATATATATATATATATATATATATATATATATATATATATATATATATATATATATTAGGGCTGCAACAACTAATCGATTAAATCGATTATAAAAATAGTTGGCGATTAATTTAGTCATCGATTCGTTGGATCTATGCTATGCGCATGCGCAGAGGCAATTTTTATTTTTTATTTTTTTTAATAAACCTTTATTTATAAACTGCAACATGCACAAACAGCTGAGAAACAATAATCAAAATAAGTATGGTGCTAGTATGCTGTTTTTTTTTCAATAAAATACTGGAAAAGATAGAAATGTAGTTTGTCTCTTTTATCCGATTATTAATCGAAGTAATAATCGACAGATTAATCGATTATCAAATTAATCGTTAGTTGCAGCCCTAATATATATATATGTGTATATATATATATATATATATATATATATATATATATATATATATATATATATATATATATATATGTCTTAATTAGATTATCCAAAAAAATAGTGCTCGATACCGTGGTAGAGTGTAATATGTATGTGAAAAAAATAAAATAAAAATAAAAATAAAAATCTCCTGAGGATTGAGGAAAACCCCTCATGAAACAGGCCTGTAGAGATGAAATAGTCTTGTGATTTTTTCCCACACACATATATATATATATATATATATATATATATATATATATATATATATATATATATATATATATATATATATATATATATATATATATATAGCTAGAATTCACTGAAATTCAAGTATTTCTTTTATATATATATATATATATATATATATAAATTAAATATATATATATATATAGCTAGAATTCACTGAAATTCAAGTATTTCTTTTATTTATATATATATATATATATATATATATATATATATATATATATATATATATATATATATATATATATATATATATTAGGGCTGCAACAACTAATCGATTAAATCGATTATAAAAATAGTTGGCGATTAATTTAGTCATCGATTTGTTGGATCTATGCTATGCGCATGCGCAGAGGCCATTTTTATTTTTTAGTTTTTTTAATAAACCTTTATTTATAAACTGCAACATGCACAAACAGCTGAGAAACAATAATCAAAATAAGTATGGTGCCAGTATGCTGTTTTTTTCCCCAATAGAATACTGGAAAAGATAGAAATGTAGTTTGTCTCTTTTATCCGATTATTAATCGAAGTAATAATCGACAGATTAATCGATTATCAAATTAATCGTTAGTTGCAGCCCTAATATATATATATATATATATATATATATATATATATATATATATATATATATATATATATATATATATATATATATATATATATATATATATATATATATATATATATATGTCTTAATTAGATTATCCAAAAAAATAGTGCTCGATACCGTGGTAGAGTGTAATATGTATGTGAAAAAAATAAAATAAAAATAAAAATAAAAATCTCCTGAGGATTGAGGAAAACCCCTCATGAAACAGGCCTGTAGAGATAAAATAGTCTTGTGATTTTCCCCCACACACATATATATATATATATGCATATATATATATATTGAAATTCAAGTATTTCTTATATATATATATATATATATATATATATATAGATATATGGCCAACCGGTACTTTTCAAACAGAGTGTAGTACTGTTTTTTTATTCATCAGTATTGCGATGCTATACTAGTACCGGTATACCGTACAAGCCTAGCATGAGCACATTTGGCTATGCAACACACACACAGGTATAATTGATCGCCCACCAGTTATTAATCATAACTTCCAGAAACAAAACAAACACAACCGTCTGAGCTCGGTCAACATAATCTAGTTTGTTTATTTTACATTTGATGCGTACGTCAGAGTAGCATTACAAGCAGCTGCCTTGTCCGGTACTTGCAGCTACTGTTCAAACACGCTCTCCCCGCTGCGTATATACGTGTGTGTGTGTGTGCGTGTGTGTGTGTGCGTGTGTAACTCAGAGCGAGAGCTGGTGTTGACAGGACTGGGCCTTGCGTTGGTAACGGATCTCCAGACGCCGGCCCCAAGGTCTCCGGCCTCAGCTTCCTCCAGCACGCTCTCTGAATGTAGCCACACGGCAGCACCGCTACGACACGGGCGGCCCACGGCCCGACATGCATGTTGCAATGCTCCGCAAACAGAGAAAAAATAGTTCTTAATGCAAAAATATGCGGCGTAAATATAGCAGTGGTGATATAGGAAGCCCGCGGTGTATATTTCAGACATGTTATGGTGTATACTAAAGCATGCAATGTTTTCCAGAGAGTGGGAGGGGTGTGTGACAGAGCTGTAGTGTGGGGTTTTTTTTTGTGTGTGCGGGACACACTCAAATTACAAGGCAGGAAAGTAGACGGGGAGGGAAATGAAGTTGTTTGTGTTACGGCTCATTGCATGCAACAGAAATGATGCACTCTGAGCAAATAAGACTTCAGGCGGGTTTGAGAACTAAAGCATCAAGTTTCTCAAGTGTCTTCCATATTTTCATTGTAACCAAACCTGGTTATGGTAGTCCAGAGGGGTTTTTAACAGGCTACTGTATTCCCTTGCAGTCATCTGCAGGATGCACAGTGGTGGTCAAAAGTGTACATACACGTGTAAAGAACATCATGTCATGGCTGTCTTGAGTTTCCAGTAATTTCTACAACTCTTATATTTTTGTGATGTAGTGATTGGAGCACATACTTGTTGCTCACAAAAAAGAAGTTTGCTTCTTTTATGAATTTATTATGTGTCTACTGAAAATGTGAGGGTCAAAAGTATACATACAGCAATGTTAATATTTGCTTACATGTCCCTTGGCAAGTTGACCTGCAAGAAGGCGCTTTTGGTAGCCATCCACAAGCTTCTGCTTGACCACTTGACCACAAAATTGCTGCAGTTCAGCTAAATGTGTTGGTTTTAAGACATGGACTTGTTTCTTCAGCATTGTCCACACCTTTAAGCCCGGACTTTGGGAAGGCCATTCTAAAACCTTCATTCTAGCCTGATATAGCCACTTTTGAGGTGTGTTTGGGGTCATTGTCCTGTTGGAACACCCAACTGCGCCCAAGACCCAACCTCCGGGCTGATGATTTTAGCTCGTCCTGAACAATTTGGAGGTATCGCGTTTTTCCAAGTTTTTTGGGCATTTTTATGCTATTTCCAAGCATCTCCTTTTTATTATCGTTGATTTTAAATGGTCAAACTAACGCATATTATATATGCGTGCCCTAGTAAACAAAAAAAAGTCACATTTATTAATGATTGTTACATTTTGAAGTACATTTGTGCAGGTGGGTGCGAATGTAGCCATTACCAGAGCTGTACACAGGAACATCATGCCTGCTGTCAAGCATGGTGGTGGTAGTATTATGCTCTGGGCCTGTTTTGGGCTTTAAATGGGACAATGAAAAAGGAGGATTACCTCCAAATTGTTCAGGACAAGCTAAAATCATCAGCCCGGAGGTTGGGTCTTGGGCGCAGTTGGGTGTTCCAACAGGACGATTACCCCAAACACACCTCAAATCAGGCTAGAATGAAGGTTTTAGAATGGCCTTCCCAAAGTCCTGACTTAAACTTGTGGACAATGCTGAAGAAACAAGTCCATGTCGGAAAAGCAACACATTTAGCTGAACTGCACCAATTTTGTGGTCAAAAATTCCAGCAGAAGCTTGTGGATGGCTACCAAAAGCGCCTTATTGCAGGTAAACTTGCCAAGGGACATGTAAGCAAATATGAACATTGCTGTATGTATACTTTTGACCCTCACATTTTCAGTAGACACATAATAAATTCATAAAAGAAGCAAACTTCTTTTTTGTGAGCAACAAGTATGTGCTCCAATCACTACATCACAACAAAATAAGAATGATTGTAAACTGTATGCTGACCGTACTTACCTTGCACGGTCGCTGATAAGAGCAAAGAGAAGACTGGTGATGGTCGTTGGTTCGGATTATAGGATTTTGTTATTGAGAGTCTTTGGAGTGGTACATGCGAGCGCTGACAGGTGTTTTTGATTGAAAAGGTAATGTCAAGGATTCTATAAAAACAAGCCATGGCCAAGATGTCTGCTACTTCCATTTGCAGAGGAACACTATCTTCAGATCTGACAGCGGTTAGAAGAGTATAATCCGGAAGATTTGTAGGATTTTGGTAAATCATTTCTCTGATGGATTTCCTCCGTGTGACAGGATGAAAATCCCACGTTACTTCCAAAGAACATCACGCAGTCTTGCATTGAACGGTGATTGGTACGGGAACATGACTGAGATGTTCCATGCAATCACCTTCTCAGATCCAGACGAGACTCTAAGTGGACGTGGACTTTGAAACGCCTGACAAAAACAACTGGTCTCATTCTTTCCTGCGTTGTATTTCTGTCGCTTCTGCGTTCTATTCATTATCTCAGACGCAGATCTCTGGTTCCCGGCTCTGTAGGGTTTTAAAGCAAGCATTCTTGAGGACGCCATTGCCAGACATTTTCCACAGTTTGGCTTGTGGATCTGGGGTGGTGGCTCTCATAACCTTGTAACTGCAACACACCCCAGTGCATGACTTTCCTGGTCACAGCGTTTATTGTCCGCTCTCTTTGTTCTTGGATAAAAACACATCCAGGGCAGACCGCGATATAACTGCTTTTTGGATTAGCCTGGCATGCTCCGAAACCACCTTGACCTTACCAGTTAGGGCAGCTCGTACTAGAGCGCTCGGCCACAGTGTAAGTGTCGGGTGAAGCTGTTCTTTTTTGGCATACATTTGTGGGGTTGTGGAAGCTGAGAGGGTTTCTGCTCGACAACACTTATCAGTGTGTGAAGTAGTGCACTATTACTCATACTATAATAACACA
>NC_084745.1:53605206-53652706 GCF_033978785.1 Entelurus aequoreus
TACTCAAAGCGCTTTGGCACTATTTCCACATTTACCCATTCACACACACATTCACACACTGATGGCGGGAGCTGCCTAGTCACGTCCGTTGTGTCCTTGGGCAAGACACTTCACCCTTTGCCAGAGAAAAAGATGAAGCTTATCGACTACGTTGTCGGCACGGACTACAAAGGCGGACGCGCTCAAATTTTCTGGATTCATGCAGATCCCAAATACAGATCAGCAGGTACCAGAAGGTAAGAAAAGTTGCTTTTGCATAATATTGCGAAACAAAACCTCAAATAATGTCTTGCCTTATACACACACCATAATAATACTCCTATGTTGAAGCACAGTACAATCCATCAAGCGGTGTGGCTTCATAGCTTACCAAAGTCCTACTAAAACATTTTGATGATAACAATAATAATAATAATAGATTTTATTTGTGAAAAGCAGTTTACATTGAGCAAACAACCTCAAAGTGCTACAGTGTATTAAAAATAAAAAAATTTAAAATAAAAACTATCCATCCATCCATCCATCCATTTTCTACCGCTTGTCCCGTTCGGGGTCGCGGGGGGCGCTGGAGCCTATCTCAGTTACAATCGGGCGGAAGGCGGGGTACACCCTGGACAAGTCGCCACCTCATCGCAGGGCCAACACAGATAGACAGACAACATTCACACACTAGGGCCAATTTAGTGTTGCCAATCAACCTATCCCCAGGTGCATGTCTTTGGAGGTGGGAGGAAGTATTATATTGTTTATATATACATATAACAAATACATAGAGAAATATTGCCCCCTTGTGGTTCTGTACTGTCACAACTCCCTCCTCCAACCATAACAATCAGTTTCGAACAATAAGGCTGTAAATAAAAACTAGAACAGCCTAATAGCTAGAACTAGTATGCATATATCTAAAAAAAATGGCTGTTTTTTTTTAAAGAAGGGTTTTTAAGCCTTTTTTAAAAGCATCCACAGTCTGTGGTGCCCTCAGGTGGTCAGGGAGAGCATTCCACAGACTGGGACAACGAAGCAGAAAGCCCGGTCTCATTGTTCGTAGCTTTGTCCTCGGAGGTCGGAGGAGGTTAGCGGAGGTGCCGTGTGGAGGATTTGGGGGTGAGCAGTTCTTTGAGGTTGATGGATTTTTAAGCGCCGTGTTAAATGTTCTGTATTTTCAATGGAACATATAAAATGTCGGTGGCGTTTACTTGAGTCATGTTGCAGTCTACACGCATCTCTTATACCAGGGGTCGGCAACCTTTACCACTCAAAGAGCCATTTTGGCAAGTTTCACAAATTAAAGAAAATAATGGGAGCCACAAAAAAAATTAAAATTAAAAACACCGCATACAAAGCTTAAACGCTTTGTGCTATGTTAACCAGGGGTCTCCGACACACGCACCGGCACGCACTTTTATGTGGAAATTTGATGTTAGTGCGGCCCGCGAGTTTTGAATGAATGGCGCTTGATAGCGTCATACTTGCCAACCCTCTCATTTTTCCCGGGAGACTCCCGAATATCAGGGTGTGATGACACTGCTTTTGGCGCCCTCTACAGCCTGCCCAAACAGCGTACCTGCTCGACCTCATGTAGAATGCAGTTTCAGCTTGCTCACGTAAGTGACAGCAAGGCGTACTACCTCAGCAGCCACACATCTTACACTGACGGTACCAATACCCAGAATCCCATGCAGCCCTAACTCTTCCGCTCAACCAACGCACGGAGAGGGGTGGGGGGGGGGGGGGGGTGGGGTTGATGTGTGGGGGGATTTGGTGGTAGCGGGGGTGTATAATGTAGACCGGAAGAGTTAGGGCTGCATGGGATTCTGGGTATTGGTTGTGTTGTGTTTATGTTGTGTTACGGTGGGATGTTCTCCAGAAATGTGTTTTTCATTCTTTTTTGGTGTGGGTTCACAGTGTGGCGCATATTTGTAACGTAACAATGTTAAAGTTGTTTGATACGGCACGCTGTTTGTAAACGCTATAGAGGACAATTACTGCAGTGCAATTAGGGCACTCCCTTTATTTAGTAATTAGTGTGTAAATAGGATTATATTTTCCCTGGGAGTTATCTATGAGAGACACTGAGATCCATAAGTCTCCTGGGAAAATCGGGGGGGGTTGGCAAGTATGTTGCTGAGCCGCATCAGAGTGGTCAAAGAGCCGCATGCGGCTCCGGAGCCGCGGGTTGCCGACCCCTGTCTTATACCATGTACCAAATAAAATAGCTTCAAGGTGGGAAAGCACAACCAAAATTATTCCGGCGCACTGTCGAGTTTTGAGAAAATGCAAGGATTTGAGGTGTGCCTTATAGTCGGAGAAAAATACGGTATGCCCAAATAAAGTCAGGAACTAAACTGGTTGTGGACTGTAAGATGATTGAAGAGATCACTGTGGGAGTGCAGTGTTTGGCTTCAGAAACATATGGCTTCACACTAAACACACCATGGACAGAAACACTATCTGCACCCCACGTCCACGGTGTGTGTGTGTGTGTGTGTGATGAGGTCACCCCTCACACACCTTCCCCCCCAGCCCAGCGGCCACGCAGATGAAACCATTTAACTGTCGTTCACTGCTGCTGTGACATGACAGCCAGGGAGGGAGTTGAGACCACTCGGTGGAGCAGCTTGATGGTTTTCCCAGCCCGCCTCGGCCCCCACGCTCGCCCGCCTTGCAGCCGCCAGCTCCGAGGGCAGATGTCGGGTCCCTAACACAGCAGGTCGACGACCCGTGACCTGGTGGGACACGCTAAGGAGTGACATCGAGCGCAAGGAAAACTGACGAGTACGATCAAAAGTGTACATACACGTGTAAAGAACATCATGTCAACAGTGTACATGAACGTGTAAAGAACATCATGTCATGGCTGTCTGGCGTTTACAATCATTTCTACAACAAGGCCATTCTAAAACCTTCATTCTAGCCTGATTTAGCCATTCCTTTACCACTTTTGAGGTGTGTTTGGGGGTCATTCTAGAAGCGTTTACTTAGCATCTTCAAACTCATTTGTATACTCTAGTCTTTAAATAGACCAGTTGATCTGCCGTTTCTTTTCTTTTCTCCTCTGCCCCCCTCTCCCTCACTATTATGTTAGATCCACTATGGACTGGACTCTCACTATTATGTTAGATCCACTATGGACTGGACTCTCACCATTATGTTAGATCCACTATGGACTGGACTCTCACTATTATGTTAGATCCACTATGGACTGGACTCTCACTATTATGTTAGATCCACTATGGACTGGACTCTCACTATTATGTTAGATCCACTATGGATTGGACTCTCACTATTATGTTAGATCCACTATGGACTGGACTCTCACACTATTATGTTAGATCCACTATGGATTGGACTCTCACTATTATGTTAGATCCACTATGGACTGGACTCTCACACTATTATGTTAGATCCACTATGGACTGGACTCTCACACTATTATGTTAGATCCACTATGGACTGGACTCTCACTATTATGCTAGATCCACTATGGACTGGACTCTCACACTATTATGTTAGATCCACTATGGACTGGACTCTCACTCTATTATGTTAGATCCACTATGGACTGGACTCTCACACTATTATGTTAGATCCACTATGGACTGGACTCTCACACTATTATGTTAGATCCACTATGGACTGGACTCTCACACTATTATGTTAGATCCACTATGGACTGGAGTCTCACACTATTATGTTAGATCCACTATGGACTGGACTCTCACACTATTATGTTAGATCCACTATGGACTGGACTCTCACTATTATGCTAGATCCACTATGGACTGGACTCTCACACTATTATGTTAGATCCACTATGGACTGGACTCTCACTCTATTATGTTAGATCCACTATGGACTGGACTCTCACACTATTATGTTAGATCCACTATGGACTGGACTCTCACACTATTATGTTAGATCCACTATGGACTGGACTCTCACACTATTATGTTAGATCCACTATGGACTGGAGTCTCACACTATTATGTTAGATCCACTATGGACTGGACTCTCACACTATTATGTTAGATCCACTATGGACTGGACTCTCACTATTATGCTAGATCCACTATGGACTGGACTCTCACACTATTATGTTAGATCCACTATGGACTGGACTCTCACTCTATTATGTTAGATCCACTATGGACTGGACTCTCACACTATTATGTTAGATCCACTATGGACTGGACTCTCACACTATTATGTTAGATCCACTATGGACTGGACTCTCACACTATTATGTTAGATCCACTATGGACTGGACTCTCACACTATTATGTTGTAGAAATGATTGTAAACTCAAGGCAGCCATGACATGATGTTCTTTACAAGTGTATGTAAACTTTTGACCACGACTAGATGTGAACACCAGGACCAGGACCAGGATCACAGCACCAGAGCGGTGACTCCACTCCTGATGTTTACAAAGACAAGTGGCACCGCTTCCTAATCCAATTACACTGGAAATAACAGGGGACATTCCCATATTGGACGGAGTCTTGATAAATGTGCATACAATTATCCAGACAAGTACGACACTGTAATATCTCTGCAAACCTCAAACTAGACAACTACTCTTTAAGTATTGAACACAAGTATATGTCTTCTAGTTTACCTTATTATTACATTGACAGGCACAAGTTTTAGCAAACGTTTAATTTTTCTCTTCATACTCTACCTTAAGTCACTCTTTAACCCACAATCCCAAGTCGGTTTTCCTAAAAATGTTTTCCCTTTGATGTCTGAAAATCCCCATAAGTCCATCCCTCTGGCCATCCATCCATTTTTCTCCGGTCATGGGAGCAACGAAGCCCAGACCTCCCCGGCTAGTTACCGTCACCAGACGGTGGAGTGGGAGGAATATGACTCCATTCCATGTGAAGTCGTTAGTGGCGGGCAAATTTCTTAAAAGTTTGGGTGAGTGTAATTATCAGTGATGGGCGGTAGCTAAGCTACGAGATCTGTAGGTCGTGAGTTCGGCCGAGTCATACCAAGCAAATGGGACAATAAGGCTGGTAATGAGCAGCTCACCTGTATTTCAGACACAACATATTACCCAGATATTGGATAGAGAATATGCTACGGGGTTTCCCTTTAACGTAATTGAATGTGCCGCGCCGCCACGACATTTTCATTACCGCCACACCTTGAAAATAAGTTGTTTTTTTACTCGAAAAACAATTAAAGTGATATAACATATTGTAGCCCCCAGAAGAAATCACACAAAGTCCGACGCTATTTTTTAACTTTTATTGCCAATCTTATGATAACAAACGGCACAATTCCAACAGGTTTTACCTCCCGTGCAAACACTTTCGTCTCACGAGTCGGCGCTTCTCCGGACACACCAACAACACTTCCTCATCTTCCGCCAATCACCTTTCAAATTACCTTTGCAAACATGGCAAAACTTGACATCAAATCCAAACCACACGAACATAACGCATTCGCATTAGCTGGTTGGTACTGTCTGAAATTACCGTATTTTTCAGACTATAAGTCGCAGTTTCTTCATAGGGTGCGACTTATATTCAGGAGCGACTTATGTGTGAAATGATTAACACATTAGCGTAAAATATCCAATAATATTATTGATCTCATTCACGTAAGAGACTAGACGTATAAGATTTCATGGGATTTAGCGATTAGGAGTGACAGATTGTTTGGTAAACGTATAGCATGTTCTATATGTTATAGTTATTTGAATGACTCTTACCATAATATGTTACGTTAACATACCAGTTGGTTATTTATGCCTCATATAACGTACACTTATTCAGCCTGTTGTTCACTATTCTTTAGACATTTTAAATTGCCTTTCCAATGTCTATTCTTGCTGTTGGCTTTTATCAAATACATTTCCCCAAAAAATGCGACTTATACTCCAGTGCGACTTATATATGTTTTTTTCCTTCTTTATTATGCATTTTCGGCCGGTGCGACTTATACTCCCGAGCGACTTATACTCCGAAAAATACGGTAATTGAATGTGCCGCGCCGCCACGACATTTTCATTACCGCCACACCTTGAAAATAAGTTGTTTTTTTACTCGAAAAACAATTAAAGTGATATAACATATTGTAGCCCCCAGAAGAAATCACACAAAGTCCGGCGCTATTTTTAACTTTTATTACCAATCTTATGATAACAAACGGCACAATTCCAACAGGTTTTACCTCCCGTGCAAACACTTTCGTCTCACGAGTCGGCGCTTCTCCGGACACACCAACAACACTTCCTCATTCTCCGCCAATCACCTCTCAAATCACCTTTGCAAACATGGCAAAAATTGACATCAAATCCACACCACACGAACATAACTCATTCGCATTAGCTGGTTGGTACTAGAGTTGTTGATAAACGGTTTTCGCCTTGCATAGGAGAGTTTTAACTTGCACTTACAGATGTAGCGACCAACTGTAGTTACTGACAGTGGGTTTCTGAAGTGTTCCTGAGCCCATGTGGTGATATCCTTTACACACTGATGTCGCTTGTAATTTCGCGACTCATATGGAAACAGGGTTTGTAAATGTGTCATATGTACGTATGCCCTGGCACACCATTATCATCATTTCATGACCGAAGCAAAACACTTTTATACTGAAATAAATACACCTACAACGTATTTAATAAAAATATAGAAAAAAATACCGGCAGCGGTAAAGTTTAGATCCATCAAGGAAAGATGAAAGTTTATAACTGAATACATTAACATATGTATAAAAATGTGTTTTGTTTTGTATAATTTTTGTAATGAATTAAAGGCCTACTGAAATGAAATTTTCTTATTTAAACGGGGATAGCAGATCCATTCTATGTGTCATACTTGATCATTTTGCGATATTGCCATATTTTTGCTGAAAGGATTTAGTAGAGAACATCGACGATAAAGTTCGCAACTTTTGCTCGCTGATTAAAAAAAAGCCTTGCCTGTAGCGAAAGTAGCGTGACGTCACAGGTTGAAAGGCTCCTCACATTTCCCCATTGTTTACACCAGCAGCGAGAGAAATTCGGACCGAGAAAGCGACGATTACCCCATTAATTTGAGCCAGGATGAAAGATTTGTGGATGAGGAAAGTGAGAGTGAAGGACTACAGTGCAGTGCAGAACGTATCTTTTTTCGCTCTGACCGTAACTTAGGTACAAGCTGGCTCATTGGATTCCACACTTTCTCCTTTTTCTATTGTGGATCACGGATTTGTATTTTATTTTATTTTATTAATTTTTTTTTTTTTTTTTTTTTTTGTATAATGTCCTGCCCAGCTTCTCGGGCAAATCATATAGCAGATGTAGATGCCCATATCGGCTGTTCAGATTTACGGATTTGTATTTTAAACCACCTGGGATACTATATCCTCTCGAAAATGAGAGTCGAGAACGCGAAATGGACATTCACAGTGACTTTTATCTCCACGACATCGGTGAAGCACTTTAGCTACGGAGCTAACGTGATAGCATCGGGCTTAACTGCAGATAGAAACAAAAGAAATAAGCCCCTGACTGGAAGGATAGACAGAAAATCAACAATACTATTAAACCATGGACATGTAAATACACGGTTAATGCTTTCCAGCCTGGCGAAGCTTAACAATGCTGTTGCTAACAACGCCATTGAAGCTAACTTAGCAACTGTACCTCACAGAGCTATGCTAAAAACATTAGCTCTCCACCTACGCCAGCCCTCATCTGCTCATCAACACCCGTGCTCACCTGCGTTCCAGCGATCGACGGAGGGACGAAGGACTTCACCCGATCATCGATGCGGTCGGCGGCTAGCGTCGGTTAGAGCGTCTGTTATCCAAGTCAAAGTCCTCCTGGTTGTGTTGCTGCAGCCAGCCGCTAATACACCGATCCCACCTACAGCTTTCTTCTTTGCAGTCTCCATTGTTCATTAAACAAATTGCAAAAGATTCACCAACACAGATGTCCAGAATACTGTGGAATTATGCAATGAAAACAGAGCTTTTTTGTATTGGATACAATGTGTCCGAATACTTCCGTTTAACTAGTGACGTCACGCGCATACGTCATCATACATAGACGTTTTCAACCGGAAGTGTGGTGGGAAATTTAAAATGTCACTTTATAAGTTAACCCGGCCGTATTGGCATGTGTTGCAATGTTAAGATTTCATCATTGATATATAAACTATCAGACTGCGTGGTCGCTAGTAGTGGCTTTCAGTAGGCCTTTAAGTGACGTTCATGACAACCTTTTTCCAAAACACAATACAGAATGTGAGATATAACAGCATAATGCATACATTTGTCATTTGTTTTCAAAACCCTTACAAAAAAGTGGGAACCCCAAAAATGTAATGTGGGACCCCATTTTTATGATTTGATGGGGTCTCTAGCGCCAACACTGTGTATGTCTACATTTATTTAGCCTTTTTAAAGAAAATCATATCATCATAGCAAGTTATGCAAATTACTCGATGACGTCATGGTGACCATGCCCATAACCACGCCCCCCACCGCCACAGGTATCTTGGCAGTTTAGGGGAAACCCTGTACTGTATACTAATATACAGTGGTGGTCAAAAGTGTACATACACGTGTAAAGAACATGATGTCATGGCTGTCTTGAGTTTCCAATCATTTCTACAAGTCTTATTTTGTTGTGATGTAGTGATTGGAGCACATACTTGTTGCTCACAAAAAACATTCATGAATTTTGCTTCTTTTATGAATTTATTATGTGTCTACTGAAAATGTGAGGGTCAAAAGTATACATACATCAATGTTAATATTTGCTTACATGTCCCTTGGCAAGTTTACCTGCAATAAGGCGCTTTTGGTAGCCATCCACAAGCTTCTGACTGAATTTTTGACCACAAAATTGGTGCAGTTCAGCTAAATGTGTTGCTTTTCTGACATGGACTTGTTTCTTCAGCATTGTCCACACCTTTTAAGTCAGGACTTTGGGAAGGCCATTCTAAAACCTTCATTCTAGCCTGATTTAGCCATTCCTTTACCACTTTTGAGGTGTGTTTGGGGTCATCGTCCTGTTGGAACACCCAACTGCGCCCAAGACCCAACCTCCGGGCTGATGATTTTAGCTTGTCCTGAACAATTTGGAGCTAATCCTCCTTTTTCATTGTCCCATTTAAAGCAGCAGTTCCACTGGCAGCAAAACAGGCCCAGAGCATAATACTACCACCACCATGCTTGACGGTAGACATGGTGTTCCTGGGATTAAAGGCCTCACCTTTTCTCCTCCAAACATATTGCTGGGTATTGTGGCCAAACAGCTCCGTTTTTGTTTCATCTGACATCACATCAAATCAAATCAAATAAAATCAACTTTATTTATAAAGCACATTTAAAATTTACCACAGGGGTAGCCAAAGTGCTGTACAATGGGCAGGTTAAAAGATAATACGAGTACCGAGCAAACACAACACAACACAAACAGAACACGATAAAAAATAAATAAATAATATAAAATATAAAAACATAAAAACAGGTTCACAGCAGGTGTATTATTGCAGGATGGATATCACTCAGTGTTAAAAGCCATGGAATAAAAGTATGTTTTTAAGAGAGATTTAAAAACAGGAAGAGAAGAGGCTTGTCTAACACTCAGAGGTAGGTCGTTCCGGAGCTTTGGAGCAGCAGCGGCGAAAGCTCCGTCACCTCTAAGCTTCAGCCTTGAGTCAGGGACCGTCAGTAGCAGCTGATCGGCTGATCTTAGGGATCAAGGGGGGCAGTAAGGCTGAAGGAGGTCGGAGAGATATGCTGGCGCGAGGTTGTTTACGTGGACAAAGATAAGACCTTCTGGAGGAAAGTTCTGTGGTCAGATGAAACAAAAATTGAGCTGTTTGGCCACAATATTCAGAGGAGGTTGGATCTTGGGCGCAGTTGGGTGTTCCAACAGGACAATGACCCCAAACACACCTCAAAAGTGGTAAAGGAATGGCTAAATCAGGCTAGAATGAAGGTTTTAGAATGGCCTTCCCAAAGTCCTGACTTAAAGGTGTGGACAATGCTGAAGAAACAAGTCCATGTCAGAAAAGCAACACATTTAGCTGAACTGCAGCAATTTAGTGGTCAAGTGGTCAGTCAGAAGCTTGTGGATGGCTACCAAAAGCGCCTTATTGCAGGTCAACTTGCCAAGGGACATGTAAGCAAATATTAACATTGCTGTATGTATACTTTTGACCCTCACATTTTCAGTAGACACATAATAAATTCGTAAAAGAAGCAAACTTCATGAATGTTTTTTGTGAGCAACAAGTATGTGCTCCAATCACTACATCACAACAAAATAAGACTTGTAGAAATGATTGGAAACTCAAGACAACCATGACATGATGTTCTTTACTTTTTTTAAACAAGTTCTGCTAGAGTAAAAACAAATATCCACTGCAGAGGACATTGGCTCTTGCAAGGTTTTATATTTCCAATGTGCTTTGAACCTAAAACCAATACTCCCTCGCTTAGTCGCTGCACTGTTGACCCACCAACGAGCTTCGGTTAGGAACTGAAATGCAAGCTAATGTTTGAGTTTCTACAACAGTCTAGTTCTAGTTTACAACTTGAACATGTCACAGTAAAGTCTCGCTGTGCTTTTAGGGCAGAAACTAAAGCTTTTAAAAGTGGCCGCGTACCCAAATATTAGGAATAATCGAATCATAGTCGTTTCGTCTTTAGTCCCTTTACAAAAATGAGATTCTCTCCGAGGTCCTGCCCTCTTTCCCCCTGTGGCGTCGCCGCTGCCACATGGAGGTAACTTTAGAGGACTGGATATTAGCGAGCAGTGACCAGGGCCTCCTTGTAATCCACTTACTGTCATTAGCCACCGGGTCAGCAGGGACACCGCTGTTGGGCTCCCGTAGCCCAGCTGGACATACCACGACATTCCATTCGTATGGTGTCGGCCTCGGTGATGGAGAAACAATGTTTTGCTACTTACATTTGCATGTGTTGGAGGTGAAGTTGCACAAAGATGTTCCGATGGCAGCCCGGGTGGAAACCTATTACGGTGGGACCGTTCGAAAACAACGAGGAAGGACATTTTTCTACCTGCTGTGGCTACGTTTCGTAGCCAGTAAAATTAGGCTCGAGGCTCCGTATCATGTTGGATTATAGAGAAAGATGACGACGAGGATGCGGCAAAAATGCGTAAAATAAATGTGGAATTTTGGCGACACTCAACTCCTGCGCTTTATTGTCATTTTTCAAACTGATAGCATGCATTTCTATGTCGTCGTTGCATACAAACCCCGTTTCCATATGAGTTGGGAAATGGTGTTAGATGTAAATATAAACGGAATACAATGATTTGCAAATCCTTTTCAAGCCATATTCAGTTGAATATGCTACAAAGACAACATATTTCATGTTCAAACTCATAAACTTTATTTTTTTTTTGCAAATAATCATAAACTTTAGAATTTGATGGCAGCAACACGTGACAAAGAAGTTGGGAAAGGTGGCAATAAAGACTGATAAAGTTGAGGAATGCTCATCAAACACTTATTTGGAACATCCCACAGGTGAGCAGGCACATTGGGAACAGGTGGGTGCCATGATTGGGTATAAAAGTAGATTCCATGAAATGCTCAGTCATTCACAAACAAGGACGGGGCGAGGGTCACCACTTTGTCAACAAATGCCTGAGCAAATTGTTGAACAGTTTAAGAACAACCTTTCTCAAGCAGCTATTGCAAGGAATTTAGGGATTTCACCATCTACGCTCCGTAATATCATCAAAGAGAATGTGGAGAAATCACTGCACGTAAGCAGCTAAGCCCGTGACCTTCCATCCCTCAGGCTGTACTGCATCAACAAGCCACATCAGTGTGTAAAGGATATCACCACATGGGCTCAGGAACACTTCAGAAACCCACTGTCAGTAACTACAGTTGGTCGCTACATCTGTAAGTGCAAGTTAAAACTCTCCAATGCAAGGCGAAAACCGTTTTATCAACAACACCCAGAAACGCCGTCGGCTTCGCTGGGCCTGAGCTCATCTAAGATGGACTGATACAAAGTGGAAAAGTGTTCTGTGGTCTGACGAGTCCACATTTCAAATTGTTTTTGGAAACTGTGGACGTCAAAGAGGAAAAGAACCATCCGGATTGTTCTAGGCGCAAAGTGTAAAAGGCAGCATGTGTGATGGTATGGGGGTGTATTAGTGCCCAAGACATGGGTAACTTACACATCTGTGAAGGCACCATTAATGCTGAAAGGTACATACAGCTTTTGGAGCAACATATGTTGCCATCCAAGCAACGTTACCATGGACGCCCCTGCTTATTTCAGCAAGACAATGCTTCATAGTAAAAGAGTGCGGGTACTAGACTGGCCTGCCTGTAGTCCAGACATTGAAAATGTGTGGCACCTAAAATAGCAGAAGGGAGACCCCCGGACTGTTGAACAACTTAAGCTGTACATCAAGCAAGAATGGGAAAGAATTCCACTTCAAAAATGTGTCTCCTCACTTCCCAAACCTTTACTGAGTGTTGTTAAAAGGAAAGGCCATGTAACACAGTGGTGAACATGCCCTTTCCCAACTACTTTGGCACGTGTTGCAGCCATGACATTCTAAGTTCATTATTATTTGGAGTTTGAACATGAAATATGTTGTCTTTGTAGCATATTCAATTGAATATGGCTTGAAAAGGATTTGCAAATCATTGTATTCCGTTTATATTTACATCTAACACCATTTCCCAACTCATATGGAAACAGGGTTTGTACATGGAAGGGTAGAGAGTAGGGTTGTACGGTATACCGGATACTAGTAAAGTACCGCGATACTAATTAATCATAATCGGTACTAAACCGCCTCTAAAAAGTACCGGTTTTCTGAGCAAAGGAGCATGTTCGGCAGCGCACACACAGAGTACTTACAAGCAGACACAGTGTGTAGACAGAAAAGGGAGAATGGACACATTTTGGTGTAAAAAGTAAAGATAACACTGAAACACCCTCAGGAAGAGGTGCTACTTCTAAATCACTAATCCTGGTCTCCATGGCGACAAAGTAAGTTTCTTACAAGTATTATTATCACTGCAGGACGAGGAATAGCTAAACATGTCACGTGATTTATTATTATCAATTGTTCCTTCTGTTCGCCACTTTTGTTTTACCTCTCTTTTTGAAACAAAGCTGTTCTGTGCCCTCCATGTTGTATCGTATTGTAGCGTACCCAGATGTAAAACATCTTTTGCACAATCAGCCTTTTCATATAAAGCCATAAAGGAATGGAACGACCTCACAACAAACTTGAAAAGTCTAACGGATGACTCTTCATTCACAAATGAAGTTAAAAAGTGGCTTTGGAGCGATCAAAGCTGCTCACACGGTCAATAAGGCGGACACTATGTTTGACACATCAACTTAATGTGTATTATATTTATCCATGAGAACATTTTTGTTGTAAATTGTGAGGTGTGTGTGTTAAAATCATGGTTGTTTTTACAAATGATGACAGATGTGAACAAGAGCATGTATTGTCTGTGTGTGATGATATAAATGAGGTGTGGTTGTGTTGTATATTAAGTATGTGTCAATGAAAGGGCATTTTATGACTTTTCTTAATTTGATTACATGCTATAGTATGATTTTATTGTCATCATTTTATTGCATGATTTTTGTATCCTTTTAATTTAGGTAGCCAGGGACTGCAGATGGAAATGAGCTATTTAGCTATAATCTGGTACAGAACATATCTGTCTTTGAGCTTAATGTTTCTGTGCATTGTCCCTTCAAATAAAGACTAAACTAAACTATGTACGACAGGGGTCACCAACGCGGTGCCCGCGGGCACCAGGTAGTCCGTAAGGACCAGATGAGTAGCCCGCTGGCCTGTTCTAAAAATAGCTCAAATAGCAGCACTCACCAGTGAGCTGCCTCTATTTTTTAAATTGTATTTATTTACTCGCAAGCTGGTCTCGCTTTGCCCGACATTTTTAATTCTAAGAGAGACAAAACTCAAATAGAATTTGAAAATCCAAGAAAATATTTTAAAGACTTGGTCTTCACTTGTTTAGATTAATTAATTTTTTTACTTTGCTTCTTATAACTTTCAGAAAGACAATTTTAGAGAAAAAATACAACCTTAAAAATGATTTTAGGGTTTTTAAACACATATACCTTTTTACCTTTTAAATTCCTTCCTCTTCTTTCCTGACAATTTAAATCAATGTTCAAGTAAATTTATTTTTTTTATTGTAAAGAATAATAAATACATTTTAATTGAATTCTTCATTTTAGCTTCTGTTTTTTCGACGAAGAATATTTGTGAAATATTTCTTCAGACTTATGATTAAAATTCAAAAAAAATATTCTGGCAAATCTAGAAAATCTGTAGAATCAAATTTAAATCTTATTTCAAAATCTTTGAATTTATTTTAAAATTTTTGTTCTGGAAAATCTAGAAGAAATAATGATTTGTCTTTGTTAGAAATATAGCTTGGTCCAATTTGTTATATATTCTAACAAAGTGCATATTGGATTTTAACCTATTTAAAACATGTCATCAAAATTCTAAAATTAATCTTAATCAGGAAAAATGACTAATGATGTTCCATAAATTCTTTTTTAAATTTTTTCAAAAAGATTCGAATTAGCTAGTTTTTCTCTTCTTTTTTCGGTTGAATTTTGAATTTTAAAGAGTCGAAATTGAAGATAAACTATGTTTCAAAATTTAATTGTCATTTTTTTTGTGTGTTTTCTCCTCTTTTAAGAGAGACAAAACTCAAATAGAATTTGAAAATCCAAGAAAATATTTTAAAGACTTGGTCTTCACTTGTTTAAATTAATTATTTTTTTAACTTTGCTTCTTATAACTTTCAGAAAGACAATTTTAGAGAAAAAATACAACCTTAAAAATGATTTTAGGATTTTTAAACACATATACCTTTTTTACCTTTTAAATTCCTTCCTCTTCTTTCCTGACAATTTAAATCAATGTTCAAGTAAATTTATTTTTTTTATTGTAAAGAATAATAAATACATTTTAATTGAATTCTTCATTTTAGCTTCTGTTTTTTCGACGACGAATATTTGTGAAATATTTCTTCAGACTTATTATGATTAAAATTCCAAAAAAATATTCTGGCAAATCTAGAAAAGCTGTAGAATCAAATTTAAATCTTATTTCAAAATCTTTTGAATTCATTTTAAAAATTTTGTTCTGGAAAATCTAGAAGAAATAATGATTTGTCTTTGTTAGAAATATAGCTTGGTCCAATTTGTTATATATTCTAACAAAGTGTAGATTGGATTTTAACCTATTTAAAACATGTCATCAAAATTCTAAAATTAATCTTAATCAGGAAAAATGACTAATGATGTTCCATAAATTCTTTTTTACATTTTTTCAAAAAGATTCGAATTAGCTAGTTTTTCTCTTCTTTTTTCGGTTGAATTTTGAATTTTAAAGAGTCGAAATTGAAGTTAAACTATGTTTCAAAATTTAATTGTCTTTTTTTTTTGTGTGTTTTCTCCTCTTTTAAGAGAGACAAAACTCAAATAGAATTTGAAAATCCAAGAAAATATTTTAAAGACTTGGTCTTCACTTGTTTAAATTAATTAATTTTTTTACTTTGCTTCTTATAACTTTCAGAAAGACAATTTTAGAGAAAAAATACAACCTTAAAAATGATTTTAGGATTTTTAAACACATATACCTTTTTACCTTTTAAATTCCTTCCTCTTCTTTCCTGACAATTTAAATCAATGTTCAAGTAAATTTATTTTTTTTATTTTAAAGAATAATAAATACATTTTAATTGAATTCTTCATTTTAGCTTCTGTTTTTTCGACGAAGAAAATTTGTGAAATATTTCTTCAGACTTATGATTAAAATTCAAAAAAAATATTCTGGCAAATCTAGAAAATCTGTAGAATCAAATTTAAATCTTATTTCAAAGTCTTTTGAATTTATTTTAAAATTTTTGTTCTGGAAAATCTAGAAGAAATAATGATTTGTCTTTGTTAGAAATATAGCTTGGTCCAATTTGTTATATATTCTAACAAAGTGTAGATTGGATTTTAACCTATTTAAAACATGTCATCAAAATTCTAAAATTAATCTTAATCAGGAAAAATGACTAATGATGTTCCATAAATTATTTTTTAAATTTTTTCAAAAAGATTCGAATTAGCTAGTTTTTCTCTTCTTTTTTCGGTTGAATTTTGAATTTTAAAGAGTCGAAATTGAAGATAAACTATGTTTCAAAATATAATTGTCGTTTTTTTTGTGTGTGTTTTCTCCTCTTTTAAATCATTCAATTAAGTGTAAATATCATTAATTATTAATAATAACAGAGTTAAAGGTAAATTAAGCAAATTGGCTATTTCTGGCAATTTATTGAAGTGTGTATCAAACTGGTAGCCCTTCGCATTAATCACTACCCAAGAAGTAGCTCTTGCTTTCAAAAAGGTTGGTGACCCCTGATGTACGGGCTGCCGCGCGCTTTCATGTTACGACATTGTGCGCATGTTAGTTACATATTTATATACAAATAGGACTCACCGTTTAGTCAAAACGGTCGTGCTCAAAATCATAAACTATTACCATTTTCACCTGCCTGAACATAGTGGTGAAAAAAAACCTGATATGTTAGATCTGTTGCCCTCAGGTGCCATTCTTGTCAAGCTGTACTCTTGTTTGAATTCTGGAGCAAGCCCTCCTGGTACACCTTTCAGCTGCCCCACGGACTCCCAGTCTGAAACGCGCTTGGATAAACAGAGCTGACACCGTTCATCGTGTAAATGGCAGCGCTGGAAAAGAAGCAAATTCCAGTCTGTCGTCTCGCTCCTGGGCCATCTGCATTTGATTTGAACAATATCAAAAGTAGTCAATTAAAGATTTGATGTATTCAGGTTGGGGTTTTTTTTCTCCTAGAATCAGGACAAGATGCATGGCCTTACAGGATGTATACAGCAGTTTGGTGTTTGATGACATTCCAAACCGTCACTCCATCAATTCAGGTTGTCTGGGGCCGTACTTATCAAGCTTCTTAGAATTACTCCTAAGAAGTCTGCTAAGAGTTGACTTAAGAGTAAATAAATTCTTCGCTGAAAGCTGCACTTAAAAGTTAGTTATCAAGCGTCTTACTCACACTTTCAGCGAAGTGTAGGACTGAATCTTAAGTGTCACACTCAGAGCTGAATTACGACATTACTATGTGCCGTAAACGCAATTTTAGGTGACGTCATTTCTGTGTCCATAGAAATGACCAATCACGGAAGGGAATCCGTTGTCTAAGAATAAAGAAATATCTTGGAAATATTTAAGTGGACAATGGGAGTGTATAATTTGACAATAAACTAGAAAATAATACAAAACAAACTAGTCCCCGCCGGCACTCACGCTACCGCTCCCTCTCTTCTCTCGCCCACACACTCACTGACGTCACTCACCTCACGGCCACACACATACGCTACTGTCATAACATTTTCTTTCCAATTCTTTAATTAGGCAACTAATTTGAAACTGGTGTGGGTGGCTCTATATATACTAGCCCACTCAAGCCACATGCAGAAATCAACAAGGAATCGAAAAGTATTAAATCTGTGACAAAAATAATATCCGCTCTGTCTAAACGATACCGTTTGATCAGCTGCTCGTCATCAAAAAAAACCAAAACATTGTTCCGTTCCCTGAACGTTCGCGCACGTCTCTCTCGCCTCAGTGCCACCCCCTGCTGGCAACTCCTAACCACTTAAGACACCTCTGAAGGTCTCTTAAATATCGTGGAGAGTAGGAGTGATTCTTAGACTTAAGAACGTTGATAAAAAGCTTTTACTCTTAAGTTTGAGAGTAGGACTAAATTTCGCAAATTCTCAGGACTTAAGTGTAAAATGGCACTCTAAGAAGCTTGATAAGTACGGCCCCTGGACTCCAGGGGCCGTACTTATCAAGCTTCTTAGAATTACTCCTAAGAAGTCTGCTAAGAGTTGACTTAAGAGTAAATAAATTCTTCGCTGAAAGCTGCACTTAAAAGTTAGTTATCAAGCGTCTTACTCACACTTTCAGCGAAGTGTAGGACTGAATCTTAAGTGTCACACTCAGAGCTGAATTACGACATTACTATGTGCCGTAAACGTAATTTTAGGTGACGTCATTTCTGTGTCCGTAGAAATGACCAATCACGGAAGGGAATTCGTTGTCTAAGAATAAAGAAATATCTTGGAAATATTTAAGTGGACAATGGGAGTGTATATTTTGACAATAAACTACAAAATAATACAAAACAAACTAGTCCCCGTCGGCACTCACGCTACCGCTCCCTCTCTTCTCTCGCCCACACACTCACTGACGTCACTCACCTCACGGCCACACACATACGCTACTGTCATAACATTTTCTTTCCAATTCATTAATTAGGCAACTAATTTGAAACTGGTGTGGGTGGCTCTATATATACTAGCCCACTGCAGACACATGCAGAAATCAACAAGGAATCGAAAAGTATTAAATCTGTGACAAAAATAATATCCGCTCTGTCTAAACGATACCGTTTGATCAGCTGCTCGTCATCAAAAAAACAACAACATTGTTCCGTTCCCTGAACGTTGGCGCACGTCTCTCTCGCCTCAGTGCCATCCCCTGCTGGCAACTCCTAACCACTTAAGACACCTCTGAAGGTCTCTTAAATATCGTGGAGAGTAGGAGTGATTCTTAGACTTAAGAACGTTGATAAAAAGCTTTTATTCTTAAGTTTGAGAGTAGGACTAAATTTCGCAAATTCTCAGGACTTAAGTGTAAAATGGCACTCTAAGAAGCTTGATAAGTACGGCCCCTGGCCTCCACTTTTCCCTTTTCCACAGTGCTCACTCTGCGCGTGGTGGAGGGGGGGGGGGGGGGGGGGGTAAAGCCGTGAGGAGGAAGTCGTCTCGAAGGTCAGGAAAAGGTAAGGAAAGAAAGCATTCATTCTCTCTCTTCTTTGTCTTTCTGTGACTTTCTGTCAGCCTCTTTTTTCCTAATTGGGATAACAGAGCCGAGACCCGCTGTTGGCTTGAAGTCCGCAAACAACCCATCGTATTAAGTCAGGCAAGATCCGGTTTTGGGTCATCTGCAAAGCTTGAAAGATGCTAAGTCCAGAAGCCGGACCTTGTTTACTTGATTTGTTGGTGGTTGAATTCAAGGTTTTTGTGTGGGAGTTGTGCTTTTGGGGGAGTTAATGGTACGTTTGTGTCTTCGTACGCAAATAGGTGGCAGATTAAAGGCCTACTGAAAGCCACTACTAGCGACCGCGCAGTCTGATAGTTTATATATCAATGATGAAATCTTAACATTGCAACACATGCCAATACGGCCGGGTTAACTTATAAAGTGACATTTTAAATTTCCCGCTAAACTTCCGGTTGAAAACGTCTATGTACGATGACGTATGCGTGTGACGTCACTAGTTAAACGGAAGTATTCGGACCCCATTGGATCCAATACAAACTGCTCTGTTTTCATCGCATAATTCCACAGTATTGTGGACATCTGTGTTGGTGAATCTTCTGCAATTTGTTTAATGAACAATGGAGACTGCAAAGAAGAAAGTTGTAGGTGGGATCGGTGTCTTCGCGGCTAAGTACAATACTGTAATATCCGTGATATTTGCATTAGTGTACTGTGTCTTTAAGGGTTTGGGGAACACGCATGCGCGAGTGAGTTGGCGGAGAACTTGAGTGTGTGTGATCGTGACTTTTGGCTAACGGCAGCTCGTGTATGTGTGTGCGTTACTTTTTGAACTACAACCAGTTACAGCTTGTTAATAAAGCGATTGAGCAATTTGTTTAATGGACAATGGAGACTGCAAAGAAGAAAGTTGGAGCCGGTGGAGCAGTGGACTACAGCAACACCAACACCAGGAGGTTGTGTTGTGTTTTGAGCAGGATAGCAGACGCACTACGGTGAGTACAGCTTTGGCTTCCAAACATTTGATCGCTTGCCCGTACGTGCGTGTCGATATGTGCATGTGACGTACGTAACTTTGGGGAAATATATGTTTCTTGCCGACTCTGATGGCGGCCGGGGTGTCGTCAAAAGCGTACAACGCCCGCCGCCGCATCTAAGTTAGCTACGCAGCTAGGTTAGCTTCTGTTTTTTTAGCTTCACCAAGCTGAATATTATTAATCGTGTATTTACATGTTCATGGTTTAATAGTATTATTGATCTTCTGTCTATCCATCCAGTCAGGTTTTTTTTTTATTTAGTTTCTATCTGCATTTGAGACTGCTATGCTATCGCGTTGGCTACGTTGCTAGGTTAGCTTCTGTTTTTTTAGCTTCGCAAAGCTGAATATTATTAATCGTGTATTTACATGTTCATGGTTTAATAGTATTATTGATCTTCTGTCTATCCATCCAGTCAGGTTTTTTTTTAATTTAGTTTCTATCTGCATTTGAGACTGCTATGCTATCGCGTTGGCTACGTTGCTAGGTTAGCTTCTGTTTTTTTAGCTTCGCAAAGCTGAATATTATTAATCGTGTATTTACATGTTCATGGTTTAATAGTATTATTGATCTTCTGTCTATCCATCCAGTCAGGTTTTTTTTTAAATTTAGTTTCTATCTGCATTTGAGACTGCTGCTATCAAGTTGGCTACGTAGCTAGGTTAGCTTCTATTTTTTTAGCTTCGCCAAGCGGAATATTATTAATCGTGTATTTACATGTTCATGGTTTAATAGTATTATTGATCTTCTGTCTATCCTTCCAGTCAGGGTTTTTTTTTATTTAGTTTCTATCTGCATTTGAGACTGGCGCTATCGCGTTGGCTACGTTGCTAGGTTAGCTTCAGTTTTTTTAGCTTCGCCAAGCGGAATATTATTAATCGTGTATTTACATGTTCATGGTTTAATAGTATTATTGATCTTCTGTCTATCCATCCAGTCAGGGTTTTTTTTAATTTAGTTTCTATCTGCATTTGAGACTGCTGCTATCACGTTGGCTACGTAGCTAGGTTAGCTTCTATTTTTTTTAGCTTCGCAAAGCTGAATTATTAATCGTGTATTTACATGTTCAGTCACTGTGAATGTCCATTTCGTGTTCTCGACTCTCATTTTCAAGAGGATATAGTATCTAAAATGGTTTAAAATACAAAATCATATTGTATTGATACTGAAGGTAGTACAGTAGAACCTCGCCTCACTGTACAAACTTCTCCATTGACACACCACAGACCCAATAGTGGGAACCTTGTCGCGTGTTTATAAACTCAGTAAATACGTCCCTGGACACATGAAGACTTTGAATACGACCAACGTATGGTCCTGTAACTACTTGGTATCGGATGGATTTTGTGTCCTGGGCATGACGTTAAAGTGCATCCGGCAGTGGAGGCTCCTCTATGGGGTCTTGGGGCACTAGGAGGTTAACCCCTTTACTGCTGTTACCCCAAGTGGCCCTTGGCAAAGGCCTACTACCTGACTGCCCCCTAGCCAGGGATACGGTGAAGACCTCAACGGCGGAGCAGGCGGAAGACGGTAGTTTTTAAGGACTACCACAACAGCGGATGAAGGCTGCAGCAGAAAAGGGTCCCCAGTCGTCTTGGACTCCATGCCACTGGACCCTGACCCGATTCTGTCAAGGATCCCCCTACCAGGATGATCATCATAATCGGATCGATACCCATTGATTGATTAATTGAGATTTTTATTAGTAGGTTGCACAGTGAAGTACATATTCCGTACAATTGACCACTAAATGGTAACACCCGAATAAGTTTTTCAACTTGTTTAAGTCGGGGTCCACTTAAATAGATTCATGATACAGATACACTACCGTTCAAAAGTTTGGGGTCACATTGAAATGTTGAAGGAAAAGCACTGTACTTTTCAATGAAGATAACTTTAAACTAGTCTTAACTTGAAAGAAATACACTCTATACATTGCTAATGTGGTAAATGACTATTCTAGCTGCAAATGTCTGGTTTTTGGTGCAATATCTACATAGGTGTATAGAGGCCCATTTCCAGCAACTATCACTCCAGTGTTCTAATGGTACAATGTGTTTGCTCATTGGCTCAGAAGGCTAATTGATGATTAGAAAACCCTTGTGCAATCATGTTCACACATCTGAAAACACTTTAGCTCGTTACAGAAGCTACAAAACTGACCTTCCTTTGAGCAGATTGACTTTCTGGAGCATCACATTTGTGGGGTCAATGAAACGCTCAAAATGGCCAGAAAAAGAGAACTTTCATCTGAAACTCGACAGTCTATTCTTGTTCTTAGAAATGAAGGCTATTCCACAAAGTTGTTTGGGTGACCCCAAACTTTTGAACGTTAGTGTACTATCATCATAATACAGTCATCTCACAAGATAATCACATTGAATTATTTACATTATTTACAATCATTGTAATCCAAATGTGTGGTATCATCCAAAACTCATGTAAAGTATCAAACAACAGAAGAATAGGTGATTATTACATTTTAACAGAAGTGTAGATAGAACAGGGGTCACCAACGCGGTGCCCGCGGGCACCAGGTAGCCCGTAAGGACCAGATGAGTAGCCCGCTGGCCTGTTCTAAAAATAGCTCAAATAGCAGCACTTACCAGTGAGCTGCCTCTATTTTTTAAATTGTATTTATTTACTAGCAAGCTGGTCTCGCTTTGCCCGACATTTTTAATTCCAAGAGAGACAAAACTCAAATAGAATTTGAAAATCCAAGAAAATATTTTAAAGACTTGGTCTTCACTTGTTTAAATACATTCATTAATAGTTTTACTTTGCTTCTTACAGTATAACTTTCAGAAAGACAATTTTAGAGAAAAAATACAACCTTAAAAATTATTTTAGGATTCTTAAACACATATACCTTTTTACCTTTTAAATTCCTTCCTCTTCTTTCCTGACAATTTAAATCAATATTCAAGTAAATTAATTTTTTTTATTGTAAAGAATAATAAATAAAATTGTATTTAATTCTTCATTTTAGATACTGGCTCACTTGCACTGGCTTCCTGTGCACTTAAGATGCGACTTTAAGGTTTTACTACTTACGTATAAAATACTACACGGTTTAGCTCCAGCCTATCTCGCCGATTGTATTGTACCATATGTCCCGACAAGAAATCTGCGTTCAAAGAACTCCGGCTTATTAGTGATTCCCAGAGCCAAAAAAAAGTCTGCGGGCTATAGAGCGTTTTCTATTGGGGCTCCAGTACTCTGGAATGCTCTCCCGGTAACAGTTAGAGATGCTACCTCAGTAGAAGCATTTAAGTCCCCTCTTAAAACTCATTTGTATAATCTAGCCTTTAAATAGACCCCCCCTTTTTTAGACCAGTTGATCTGCCGTTTCTTTTCTTCTCTCCTCTTCTCCCCTGTCCCTTGCGAGGGGGAGTTGCATAGGTCCGGTGGCCATGGATGAAGTGCTGGCTGTCCAGAGTCGAGACCCCGGGTGGACCACTAGCCTGTGCATCGGTTGGGGACATCTCTGCGCTGCTGACCCGTCTCCGCTTGGGATGGTTTCCTGTTGGCCCCGCTGTGGACTGGACTCCCGCTGATGTGTTGGATCCACTGTGGACTGGACTTTCACAATGTTATGTCAGACCCACTCGACATCCATTGCTTTCGGTCTCCCCTAGAGGGGGGGGGGGGTTACCCACATATGCGGTCCTCTCCAAGGTTTCTCATAGTCATTCACCGACGTCCCACTGGGGTGAGTTTTTCCTTGCCCGTATGTGGGCTCTGTACCGAGGATGTCGTTGTGGCTTGTACAGCCCTTTGAGACACTTGTGATTTAGGGCTATATAAATAAACATTGATTGATTGATTGATTGATTGATTGAGTTTCTGTTTTGTCGACGAAGAATATTTGTGAAATATTTCTTCAAACTTATTATGATTAAAATTCAAAGAAATTATTCTGGCAAATCCAGAAAATCTGTAGAATCAATCTTAAATCTTATTTCAAAGTCTTTTGAATTTCTTTTAAAATTTTTGTTTTGGAAAATCTAGAAGAAATAATTTGTCTTTGTTAGAAATATAGCTTGGTCCAATTTGTTATATATTCTAACAAAGTGCAGATTGGATTTTAACCTATTTAAAACATGTCATCAAAATTCTAAAATTAATCTTAATCAGGAAAAATTACTAATGATGTTCCATAAATAATTTTTTAAATTTTTTCAAAATGATTCGAATTAGCTGGTTTTTCTCTTCTTTTTTTTGGTTGAATTTTGAATTTTAAAGAGTCGAAATTGAAGATAAACTATGTTTCAAAATTTAATTGTCATTTTTTTTAGTGTTTTCTCCTCTTTTAAACCGTTCAATTAAGTGTAAATATCATTAATTATTAATAATAACATAGAGTTAAAGGTAAATTGAGCAAATTGGCTATTTCTGGCAATTTATTGAAGTGTGTATCAAACTGGTAGCCCTTCGCATTAATCACTACCCAAGAAGTAGCTCTTGCTTTCAAAAAGGTTGCTGACCCCTGAGATAGAACATGTTAAAACAGAAAATAAGCAGATATTAACAGTAAATGAACAAGTAGATTAATAATAATTTTTTACAGTTTGTCCTTCATAATTTAGACGAAAAAATGAATGATAAATGACACAATATGTTACTGCATACGTCAGCAGACTAATTAGGAGCCTTTGTTTGTTTACTTACTACTAAAAGACAAGTTGTCTAGTATGTTCACTATTTTATTTAAGGACTAAATTACAATAATAAACATATGTTTCATGTACCCTAAATTTTGTGTTAAAATAAAGCCAATAATGCCATTTTTTTTTTGGTCACCTTTATTTAGAAAAGTATCAAAAGGTATCGAAATACATTTTAGTACCGGTACCGGGACAACCCGAGTACGCACTAAATAAGACTACATGTAAAAATGTCATTGCCCTGTAGAATAACATGCCGCCAAACAAGGGGATGCTGTCATAAATCTTCACGTCGTTCCATAAAAGTCTGCCCACTGCTGCGACTGATTTAAGATAACAAATCTCCTTCCGCTATCATTCTGCATGTGACTCCTTGAAAACGCCAGCTGCCGTGTGAGCAGAGCACGGCGATGGTTTCTCCAGCTCCGACACGATAAGAAAAGCTCATCAGAGTCTATTTGTCTTTCTGCAATAGTCCAGCATGGTGCATTCTGTCTACGGAGATTTATAGCAAGTAAAGCTAAACTCTCGTTGCAGATGCCGGAGTTTAATGTTACACTCTTTTTTTTGGTGCTGTCTTCCTTTTCATGTTTATATATCATTGTGATTTGTGAGCTTTTGTCATTCCTTCTGGATCAAACTTCAATTCATATTCAAGTTGGCATTGCATGACTTAGTTATGCAATCAATCAAAGTTGACTTATATTAGCCCTTAATCACAAACTCCTCAAGAATCTCTCGGCTGATTGGTGCAATGGATGCTGAGTGGATACAGTTAATAATGAGAGTCCAGTCCGTAGTGGGGCCAGCGTCCAAAAACCGCCAACAATACTATTTACTTGTCGTAACCTGAATATTAACCAAGTACTATCCATATTTTTATTAGAAGCACTAACACTGAGGAACGACTTTTAGTGGCACTGTGATAGAGGAAACTATCTTATGCGGCTATGGACATACTGAGTTGGGGAAAATGTATTCTAGATCAACCTTTTTGAAACCAAGAGCTACTTCTTGGGTACTGATTCATGCGAAGGGCTACCAGAAATGGCCAGAAATAGCCAATTTGCTCAATTTACCTTTAACTCCATGTTATTATTAATAATGAATGATATATACACTTAATTGAAGGGTTTAAAAGAGGAGAAAACACGAAAAAAAAAGTACAATTACATTTTGAAACATGGTTTATTTTCAATTTCGACTCTTTAAAATTCAAAATTCAACCGAAAAAAAGAAGAGGAAAACTAGCTAATTCGAATCTTTTTGAAAAAAAATTAAAAAAAGAATTTATGGAACATCATTAGTAATTTTTCCTGATTAAGATTAATTTTAGAATTTTGATGACATGTTTTAAATAGGTTAAAATCCAATCTACAATTTTTTTTTAGAATATATAACAAATTGGACCAAGCTATATTTCTAACAAAGACAAATCATTATTTCTTCTAGATTTTCCAGAACAAAAATTTTAAAAGAAATTCAAAAGATTTAAATTTGATTCTACAGATTTTCTAGATTTGCCAGAATATTCTTTTTTTAATTTTTATCATAATAAGTTTGAAGAAATATATCACAAATATTATTTGTCGAAAAAACAGAAGCTAAAATGAAGAATTAAATTCAAATGTATTTATTATTCTTTACAATAAAAAAAATTTTTTTTACTTGAACATTGATTTAAATTGTCAGGAAAGAAGAGGAAGGAATTTAAAAGGTAAAAAGGTATATGTGTTTAAAAATCCTAAAATCATTTTTAAGGTTGTATTTTTTCTCTAAAATTGTCTTTCTGAAAGTTATAAGAAGCAAAGTAAAAAAAATTATGAATTTATTTAAACAAGTTAAGACCAAATCTTTAAAATATTTTCTTGGATTTTCAAATTCTATTTGAGTTTTGTCTCTCTTAGAATTAAAAATGTCGGGCAAAGCGAGACCAGCTTGCTAGTAAATAAATACAATTTAAAAAATAGAGGCAGCTCACTGGTAAGTGCTGCTATTTGAGCTATTTTTAGAACAGGCCGGCGGGCTACTCATCTGGTCCTTACGGGCTACCTGGTGCCCGCAGGCACCGCGTTGGTGACCCCTGTTCTAGATTATAAATCATGCCTCTTACCTGGATAGTAGAAGGTTGTGGACATAAACCGAGAAGTCGATCAACTTTGACATTCAACTTAGACCCAGAGATCGCGAGAAAGACACAAAAAGACGTAAATATCCATCCATCCATCCATCGTCTTCCGCTTATCCGAGGTCGGGTCGCGGGGGCAGCAGCCTAAGCAGGGAAGCCCAGACTTCCCTCTCCCCAGCCACTTGGTCCAGCTCCTCCCGGGGGATCCCGAGGCGTTCCCATGCCAGCCGGGAGACATAGTCTACCCAACGTGTCCTGGGTCTCCCCCGTGGCCTCCAAACCGGTCGGACGTGCCCGAAACACCTCCCTAGGATCCTGAGCAGATGCCCGAACCACCTCATCTGGCTCCTCTCCATGTGGAGGAGCAGCGGCTTTACTTAGAGTTCCTCCCGGATGACAGAGCTTCTCACCCTATCTCTAAGGGAGAGCCCCGCCACCCGGCGGAGGAAACTCATTTGGGCCGCTTGTACCCGTGATCTTGTCCTTTCGGTCATAACCCAAAGCTCATGACCATAGGTGAGGATGGGAACGTAGATCGACCGGTAAATTGAGAGCTTTGCCTTCCGGCTCAGCTCCTTCTTCACCACAACGGATCGATACAGCGTCAGCATTACTGAAGACGCCGCACCGATCCGCCTGTCGATCTCACCATCCACTCTTCACTCACTCGAGAACAAGACTCCGAGGTACTTGAACTCCTCCACTTGGGGCAAGATCTCCTCCCCAACCCGGAGATGGCACTCCACCCTTTTCCGGGTGAGAACCATGGACTCGGACTGGGAGGTGCTGAATCCCATCCAGGTCGCTTCACACTCGGCTGCGAACCGATCCAGTGAGAGCTGAAGATCCTGGCCAGATGAAGCCATCAGGACCACATCATCTGCAAAAAGCAGAGACCTAATCCTGCAGCCACCAAACCGGATCCCCTCAACGCCTTGACTGCGCCTAGAAATTCTGTCCATAAAAGTTCTGAACAGAATGGGTGACAAAGGGCAGCCTTGGCGGAGTCCAACCCTCACTGGAAACGTGTCCGACTTACTGCCGGCCATGCGTTTGTGAATTATCATTTGTGCCAAAAAAGTCAACGTTGGTCCTCATAAAGTCTGCATGATTAGTAGTTGTTGTTGTTGGAAATAGCAAACGTTTTTGATGAGTCTATAAAATGAATATGTTGCCGTATGCTTGAAATGAGCAAACTACTTAAAGGCCTACTGAAATTATTATTTTTTTATTTAAACGGGGATAGCAGATCCATTCTGTGTCGTACTTGATCATTTCGCGATATTGCCATATTTTTGCTGAAAGGATTTAGTAGAGAACATCGACGATAAAGTTCGCAACTTTTGGTTGCTGATGATTCAAAAAAAGCCTTGCCTGTACCGGAAGTAGCGTGACGTCACAGGTTGAAAGGCTCCTCACATTCTACCATTGTTTACAATGCAGCGAGAGAGATTCGGGCCGAGAAAGCGACGATTACCCCATTAATTTGAGCGAGAATGAAAAATTTGTGGATGAGGAAAGTGAGAGTGAAGGACTAGAGAGGCAATGCAGGACTTATCTTTTTTCGCACTGACCGTAACTTAGGTACAAGCTGGCTCATTGGATTCCACACTTTCTCCTTTTTCTATTGTGGATCACGGATTTGTATTTTAAAGCACCTCGGATACTATATCCTCTTGAAAATGAGAGTCGAGAACGCGAAATGGACATTCACAGTGACTTTTATCCCCACGACAATACATCGGCGAAGCTCTTTAGCTACTGAGCTAACGTGATAGCATCGGGCTCAAATGCAGATAGAAACAAAAGAAATAAGCCCCTGACTGGAAGGATAGACAGAAGATCAACAATACTATTAAACCATGGACATGTAACTACACGGTTAATAATTCCCAGCCTGGCAAAGCTTAAAGGCCTACAGAAAGCCACTACTACCGACCACGCAGTCTGATAGTTTATATATCAATGATGAAATTTTAACATTGCAATACATGCCAATACGGCCGGGTTAACTTATAAAGTGACATTTAAAACTTCCCGGGAAATATCCGGCTGAAACGTCACGGTATGATGACGTATGCGCGTGACGAAGTCAGAGTAACGGAAGTTATGGTACCCGTAGAATCCTATACAAAAAGCTCTGTTTTCATTTCATAATTCCACAGTATTCTGGACATCTTTTGCTATTTTTTTAATGAACAATGAAGGCTGCAAAGAAGACAGTTGTAGGTGGGATCAGTGTATTAGCAGCGGACTACAGCAACACAACCAGGAGGACTTTGTTGGAGCGCTAGCCGCCGACCTCACCTTGACTTCCTACGTCTCCGGGCCGCCAAACGCATCGGGTGAAGTCCTTCGTCCTTCTGCCGATCGCTGGAACGCAGGTGAGCACGGGTGTTGATGAGTAGATGAGGGCTGGCTGGCGTAGGTGGAGAGCTAATGTTTTTAGCATAGCTCTGTGAGGTCCCGTTGCTAAGTTGCTAAGTTAGCTTCAATGGCGTCGTTAGCACAGCATTGTTAACCTTCGCCAGCCTGGAAAGCATTAACCGTGTATTTACATGTCCACGGTTTAATAGTATTGTTGATTTTCTATCTATCCTTCCAGTCAGAGGTTTATTTTTTTGTTTCTATATGCAGTTAAAGCAAGATGCTATCACGTTAGCTCGTAGCTAAAGCATTTCGCCGATGTATTGTCGTGGAGATAAAAGGCACTAATGTCCATTTTGTGTTCTCGACTCTCATTTTCAAGAGGATATAGTATCCCAGGTGGTTTAAAATACAAATCTGTGATCCACAATAAAAAAAGGAGAGAGTGTGGAATCCAATGAGCCAGCTTGTACCTAAGTTACGGTCAGAGCGAAAAAAGATACGTCCATCACTGCCTCTCAAGTCCTTCACTGTAACGTTCCTCATCCACGAATCTTTCATCCTCGCTCAAATTAATGGGGTAATCATCACTTTCTCGGTCCGAATCTCTCTCGCTCCATTGTAAACAACGGGGAATTGTGAGGAATACTAGCTCCTGTGACGTCACGCTACTTCCGCTACAGGCAAGACTTTTTTTTATCAGCGAGCAAAAGTTGCGAACTTTATCGTCGATTTTCTCTACTAAATCCTTTCAGCAAAAATATGGCAATATCGCAAAATGATCAAGTATGACACATAGAATGGATCTGCTATTCCCGTTTAAATAAAAAAAAATCATTTCAGTAGGCCTTTAACAATGCTGTTGCTAACGACGCCATTGAAGCTAACTTAGCAACGGGACCTCACAGAGCTATGATAAAAACATTAGCGCTCCACCTACGCCAGCCCTCATCTGCTCATCAACACCCGTGCTCACCTGCGTTCCAGCGATCGAGGGAAGGACGAAGGACTTCACCCGATCTTCCGTGCGGTCGGCGGCTAGCGTCGGCTAGCGCGTCTGCTATCCAAGTAAGTCCTCCTGGTTGTGTTGCTACAGCCAGCCGCTAATACACCGATCCCACCTACAACTTTCTTCTTTGCAGCCTCCATTGTTCATTAAACAAATTGCAAAAGATTCACCAACACAGATGTCCAGAATACTGTGGAATTTTGAGATGAAAACAGAGCTTTTTTGTATTGGACTCAATGGGGTACCGATACTTCCGTTTATCTAGTGACGTCACGCGCATACGTCATCATACATAGACGTTTTCAACCGGAAGTTTAGCGGGAAATTTAAAATGTCACTTTATAAGTTAACCCGGCCGTATTGGCATGTGTTGCAATGTTAAGATTTCATCATTGATATATAAACTATCAGACTGCGTGGTCGCTAGTAGTGGCTTTCAGTAGGCCTTTAAATAGTGCATGTTATTATGAATGTGCCTGTAACTACATTTCATGAAATTATACACAGTTGATACATAGCAGAACGGACTGGCACATGCTTGGTTTCACTCCCCCGTTGAGTTATTTTGCAGACTTGTGCATGTTAGATGTCCACCAGGAGGAAATATGGCAGTTCTGTTGCCTTCTAATAGTCTAATGATTTAAACACACTCAATAAAGGCTTCTGGTCGGCGGTGCTGCTGATACCGTGACCTACCGGGCTCCTTTTACATTCTGCTTTAAAACAAAACACTCCATTTTGCAAGGAAGATGCCCATTTCCTGGGAAAAAAAGCATCAACCAATCTGCTTTTGATCCGAATCCAAACCTGAAGGTTAAAATCACCTACAAAAAACGGACTTTCAACCTCATACAGCAACTTCTATCAGTCAGTATTCACGACATACTACAATTAAGACGTGTTTTCAAAGGATTCAAAGACAATTGAGTTTTGTCCTGTCGCTGTCCTCTAATATTTAAAAGACAAACCACGAGGCGGAAATCCAAGCATGTACAAACCAAAACCTGAATGAAGGAGCAGGTTTTTCTGACAGGATGATGGGGTGAGACTAACACGATGACAGGCAAAGGAAGGCAGTTTGTTAGCCTCTGGAGGAAACTATTCCACTGTGGGACAATATTTTTGTCATCTGGACAAAAACTCTGCAGGACATCCATTGCCTGTTTTCATGTCCACGGTCTTTACGGAAGTTTCTGCCAAGAAAGGAAGGGTCAGTGAAGAAGGTCTTTGACTGCAGCTGGTCACTCCGCTGCACATTTGCCCCGACCCAATACTGATGTCGGATATTGCTGCGATTTCAGCGCACAAAAAAAAAGTATCGGATTATATCTAAAATCTCCGATATAACGAGAAGCATGTTTAGTTGTTCTAAGCAAGGACAGACAGTTAACATCTAAATGTCCTCAAGTTTGGTCTTTTCTTGTCTTTGAGCGAAGTGATTTACAAAAGATAAACATGGTAAACCATATGCTACTAAGAGCTAGCGCCTACACAACAGCTAAGCACACAACAGCACACAAGCTAGGCATATACGTGAGTGCGGCATTTGTCGGTATAAACAAGTATCAAATCCTTACAGATACAAAGCCTCCAAGACATGAGCGTATTAGAAGTATCCAGTAATGTTCAACTGACTGTATCACGATCTTAAACTTAATGATCTATTCGCCAAAGTAAAACAATTACAACTCCGCTTCAAATTAAAGCATACTTGCCAACCTTGAGACCTCTGATACCGGGAGGTGGGGGGTGGGGGGCGTGGTCGGGGGCGTGGTTAAGAGGGGAATATTTTTAAGCTAGAATTCACCAACTCAAGTATTTCATATATATATATACTGTATATATATATACTGTATATATATATATATATATATATATACTGTATATATGTATATGTATATGTATGAAATACTTGACTTTCAGTGAATTCTAGCTATATATATATATATATTTATTTTATTATACATATAAATAAAAGAAATACTTGAATTTCAGTGTTCTGGAGGCTATCCAGTAGATGGATTTAAGGTTGTATTTTTTCTCTAAAATTGTCTTTCTGAAAGTTATAAGAAGCAAAGTAAAAAAAATTATGAATTTATTTAAACAAGTGAAGACCAAATCTTTAAAATATTTTCTTGGATTTTCAAATTCTATTTGAGTTTTGTCTCTCTTAGAATTAAAAATGTCGGGCAAAGCGAGACCAGCTTGCTAGTAAATAAATGAAATTGTATATGTATATGTATGAAATACTTGACTTTCAGTGAATTCTAGCTATATATATATATATATATATATATATATATATATTTATTTTATTATACATATAAATAAAAGAAATACTTGAATTTCAGTGTTCTGGAGGCTATCCAGTAGATGGCAGTATTGTCCTGTTTAAGAGTGTCACAACATTGCTGTTTACGGCAGGCAAACTGCTTTACGGAGATGTCCAGAATACTGTGGAATTTTGAGATGAAAACAGAGCTTTTTGTATTGGATACAATGGATTCCGAATACTTCCGTTTAACTATTGACGTCACGCGCATACGTCATCATACATAGACGTTTTCAACCGGAAGTTTAGCGGGAAATTTAAAAATGTCACTTTATAAGTTAACCCGGCCGTATTGGCATGTGTTGCAATGTTAAGATTTCATCATTGATATATAAACTATCAGACTGCGTGGTCGCTAGTAGTGGCTTTCAGTAGGCCTTTAAGGCTCCGCACAGCATGGACCTCATCGCAGGTATCGGTATCATATCGGAAATAAAACCGTTATATTGGGACACCCCTATGACGGTAACACAATTTGGACAAACTGCCAGAAATGCTTTCCCGGAGAGTCTTTCTGCCGTGCCAGTGGCTTAATTGTATTCACATTTTAATCAGATTAAGAAGCCGTGTTAAAAAGTTAATTTTGCATCTTATTATTTTATACATTGGTCATAGAACAATTGATTTGAACACTTTGCTAGTACAAAAGCAGCTTGTCGTACCTCAATAAAACACATGTACCTTGTAGGTATAAAGAGGCTTTGATCACAGGGTTCATGTTGGACGAGCCAAAGTTTCAAATAACAAAGTAAACGTATGTGAAAGTGATTCCTCGTGCTGTTACCGTGGGCTCTCAGCGGAAAGCCTTACATGGTCATATCCTGCAGAACCCATGAAGTCGTTGGACAGTTACCGTAGACGGAAAAGATCTATGGCTTCATTTTTCAACAAACGTACAGGAACTTAGTAACTCCAGATCAGGGGTCCTAAAACTGCAGCCTGCGGGGCCGGACCCAGCCTGCCAGCATCCACAATCTGACAAGTGGGACGTCCCCAGTAAAGAAAGAAAGAAATACATATTTATTTATGTATTTATTTTTTAAATCTGTCCTGTCCAGCCGCTCAGGTAAATCATATTGTTGGTGTAGATCACATATGTCAGAGTCAAGGCCCGCGGGCCATATCCGGCCCGCGAGAAGGTTTTTTACGGCCCTTGGGATGATCTTGATTTATTATTAGAACCGGCCCGCAGACCGCAGATCTTTTACACGCACCAAGCGGATGCCGGTCCAAGGTTCCGAAAGGGGGCGAGCGGCCCGCCGGGACGCGCCTGCCGGCCGAAGGGCTGCAGCCCGGCCGTCAGTCGCGGAGCCCGCCGTGCCACGCGCGCCAAGGGGGCGGGCCGAAACCCGGCCCCGAGGCCCTGAGACTTCTGCTTTGTTTCCCCAAACCGCGCGTCACCGCCGGGCCCGCACCACCGTCGGGCTGCAGCCCGAGCGTCGGTGGCGGAACCCGTCATGTGCCGCGCGCGCCAAGCGGAGCGGGGGGGTCAAGCGGGCCGAAACCCGCAGGCCACCCCCTCACCACGAGGCCCTGAGACTTCTGCGTTTGACCCCTACGCGCGGCCCGTTGGGACGCGCCCGCCGTCAAGCCACGAGGGCCAGCCGTCGGGTCGCGGAGCCCGCCGTGCCACGCGCGCCAAGGGGCGGGCCGAAACCAGCGGGGGGTTTCGGGCACCCAACTCGCCTCCCTCCCACGGAGGGAGGAGGGGGGTTTAATGTGAACATTACTGTGCAATCACATATTTAGAGTTTTTACTCAATTCAAGTTTAAAAGTTAAAGTTTAATATTTGTTTTCACTGCATGTTACTTCTCCTTAAACAAAGTGTTGTTTTTGATTTATAGATTTTTGCACTTTATTTTATTGTATTTCAATTTAATTATATTTTAAAAATATTTCAGTTGAGTGGATGATAGAAAATTGCTATTATTGTTTTTTTCTTTGAAGTAAATTTAGCCCACTTTTGCTAAAATAGAAAATATAGGCTACTGATGGTGCCTTGAATACCGGTTTCTTTCATTTAATGTTCATGTTATGGGGATTTTTATATAAAGGAAATTTGTCTTTTGTGTCTGTTGAAAATTAAAGATTACTGACAGAGCCATAAGAAAATATTGCTTTATTTATCTGATCATATTGGAATATATTTGTTAGGTTTTCAGTAGGTTCAATTAGGTTCACTAGACTATATGCGTCATTTAAAAATTTTTCAATGAACATTCGAACAGTCCGGCCCTCGGCTTGTAGCTAAATTTTTTATTTGGCCCTCCGTCCATTTGACTTTGACACCCCTGGTGTAGATGATCATATCTGCTGTACACATTTACTTTGGACAATACAAGTGTGGGATACTTGTTGTTTTATTTGTTTTTGACTTTATTCCATTTTATTTTTTAGTGTTTGGCACAGGGGATATATATATATATATATATATATATATATATATATATATATATATATATATATATATATATATATATATATATATATATATATATATATATATATATATATATATATATATATATATATATATACTACCGTTCAAAAGTTTGGGGTCACCCAAACAATTTTGTGGATTAGCCTTCATTTCTAAGAACAAGTATAGACTGTCGAGTTTCAGATGAAAGTTCTCTTTTTCTGGCCATTTTGAGCGTTTAATTGAGCCCACAAATGTGATGCTCCAGAAACTCAATCTGCTCAAAGGAAGGTCAGTTTTGTAGCTTCTGTGACGAGCTAAAGTGTTTTCAGATGTGTGAACATGATTGCACAAGGGTTTTCTAATCATCAATTAGCCTTCTGAGCCAATGAGCAAACACATTGTACCATTAGAACACTGGAGTGATAGTTTCCGGAAATGGGCCTCTATACACCTATGTAGATATTGCAGCAAAAAGCAGACATTTGCAGCTAGAATAGTCATTTACCACATTAGCAATGTATACAAACTTTTGAACGGTAGTGTGTATATATATATATATATATATATATATATATATATATATATATATATATATATATATATATATATATATATATATATATATATATATATATATAAGTTTGGGGTCACATGTAAATGTCCTTATTTTTTAAGGAAAAGCACTGTACTTTTCAATGAAGATAACTTTAAACTAGTCTTAACTTGAAAGAAATACACTCTATACATTGCTAATGTGGTAAATGACTATTCTAGCTGAAAATGTCTGCTTTTTGGTGCAATATCTACATAGGTGCATAGAGGCCCATTTCCAGCAACTATCACTCCAGTGTTCTAATGGTACAATGTGTTTGCTCATTGGCTCAGAAGGCTAATTGATGATTAGAAAACCCTTGTGCAATCATGTTCACACATCTGAAAACACTTTAGCTCGTTACAGAAGCTACAAAACTGACCTTCCTTTGAGCACATTGAGTTTCTGGAGCATCACATTTGTGGGGTCAATTAAATGCTGAAAATGGCCAGAAAAAGAGAACTTTCATCTGAAACTCGACAGTCTATTCTTGTTCTTAGAAATGAAGGCTCAAACACAAAATTGTTTGGGTGACCCCAAACTTTTGAACGGTAGTGTATATATATATATATATATATATATATATATATATATATATATATATATATATATATATATATATATATATATATATATATATATATATATATATGTATGTATGTATGTATGTGTATATGCATATGTATATGCATATGTATATATATATATATGCAAACATAGGTACCTATATACAGTGGTGGTCAAAAGTGTACATACACGTGTAAAGAACATCATGTCATGGCTGTCTTGAGTTTCCAGTAATTTCTACAAGTCTTATTTTGTTGTGATGTAGTGATTGGAGCACATAATTGTTGCTCACAAAAAACATTCATGAAGTTTGCTTCTGTTATGAATTTATTATGTGTCTACTGAAAATGTGAGGGTCAAAAGTATACATACAGCAATGTTAATATTTGCTTACATGTCCCTTGGCAAGTTTACCTGCTATAAGGCACTTTTGGTAGCCATCCACAAGCTTCTGCTTGAATTTTTGACCACAACATTGGTGCAGTTCAGCTAAATGTGTTGCTTTTCTGACATGGACTTGTTTCTTCAGCATTGTCCACACCTTTAAGTCAGGACTTTGGGAAGGCCATTCTAAAACCTTCTTTCTAGCCTGATTTAGCCATTCCTTTACCACTTTTGAGGTGTGTTTGGGGTCATTGTCCTGTTGGAACACCCAACTGCGCCCAAGACCCAACCTCCGGGCTGATGATTTTAGCTTGTCCTGAACAATTTGGATCTAATCCTCCTTTTTCATTGTCCCATTTAAAGCAGCAGTTCCACTAGCAGCAAAACAGGCCCAGAGCATAATACTACCACCACCATGCTTGACGGTTGGGATGGTGTTCCTGGGTTTAAAGGCCTCACCTTTTCTCCTCCAAACATATTGCTGGGTATTGTGGCCAAACAGCTCCATTTTTGTTTCATTCGACATCACATGGACAAAGATAAGACCTTCTGGAGGAAATGTTCTATTAAAGGCCTACTGAAAGCCACTACTAGCGACCACGCAGTCTGATAGTTTATATATCAATGATGAAATCTTAACATTGCAACACATGCCAATACGGCCGGGTTAACTTATAAAGTGACATTTTAAATTTCCTGGGAAATATCCGGCTGAAAACGTCTATGTATGATGACGTATGCGCGTGACGTCACGGATTGTAGCAGACATTTTGGAACAGCTTAAGTCGTCTGTTTTCATCGCAAAATTCCACAGTATTCTGGACATCTGTGTTGGTGAATCTTTTGCAATTTGTTTAATGAACAATGGAGACAGCAAAGAAGAAAGCTGTAGGTGAGATCGGTGTATTAGCGGCTGGCTGCAGCAACACAACGCCGTCCGCCACCGCGCCGCTGTCCTCACCGGTGTCTGGGTTGACTTCCTCCGTCTCCGGGCCGCCGACCGCACCGATGATCGTGGTGAAGTCCTCCGTCGCGCCGTCGATCGCTGGAACGCAGGTGAGCACGGGTGGTGATGAGCAGATGAGGGCTGGCGTAGGTGGAGAGCTAATGTTTTTAGCATAGCTCTGTCGAGGTCCCGTAGCTAAGTTAGCTTCAATGGCGTCGTTAGCAACAGCATTGCTAGGCTTCTCCAGGCGGGACAGCATTAACTGTGTGGTTACATGTCCATGGTTTAGTTCAGTGTCTCCTGAGAGTAAAAGTAATAGTAGCATTGTTGATCTTCGGTCTATCCTTCCAGTCAGGAGCTTATTTCTTCTGTTTCTATCTGCACTTAAGCACGATGCTATCACGGGAATAGCAGATCCATTCTATGTGTCATACTTGATCATTTCGCGATATTGCCATATTTTTGCTGAAAGGATTTAGTAGAGAAAATCGACGATAAAGTTCGCAACTTTTGGTCGCTGATAAAAAAAAAGCCTTGCCTGTAGCGGAAGTAGCGTGACGTCACAGGAGCTAGTATTCCTCACAATTCCCCATTGTTTACAATGGAGCGAGAGAGATTCGGACCGAGAAAGTGATGATTACCCCATTAATTTGAGCGAGGATGAAAGATTCGTGGATGAGGAACGTTACAGTGAAGGACTTGAGAGGCAGCGATGGACGTATCTTTTTTCGCTCTGACCGTAACTTAGGTACAAGCTGGCTCATTGGATTCCACACTCTCCTTTTTCTATTGTAGATCACAGATTTGTATTTTAAACCACCTGGGATACTATATCCTCTTGAAAATGAGAGTCGAGAACGCGAAATGGACATTCAGTGCCTTTTATCTCCACGACAATACATCGGCGAAATGCTTTAGCTACGAGCTAACGTGATAGCATCGTGCTTTAACTGCATATAGAAACAAAAGAAATAAACCCCTGACTGGAAGTATAGATAGAAAATCAACAATACTATTAAACCGTGGACATGTAAATACACGGTTAATGCTTTCCAGGCTGGCGAAGGTTAACAATGCTGTGCTAACGACGCCATTGAAGCTAACCTAGCAACCGGACCGCACAGAGTTATGCTAAAAACATTAGCTCTCCACCTACGCCAGCCAGCCCTCATCTGCTCATCAACACCCGTGCTCACCTGCGTTCCAGCGATCGGCAGAAGGACGAAGGACTTCACCCGATGCGTTTGGCGGCCCGGAGACGTAGGAAGTCAAGGTGAGGTCGGCGGCTAGCGCGGCTAGCGCTCCAACAAAGTCCTCCTGGTTGTGTTGCTGTAGTCCGCTGCTAATACACCGATCGCACCTACAACTGTCTTCTTTGCAGCCTTCATTGTTCATTAAACAAATTGCAAAAGATGTCCAGAATACTGTGGAATTCTGAAATGAAAACAGAGCTTTTTGTATAGGATTCTACGGGGTACCATAACTTCCGTTACTCTGACTTCGTCACGCGCATACGTCATCATACCGCGACGTTTCAGCCGGATATTTCCCGGGAAATTTAAAATGTCACTTTATAAGTTAACCCGGCCGTATTGGCATGTGTTGCAATGTTAAGATTTCATCATTGATATATAAACTATCAGACTGCGTGGTCGCTAGTAGTGGCTTTCAATAGGCCTTTAATTTCTGGGGTAAAGTTCCTGCAGTGGAAAAGGGGCAAAGACCTGACGATGAAGAAACTAGGCTGGTTTCATATTGAAATTTAAACGGATACAATCCAGTGTAAACTCATAACAAGCCTGCGATAGAACTAGTCTGTCAGGAGTTCAATCTAATATTTCCACCTGCTGTCCTACAACAACACAGTTTCAGTTCCTTGCGGAGAATGGACTCTGAAACATCTCCAGCTCACAGAAAGTCACACTGTGTCTTTGAAACAATGAGACGACTGTTTCTCAGCTTTTTATCATAAAAGCAGATTTGTCTGTTTTTGTGAGAGAATTACAGCTGGTGTGCAGTCCAATACGTCCAGGGCCAGTCGCCTAACATATCTTTTTCAAAAGCCTTTAAAAGGAAACCTTTATTGGCGTCAACGTGCCTGACCAATAATAATACAGAAACGGTGTTTCCTTGCCATAACGTTTGGTGTTTCAATTACAGTATCCCGCGTCGACCTGAATACAAGACAATTGTGCATTCTGGCCTTATTTTAAATCTCTCTGATTCTTGCCTTTTTGCTCGGTGGCGGCTATTGTTTTTGTTAGGGCTATATAAATAAACATTGATTGATTGATTAATTGATAGTCTGTAATAGGTCAACCGTACCTTAGTGACTTGTGAGAGGAGCAATCGCACTAATCAAGAAACACATCTTTGTTTCGGGGGAAACTTACCACGAGGTAAACACAGGCAATATCCCGGGGCCCGAGTCAACAGTCCTATCTCACACCTCCACCATCAAGCGCTCTTTTTTTCCCCACCAGTCACACACTTACAATAATAGTGCTATTTGTCTAAATGGCGTATACTTTATTCATGTTCCTAACTTCCTAACAATTAAAGGCCTACTGAAATGAATTTTTTTTTTATTTAAACGGGGATAGCAGATCCATTCTGTGTGTCATACTTGATCATTTCGCGATATTGCCATATTTTTGCTGAAAGGATTTAGTAGAGAAAATCGACGATAAAGTTCGCAACTTTTGCTCGCTGATGAAAAAAAAAAAAAGCCTTGCCCGTACCGGAAGTAGCGTGACGTCACAAGCGGTAGAGCTGCTCACAATTCCCCGTTGTTTACAATGGAGCGAGAGATATTCGGAGCGAGAAAGCGACGATTACCCCATTAATTTGAGCGAGGATGAAAGATTTGTGGATGAGGAACGTTAGAGTGACGGACTAGAGTGCAGTTCAAGAGATATCTTTTTTCGCTCTGACCGTAACTTAGGTACAAGCTGGCTCATTGGATTCCACACTTTTTCCTTTTTCACGGATTTGTATTTTAAACCACCTCGGATACTATATCCTCTTGAAAATGAGAGTCGAGAAGGCGAAATGGACATTCACAGTGACTTTTATCTCCACGACAATACATCGACGAAGCTCTTTAGCATGAGCTAACGTGATAGCATCTGTCTTAAATGCAGATAGAAACAAAATAAATAAATCCCTGACTGGAAGGATAGATAGAAGATCAACAATACTACTATCAGGAGACACCGAACCAAACACTGGACATGTAAATACACGGTTAATGCTGTGCCGCCTGTCGAAGCCTAGCAATGCTGTTGCTAACGACGCTAACTTAGCAACGGGACCTCGTCAGAGCTATGATAAAAACATTAGCGCTCCACCTACGCCAGCCAGCCCTCATCTGCTCACCAACACCCGTGCTCACCTGCGTTCCAGCGATCGACGATGCGGTCGGCGGCCCGGAGACGTAGGAAGTCAAGGCGCTAGCGTCTGCTATCCAACAAAGTCCTTCTTGTTGTGTTGCTGCAGCCAGCCGCTAATACACCGATCCCACCTGCAACGCTCTTCTTTGCAGTCTCCATTGTTCATTAAACAAATTGCAAAAGATTCACCAACACAGATGTCCAGAATACTGTGGAATTTTGTCGAAGAAAACAGAGCTTTGTGTATTGTGTCCAATAGGGTCCAAACACTTCCGTTGACGTCACGCGCATACGTCATCCTCCAAAGGCGTTTTGAACCGGAAGTTCCCCGGGAAATTTAAAATTGCCCTTTATAAGTTAACCCGGCCGTATTGGCATGTGTTGCAATGTTAAGATTTCATCATTGATATATAAACTATCAGACTGCGTGGTCGCTAGTAGTGGCTTTCAGTAGGCCTTCAAAGTAAAAGCATGGCCTTGAGTAGAGCCTTAAAGGGGGAACTGCACTGTTTTGGGATTTTGCCCATCGTTCACAATCATGAGAGACAAGAAGACAAAAATATTATGTTTGTTTTTCACTTCCTAACATATAAAAATCGTCTCGTTCTTAATGGCTAGAAGTGCAGCTAATGGGAGCAATCAATTCTACCTCTAAATTACTTTAAAAATGCATTCCAAAAATGTCAACAATACTTCATTTACGTTATGTAACCGGTATAATAACCAAACTTGTTATTGTAAGAGCGATCACTGAGGAACTCTTTTTCTGGCGTACTAACACATCGGCGTGCTACGGTATCAGCCGTAAAAGCTAACTACGGCAAGTGATAAGCTAGCTTTTGTTTGAGTTTGTAATGCACAACAATGTGATAGGACAGCAATCTGTACTGAGTGAAAAACATGAACGATCATATTACAGTATGTGTAAAGTATTATTTCATGTTTTGTTTGTACACAGCTAGCCAGACAGTGTATGTAGTGTTGTTGTAATAACACACATGACGTGCTGCGTGTATCATCATCAATATTTCGTCTGGTCCGTCTCCTGTTGATTTTGGGTAAGCACTCCATTTATGTCGAAATAGCTTGTCTCCAAGTTCCATATTTATAGCCTCAAAAGGGCTTTCGTCCCGTCTGCTCCAACGTCTCACTCTTCCTTGGTGCTCGCTTCTATAAGCAGCAGTATATTCAGCTTCAAAAATGGGGGGATTGATTGATTGATTGAGACTTTTATTAGTAGGTTGCACAGTGAAGTACATATTCCGTACAATTGACCACTAAATGGTAACACCCGAATAAGTTTTTCAACTTGTTTAAGTCGGGGTCCACTTAAATTGATTCATGATACAGATATATACTATCATATATACTATCATCATAATACAGTCATCACACAAGATAATCACATTGAATTATTTACATTATTTACAATCAGGGGTGTGGAGGGGGGGGGGGTAGGATATGGACATCAAGTAGTGGACATAGAGAGAGAGAGAGAGAGAGAGAGAGAGAGATCAGAAGGCATAAGAAAAAGTATCTGCATTTGATTGTTTACATTTGATTATTAGCAATCCGGGGAGGGTGTTAGTTTAGGGTTGTAGCTGCCTGGAGGTGAACTTTTATTGCGGTTTTGAAGGAGGATAGAGATGCCCTTTCTTTTATACCTGTTGGGAGCGCATTCCACATTGATGTGGCATAGAAAGAGAATGAGTTAAGACCTTTGTTAGTTCGGAATCTGGGTTTAACATGGTTAGTGGAGCTCCCCCTGGTGTTGTGGTTATGGCGGTCATTTACGTTAAGGAAGTAGTTTGACATGTACTTCGGTATCAGGGAGGTGTAGCGGATTTTATAGACTAGGCTCAGTGCAAGTTGTTTAACTCTGTCCTCCACCTTGAGCCAGCCCACTTTAGAGAAACACTACAAATGATGAATATACGGTAAATATTGAACATATGACATATTGTTATGAAGGTGACATGTGTGTTCTTGTCTCTCGTAATGATTGTGAACGATAGGCAACATTCCCCCAAAAAAGTGTAGTTTCCCCTTAAAGTGCGGCTCGCATAGTAGTTTCTAACAACATGGTAAATTACCAGGTTGTCGAGGGCCCCAGTGACTACGTATGCCTTGGGCCCCCAAATGACTAAATACACCCCTGACAGAGTGTTTGGTGAGCTGGATTATTCTGAGTCTTTGTATTTTGTTTCTGTTCTAAGGGTGTCTCCAACCAATATCGATATAAAGTATTGTTCAGATAGCAGCAAAACAAGATGGCCTAAGGGATTTTGGGGTGCAGCAATTAACCGGTGTTTTAAAGGCCTACTGAAAGCCACTACTACCGACCACGCAGTCTGATAGTTTATATATCAATGATAAAATCTTAACATTGCAACACATGCCAATACGGCCGGGTTAACTTATAAAGTGACATTTTAAATTTCCCGGGAAATATCCGGCTGAAAACGTCTATGTATGATGACGTATGCGCGTGACGTAGTCAGTTAAACGGAAGCATTGGTACCCCGTAGAATCCTATACAAAAAGCTCTGTTTTCATTTCATAATTCCACAGTATTCTGGACATCTGTGTTGGTGAATCTTTTGCAAATTTGTTTAATGAACAATGAAGGCTGCAAAGAAGAAAGTTGTAGGTGGGATCGGTGTATTAGCGGCTGGCTGCAGCAACACAACCAGGAGGACTTTGTTGGAGAGCAGACGCGCTAGCCGGCGACCTCACCTTGACTCCCTACGTCTCTGGGCCGCCAACCGCATCTGTGATCGGGTGAAGTCCTTCGTCGCACCGTTGATCGCTGGAACGCAGGTGAGCACGGGTGTTGATGAGCAGATGAGGGCTGGCTGGCGTAGGTGGAGAGCTAATGTTTTAAGCATAGCTCTGTGAGGTCCGGTTGCTAAGTTAGCTTCAATGGCGTCGTTAGCACAGCATTGTTAACCTTCGCCAGCCTGGAAAGCATTAACCGTGTATTTACATGTCCACGGTTTAATAGTATTGTTGATTTTCTATCTATCCTTCCAGTCAGGGGTTTATTTATTTTGTTTCTATATGCAGTTAAAGCACGATGCTATCACGTTAGCTCGTAGCTAAAGTGTTTCACCGATGTATTTGTCGTGGAGATAAAAGTCACTGTGAATGTCCATTTCGCGTTCTCGACTCTCATTTTCAAGAGGATATAGTATCCGAGGTGGTTTAAAATACAAATCCGTGATCCACAATAGAAAAAGGAGAGAGTGTGGAATCCAATGAGCCAGCTTGTACCTAAGTTACGGTCAGAGCGAAAAAAGATATGTCTTGAACTGCACTCTAACGTTCCTCATTCACAAATTTTTCATCCTCGCTCAAATTAATGGGGAGATCGTCGCTTTCTCGGTCCGAATCGCTCTCACTTCTGGCCGCCATCACTGTAAACAATAGGGAACTTTGCGGAAATGTTCAGCTGACTACGTCACGCTCCTTCCGGTAGGGGCGAGGCTTTTTTTGGTCAGATACCAAAAGTTGCGATCTTTATCGTCGTCGTTCTATACTAAATCCTTTCAGCAAAAATATGGTAATATCGCGAATTGATCAAGTATGACACAGAATAGATCTGCTATCCCCGTTTAAATAAAAAAAAATTAATTTCAGTAGGCCTTTAAAACATCTCACTTACCTAATTGTAAAGTCTTGTCAGCCTCACGCGCACACATACCTCAGGTAATGTTTTTCTTTTTTCGTTAATTATTTCTTTAATTCTGATAATATCACCTCTTCTTCTCAACAATGTCTTTTACACTCACTTTAAAACAAACAAAAAACAAAATTAAGTCTTCAAATAGTCGAAGGTTTTTCCAAAGGAGTCTGATTCAACTATTAACATCGCAGTTGAAATATCTAATATTAATCCTCCCTCCTCGGGAGTAGTAGGTGTAGGTGTAGCGCCCTTTGGCCAAGGTAATGATCCTTCCGCTTGTTCACAAACGAAAACTTTGTTGCAATTTTTACTTCTTCTATTTTGTCAAGTTTGATGTCTCTCTGGAAGCTCACTAAACGATACAATCTCGAGAGTGTTTATTTGTTTGTCATTATCATTATTATTTATTTCTTCGAGGTGGTAAAAGTTACTTTGTTCACTTTGATTGAAGACTGTTTCTTTAACGTTGGAAGATTAGCATACGGCGGATAGGTCTACATCCTTGTGACGCTACGGTGAACAGTCTTTACACTTAACTACATTTCACAATCTGGTAATATTTAAAAAATAAAATAAATAAAAACAATGCCGTAGATTCGATGAAAAAAATCTTAACGAATCAAACATTACTAAAAAAAAGGATTAGTCGACGACAGACTAAGACACTGGATGTCTTGCAGGGTTCACCGTGACATTTGCCGACTAGTCGTGGAGAAGCTTGTAACCTGAGTTTTTGCTGACAACCAAAATCTGAGAAAAAAACGGGGAAAAAACAAGCTGGGACACTCCTAAGTCCTGCGTATGACTGTAGTTCTTGTAGGATGTACAGTACAGGCTAAACGTTTGGACACACCTTCTCATTTCAATGCGTTTTCTTTATTTTCATACATTGTAGATCATCACTGAAGGCATCAGAACAATGACGCCTGTGAAGTGAAAACCCTTTCAGGTTCACCTCTTAAAGCTCACGGAGAGAATGCCAAGAGTGTGCGAAACAGTAATCAGAGCAAAGGGTGGCTATTTTGAAGTAACTACAATACAAAACATGTTTTGAGTTATTTCACCTTTTTTTGTTAAGTACATAACTCCGCATGTGTTCATTCATAGTTTTGATGTCAATCAATCAATGTTTATTTATATAGCCCTAAATCACAAGTGTCTCAAAGGGCTGTACAAGCCACAACGACATCCTCGGTACAGAGCCCACATACGGGCAAGGAAAAACTCACCCCAGTGGGACGTCGGTGAATGACTATGAGAAACCTTGAGAGGACCGCATATGTGGGTAACCCCCCACCCCTCTAGGGGAGACCGAAAGCAACGGATGTCGAGTGGGTCTGACATAACATTGTGAAAGTCCAGTCCACAGTGGATCCAACACATCAGCGGGAGTCCAGTCCACAGCGGGGCCAGCAGGAAACCATCCCGAGCGGAGACGGGTCAGCAGCGCAGAGATGTCCCCAACCGATGCACAGGCTAGTGGTCCACCCGGGGTCCCGACTCTGGACAGCCAGCACTTCATCCATGGCCACCGGACCTATGCAACTCCCCCTCGCAAGGGACAGGGGAGAAGAGGAGAGAAGAAAAGAAACGGCAGATCAACTGGTCTAAAAAAGGGGGGTCTATTTAAAGGCTAGATTATACAAATGAGTTTTAAGATGGGACTTAAATGCTTCTACTGAGGTAGCATCTCTAACTGTTACCGGGAGGGCATTCCAGAGTACTGGAGCCCCAATAGAAAACGCTCTATAGCCCGCAGACTTTTTTTGGGCTCTGGGAATCACTAATAAGCCGGAGTTCTTTGAACGCAGATTTCTTGTCGATGTGTCAATCTCCAATGTAAATAGTCATTGAAATGAAGAAAACACATTGAATGAGAAGGTGTGTCCAAACTTTTGGCCTGTACTGTATGTGTGGCATTTGTCGATATAAACAAGTATCAAATAATTATAGTTTCATGTTCCTTACCGATACAAAGCTTCCAAACCATGTGCGTATTAGAAGTATTCAGTAACGAGCATGTTCACAATCATTCAACTGACTGTATCACGATCTTAAACTTCATGATCTATTCGCCCCCCCCCAAAAAAACAATTACAACCCCACTTCAATTGAAAGACAGCATAAGAATCTGGGTATTATCTTCGACCCAACTCTCTCGTTTGAGTCACACATTAAGAGTGTTACTAAAACGGCCTTCTTTCATCTCCGTGATATCGCTAAAATTCGTTCCATCTTGTCCACTAGCGACGCTGAGATCATTATTCATGCGTTCGTTACGTCTCGTCTCGATTACTGTAACGTATTATTTCCGGGTCTCCCTATGTCTAGCATTAAAAGATTACAGTTGGTACAAAATGCGGCTGCAAGGCTTTTGACAAAAACAAGAAAGTTTGATCGTATTACGCCTATACTGGCTCACCTGCACTGGCTTCCTGTGCACTTAAGATGCGACTTTAAGGTTTTACTACTTACGTATAAAATACTACACGGTTTAGCTCCAGCCTATCTCGCCGATTGTATTGTACCATATGTCCCGACAAGAAATCTGCGTTCAAAGAACTCCGGCTTATTAGTGATTCCCAGAGCCAAAAAAAAGTCTGCGGGCTATAGAGCGTTTTCTATTCGGGCTCCAGTACTCTGGAATGCCCTCCCGGTAACAGTTAGAGATGCTACCTCAGTAGAAGCATTTAAGTCCCATCTTAAAACTCATTTGTATAATCTAGCCTTTAAATAGACCCCCCTTTTTTAGACCAGTTGATCTGCCGTTTCTTTTCTTCTCTCCTCCGATCCCCTGTCCCTTGCGAGGGGGAGTTGCATAGGTCCGGTGGCCATAGATGAAGTGCTGGCTGTCCAGAGTCGGGACCCCGGGTGGACCACTAGCCTGTGCATCGGTTGGGGACATCTCTGCGCTGCTGACCCGTCTCCGCTCGGGATGGTTTCCTGTTGGCCCCGCTGTGGACTGGACTCTCGCTGATGTGTTGGATCCACTGTGGACTGGACTTTCACAATGTTATGTCAGACCCACTCGACATCCATTGCTTTCGGTCCCCCCTAGAGGGGGGGGATTACCCACATATGCGGTCCTCTCCAA
>NC_084745.1:53657706-53677706 GCF_033978785.1 Entelurus aequoreus
CTGATGACATCTATTAAACAAGACAAGAAGCAAGGAATTAAACAGAGACAGAATTCAATTTAGCTCATTGAGGAGAAACGTCTGGGCTGTAGTCTTTGTACAGTCTTCTACCACGCTCTGACGAAAGGTCGCACGCTTCCTCTTTTATTTGGACTTTCCCTGATTACATGGCAACAGCTGTTTCTAAAGGAAGGGGGGTCGTAAACAGCCGTTGATTACAAAACAGTTCAAAGAGAAAATGCCTCGAGGGGGGTCAGGTCCTGCTTCTTCTCCGCTTTGTAGATTTCGGGTCAAGACAAAATCTTCCTGTGGATTACAATAGATCAGAGAAACCGACACCTTCATGTCGCTTCCCATCCTACACAGTGGAGTTTTGCAAGCCTTTTGATTGGTAAGATCAAAGACAGCTTTTGTCCTCTCGCCGGCAGCACAAAGTTTTGTGATAACTTGGATACAATTATTCTGACAAGAATATGATCAGGCTAAATCAAGCGACTGCTCCGCTAGTGTTGGTAAAGCAATGTATTTCTTGTAAAGTGTATAAAAAGGAGTAGCTGGACAACTAAAATGGCAAAAAGCAAGCACTTTCATGTGGTATTGGACAGAAAGGAGGACGTTGTTGTTAAACATGCTTGAATTTTGATTAAGCATCTTTAACTTGTTAACAAAAAATAAATAAATCAATATAAATGTATATATATATATATATATGTATATATATATATAAAGTTGAACCTTGATTGATATATATATATATATATATATATATATATATATATATATATATATATATATATATATATATATATATATATATATATATATATATATATATATATATATATATCAAGGTTCAACTTTCAAGGTTCAACTTTATATATATATATATATATATATATATATATATATATATATATATATATATATATATATATATATAAAGTTGAACCTTGATATATATATATATATATATATATATATATATATATATATATATATATATATATATATATATATATATATATATATACATACATGAGGTAGATCCCCTCCACTTGGTCCGTTGAAAAGTAGCTGACTTGCAGAAAGTGTGGCCACTCCTGCTCTTTAAGAAGTAATACGGCCAAATGAAAAAAGAAGTTTCAAATGTGAGAATCCAGTTATAACGTCTGCCAACTTTCTGCAATCTTCTGGGAGAACACCAAAGTGGTCGTCTTCATAAAGTTCACCAACAGAAAAAGCACAACGGCGCCGCTGAAGCAGAGAAGCGAGTTGAAAAGGACAAACTGACGTAGCCAAGAAAGCATGTCACATTTAATTTTGCCCGTCATCCGCAATCCTTACGTGAGACAAGACCCACGTCTTTACTTGTTCTGTGCATTCTAATGAGTAAATAACTGCTAGCAAGAGGTGGATAACATGCAGGTAATTAAGGTTATAATTAGAAAAAATAGCCTCATGTTATATACATGCTGTGAGTATGTGTAACATGTAATACTTAGTTACGGCTGGGTTCATTTTTTCGTATCATTCGATCTCGATTAGATTTGATATCATTGTTTTCCCCTTTAAATCTGATCATGTGCAACACTGATGAGTTAATGAATCACCTACAAAATATAGTTTTGACGGTCTCAAATTGGAACAACATGCAATTCAACAGCCAGAATCACTGCAGTGCATCAATCTTATTACGTGCCATTTAAATGAAGGACTTAAGACATGTTTATTATGCTGAACTAAGAAAGCAAAGGACATGTTTGACTTTGTAACATATCCAGCGGCAGGGCAGGGGAGCTTTGTTTTTGTTTTTTGCTGAAGCAAGCAAACTTTTGCATTGTGTATTGGTCTGAGCTGTGATGCAGGACTTGGGCTTTAGGGGGCAGTAGCGTTTACCTGACAGTTCAGTCAGCGGTAGCGAAGAAGAGATGGAACACGTTTGGTTTTGATTGCGTGTTGGAATACATGGTTTAAAATTAGAGATGGCCGATATTATCGGCCGATAAATACTTTAAAATGTAATATCGGAAATTATCGGTATGTTTTTTTTTTTTTATTATCGGTATCGTTTTTTTTTATTTTATTTTTTTTTATTAAATCAACATAAAAAACACAAGATACACTTACAATTAGTGCACCAACCCAAAAAACCTCCCTCCCCCATTCACACAAAAGGGTTGTTTCTTTCTGTTATTAATATTCTGGTTCCTACATTATATATCAATATATATCAATACAGTCTGCAAGGGATACAGTCCGTAAGCACACATGCTGCTCCACTAATAGTACTAACCTTTAACAGTTAATTTTACTCATTTTCATTAATTACTAGTTTCTACGGAACTGTTTCTATATTGTTTTACTTTTTTTATTCAACAAAATGTTTTTAATTTATTTGTATTATTTTATTTTATTAATTTTTTTAAAAAGGACCTTATCTTCACCATACCCGGTTGTCCAAATTAGGCATAATGTGTTAATTCCACGACTGTATATATCGGTATCGGTTGATATCGGTATCGGTAATTAAAGAGTTGGACAATATCGGATATCGGCAAAAAGCCATTATCGGACGTCCCTATTTAAAATTATCAATTAAATGTTGGAAAATGATAAAAAGTACAAAAGCCCTTAAATTGATATATTTATTGAAAAAAATTAAAGTGATTTAATTAGCCCCTTTTTTGTCTTTTTAAATTTGATCACATTGTTTATTTTTAATGGTCTTATTTGCATTTCCTTTGATTTTCTTTCCTTGACATGTTGTGTTAAAGTCGTCATTTGCTCATCTTTATGTGTAAAATTGTTGAATATGTTGAAATTGCCTTGACTTTTATGTACATTGGAAATGTTTGTCCAATAAAAACAAAATGAAAAAAAAATCGTAACTTCCGGTTCCGATGAACATCTGTTTTTGGTTCGTTTTTCATTTTTGTTTAAAATTAAACCGTTTTGTATGTAGTTATTGCGTTTCAACACTGAATATGAAAAGTGTTTTATTTGTTGTATATAAAAATACAATTCAGATAAAACAAATCTTTTAAAAAAAACATTGGTTTCCATTAGCAAAGGATTGTGGGTAATCCTCGCTGCAGTCGCCATTTTGTGCGTTGGCATCTTTTACAGAAATTTGAAAGATATTGGCGATAAAGATCCGTATGAGATGGATAAAGACAAATGGACTACTGATTTGGAATCTTACCCTGATATAAGTTACCCGGCAACAACTATTTCGTGGACAAAGTAAGTGCCTATACGTAGGTTTCTGTTAGTGAAGGATTATGGGTAATCCTCGCGGCATTCGCCATTTTGTATGTCGTAAATGTGTTAATTCGCCGGACGTCATGGAAAGCTGCTTTCTAGAAGCTTCAGACACCATGTTTTGTACTATATATGTCGATAAAAGGCTAATTTCTGCTAAGTACATCACAAATGGTATAAAATGCCCTGTACCATATTTAAGTTAGCATGTATCCGCATTTGTTTGTATGGTTCTTTATACTATAACCGTTCTATCTTATGTGTTGCTTGTTTGGTGTACAATTTGGCGAAACGAACCAACAAAACCGACGTCGCCTTTTTTGTCGTGTCCTTGTTTGCGTGTCTTTTGTGTGTGTGACGCTGACGGCGGTAGTTTTTATGATGCGCGGCTATGCGAGGCATTACGACAATTGCCACACGCGGTAACCATGGCGACCAGACCAAAACAGGAAGTGTGCTGTCTTGATGAGGGGCTCCCAGCTACAGTGGAGAGACTGGCCGCCTCAGCTGCGTGTAAAGGTCAGTTGTTTTGTTTTTATGCATTTATACATCTCATGCAACGGGTAGCAGAACTTTGCAAAAGGTAACTGGAAGTTAACGTGACACAATTGCATGCATCTTGTCTGGCTGCATCGCAGCAACAAAAAAAGGGGGCCCAGTACTTCTCATATGTCACTGACAAACTCTCAGATTAATTTGTTTCATTTTATTCAGTTGAATACTTTAATAGTCTCCAATCGAAATTCTCATTGCCAGCAACTTTACAAGGATATGAATATAAATGTACTGCCTTTTTTTTTACATCATGGCCAGGGGACTACAGATGAAAACTAGCCTTCTGGCTGATTCTGGCTTTTTTAACCATGTGTTGTCATGTGTTTTTATGAAATTGCATTGTCCCCTTTGAAATAAACTAATCTAATCTAATGTAATTCACAGGGGAAATCAAGATTGAGGAATAAAACAATGTAGTAGGTACTAAAAATGACAGAATAAACTTAAGAGTACATGATAGTAGGGCTGGGCAATATGGCCTTTTATTAATATCTCCATATTTTTAGGCCATGTCACGATACACCATATATACACTACCGTTCAAAAGTTTGGGGTCACCCAAACAATTTTGTGGAATAGCCTTCATTTCTAAGAACAAGAATAGACTGTCGAGTTTCAGATGAAAGTTCTCTTTTTCTGGCCATTTTGAGCGTTTAATTGACCCCACAAATGTGATGCTCCAGAAAGTCAATCTGCTCAAAGGAAGGTCAGTTTTGTAGCTTCTGTAACGAGCTAAAGTGTTTTCAGATGTGTGAACATGATTGCACAAGGGTTTTCTAATCATCAATTAGCCTTCTGAGCCAATGAGCAAACACATTGTACCATTAGAACACTGGAGTGATAGTTTCTGGAAATGGGCCTCTATACACCTATGTAGATATTGCACCAAAAAGCAGACATTTGCAGCTAGAATAGTCATTTACCACATTAGCAATGTATAGAGTGTATTTCTTTCAAGTTAAGACTAGTTTAAAGTTATCTTCATTGAAAAGTACAGTGCTTTTCCTTCAAAAATAAGGACATTTCAATGTGACCCCAAACTTTTGAACGGTAGTGTATCTCGATATTTTGCCTTGAATTAACACTTGATGCATATAACACCAGTATGATGTGTCTACATTAAAACATTCTTCTTCATACTGCATTAATATATGCTCATTTTAAACTTTCATGCAGAGAGGGAAATCACAACTAAAAGTGTATTTATGAAACAGTTATTAAGCAGTGGCACAAACATTCATGTCATTTCCAAAACAGAAAGTGCGAGATTATCAGAGACATTTTAAAACAAGCTATTAGTGCACTTTTGTGCACGATGTCACTAAGATGACAAATCAAAACAACGCTAAATTAAAGTGTACTATTTGTACAGAACGCCACTACAATAGATTAAAACAAATAAAGAGTACTTTTGTGCATGATGTCACACAAGATATTTCAATAAGTGTCAAATAAAAATGAGCTGCATAATCGGAAATCAAATAGTGTATGTCCTTCGCTATGTGGTAGGTTCCTGCGGACGTTATCTCCTTCTGTTGTTGACTAGTTTTTTCATACAGTATTGATGTGGAAATGGTTGCTTGGGCATTTTGTGGGTGTGGCACCGACCGAGATGTTGACATGCGGAGTTTCAAGCACTCTTCATTCTCTAGCGGGTGACTTTTAAAATTATGCTACAAATTAGCAGTAATGCTACTTTTTGTAGCAACGCTTTTGCCGCATACTTGACATATTACGGTTGTCTGTTCAACATCTTCCTGCTTGAAGCCCCCTGTTGTTTTTCTTGGGAATTGATTATTCTTCTTTTATTTGTTACCAGATTCGCACCTTCTTTCTCTCGTATTACCGCTCCGCTAGCACCAGAGTTAACATCACCCATGCCGCTACCTCTCTGCTCGGCGAGGGCGTATGACGTTGCACACGTGACAGTATGTGACGTGTGCAAGAAGGTGCGCTTGTTTTATGTCTCTGTGAGAAGCAGAGACATGAAAGAGTGAGAAAAGCCTGTAGTGTAATGCCCGCAGCTAAAAGCAACTGCGTGAGAACGTGTACTCCAATATCGCCATATAGTCATTTTGTATATCGCACGGAGACAAATCTGCGATATGTCGAGTATATTCCATGTATCACCCAGCCCTAATGATAGCCATGACAGGCAAGGGTTGTGAAAAAGCTAAACCACACAAAAGAGAGGAAAATACAAAATAAAATTAAAAAAACAGTCCCTCTTTTATCGTGCAAAATGTCCACTAGACTAGTGTTTTTCAACCTTTTTTTGAGCCAAGACACTTTTTTTTTCATTCAAAAAATCCTGAGGCACAGCACAAGCAGAAATCATTAAAAATGAAACTCAGTAGTCGATAATGACGCAATTGTTGGATAGGAATTTAACCCTTAACTAACTATGCATCACTATAGCTCTTGTCTCAAAGTACTGTCACCACCTGTCACATCACCCCGTGACTTATTTGGAGTTTTTTGCTGTTTTCCTGTGTGGAGTGTTTTAGTTCTTTCCTATTTCGGTGGCGTTTCCTGTTTTGTTGGGATGTTTCTGTTGCAGTTTCAAGTCTTCCTTTGAGCGCTAATCTCCGCACCTGCTTTGTTTTCGCAATCAAGACTAAGTCGTGCGGACGCTATCCTCCTTTTTGGGGACATTGTTGATTGTCATGTCATGTACGGATGTACTTTGTTGACGCCGTCTCTGCTCCACAGTAAGTCTTTGCTGTCGTCCAGCATTCTGTTTTTGTTTACGTTGCAGCCAGTTCAGTTTTTAGTTTTGTTTTGCACAGCCGTGCCTAAGCTTCAATGCCTTTTCTTAGCGGCATTGAAGAATTGAGAGCGATACACCGAGTGAACCCTCTTGTTTGAAAGCGGCAGATAAAGACGACAAAAACACGGACATGGCAATTTATCGACGACGGCAAAATGCTGAAATACATTTTCATTCATCGTTTGATAAATGGATGTAGTGATTTTTTTCATTTTATTTTTTTTAACTTCATTTTTATTGACATCCAGCATCAGACATTCCTATCCATTACATCATATTTGCATCATATTTGCCCTAAATGTCAAAATATTATTTTTGTTTACATCCCAACAATGCCACCCCCCCCCAAAAAAAAAACAGCAAAAACAAAACAAAACAAAGTAATAATAATTTTAACAAATAAATAAATGTAAAAAAAAATTAAAATAATTTATTTTCTCAAATTAGTGAAAAAAGATTACTCCCTATATGTCTATAGTTTTTTTTCTATTTATTTACTATCTGTTTATATTATTTTTATTTTTATTTAGTGATTTTATTAGACCAGGACTATTAAATATGTGTGAGGTAAAAATGTCACTCAAACAGGATCCGGTCTCTACTCTGGGGTCAAATATGAGACACATGGTTTTGCATTGCAGTGCCGTGTCCTGTGTTGGTGAGCCAGAGACAAGTCCAGCACAATGGGGACATCACTGTCCAGGGCCGCCCAGTGGACCTCCACTGACTCTGATCACGGCAAGCTGGAGTCCACGCCGATGAACGAGAGCCTGCTGAACGAGATCCTTCGCTTTGTGGAGAACTTCAGCTCCAAGAACCCGCAGGAGGCGGAGCTCTTGTTCGAGGAGCCGCTCCAGTGGAGCAGCACTTTAGCCGCCTCGGATTTCACACCAGACTATGAAATCAGGTGGGTTTGACCAGCCTGAAGGATATGCTTGTCACTGTAGTCCTTTTGTATTGACCCTCAAAAGTAGTCGCGTAGATTGTTATCATGGTCAATATTCACATTTTCATCATTATTATTGGTATCATGGTCCATATTGACATTCATGATAACAGTAATGATGGACATTTCAATATTGACATGTTCATTATTATTATTATTATCATGTTCAATATTGACATGTTCATCATTATTATTGTTATCATGGTCAATATTGACATGTTCATCATTATTATTGTTATCATTGTCAATATTGACATGTTCATCATTATTATCATGAATGTGAATATTGACCAGGATAACAATAATAATGATGGAAATGTCAATATTGACAATGACAACAATAATAATGATGAACATGTCAATAGTGGCCATGATAACAATAATGATGAAAATGTCACTATTATATATCATGGTCGATGTTGACATTTTCATCATCATTATTGTTATCATGGTCAATATTGACATTTTCATTATTATTCTTATCATGGTCCGTATTGACATGTTCATCATTATTATAGGTATCATGGTCAAGTATTGACATTTTCATCATTATTATAGGTATCATGGTCAAGTATTGACATTTTCATCATTATTTTTGGTATGATGGTCAATATTGACATTTTCATCATTATTATTGTTATCATGGTCAATATTGACATTTTCATCATTATTATTGGTATCATGGTCAAGTATTGACATTTTCATCATTATTTTTGGTATCATGGTCAATATTGACATTTTCATCATTATTATTGTTATCATGGTCAATATTGACATTTTCATCATTATTGGTATCATGGTCAATATTGATATTTTCATCATTATTATTGTTATCATGGTCAATATTGACATTTTCATCATTATTATTGTTATCATGGTCAATTATTGACATTTTCATCATTATTTTTGGTATCATGGTCAATATTGACATTTTCATCATTATTATTATCATGGTCCATATTGACATGGTCATCATTATTATTGATATCATGGTCAAGTATTGACATTTTCATCATTATTATTGTTATCATGGTCCATATTGACATGTTCATCATTATTATTGATATCATGGTCAATATTGACATTTTCATCATTATTATTGTTATCATGGTCAATATTGACATGTTCATCATTATTATTGTTGTCATGGTCAATATTGATATTTTCATCATTATTATTGTTATCATGGTCAATATTGACATTTTCATCATTATTATTGTTATCATGGTCAATATTGACATGTTCATCATTATTATTGTTATCATGGTCAATATTGACATTTTCATCATTATTATTGTTATCATGATCAATATTGACATTTTCATCATTATTATTGTTATCATGGTCAATATTGACATTTTCATCATTATTATTGTTATCATGGTCAATTATTGACATTTTCATCATTATCATGAATGTCAATATGGACCATGACACCACTAATAATGATGAAAATGTCAATATTGACCATGATAACAACAACAATAATAATAATGAACATGTCAATATTGACCATGACACCACTAATAATGATAAAAATGTAAATATTGACCATGATAACAACAATAATAATAATGAACATGTCAATATTGACCACGACACCACTAATAATGATGGAAATGTCAATATTGACCATGATAACAACAATAATAATAATGAACATGTCAATATTGACCATTAAAAAAAATAATGATGAAAATGTCAATATTGACCATGATAACAATAATAATGAAGAACATGTCAATATTGACCATGACAACCATAATAATGATGAACATGTCACTATTATATATTGACATTTTGTTCAATATTGACATGTTCATCATTATTATTGTTATCGGCAATATTGACATTTTCATCAATATTATCATGAATGTCAATATTGACCATGACACCACCAATAATGATGAAAATGTCAATTTTCATCATTATTGTTATCATGACCATGACAACAATAATGATGAAAATGTCAATATTGAACATGATAACAATAATAATTATGAACTTGTCAATATTGAACATGATAACAATAATGATGAACATGTCAATATTAATCATGATAACAATAATATTGATGAACATGTCAATATTGACCATGATAACAACAATAATGATGAACATGTCAATATTGACCATGATAACGATGATGAAAATATCAGCAGGCAAGTTACACTAATAGCTAAGCTAACCTCGCCTGAAACAACAAGAAATAAGTGCACATTAAACTTAAAGAAATGTAGATGGAACCACATCACATCAGGATGCAGTTACCAGGAAATCACCAAGCAGATCAGGGGTATCCAAACCCTGGCACAACAAGCCGCAGGTCATGAAAACAAAACATTCCTTGTGGAAGGATATAGGTTTTCAAAACATTCCTAATGATCCTACAAGTGTAAGAAGAAGTTAACTCACGTTAACATACACACAATATACTTAAATTTAGCAGGGTTTTCCCGAGATACGCTGTAGTCTTTTTGTATTCACCCTCAAAAGTAGTTGCTTAGCATGATTGACGCTGAGGGAAAACGTATCCTGTCATGAAACGTGTTCCTAAAATGTGCCGTCTGTGTGTCCTCAGAGAGGAGGGCGTTGTAGAGTCGCGAGAAAAAGACGAGGAGGGACGCCCACTCCTGCTCTTCTCTCCCCCGACTGTTTGTGTCCGCAACTTCCGCCAACTCTCCAAACTGCTCGGTCTGGCAAATGAGAAGAAACTGCTGGAAGTTCAGGCATGTGTTGAAGGTAAGTGCAAGGAGGGGTTGAATGCACCACTACAAAACATACAATACATTTATACATACATTATTCCTCTTTTTACCCTAAATATTTTTACATTTGAACCCAACAAATGGTTTCTGTTTGTTAAATAGCAACACAGCTCAAAAAGTTATGGGCGGATTTCGATCAAACGTTCAGGAAGTGTCAGAAATGGGATACCGTATTTCCTTGAATAGCCGCAGGGGCGTTAATTAATTTAAAACCTCCTGCGTTTACCGGAAACCGGCGGGATGGCCGTGCATGCGGTAATTATTTTAAAACCTCTTCTCACTCCGGCGTTTACCAAAAGGAATCCATAAAATGTAGGCGTGCGCTTTGAGTGTGATGTAAGCATACCATCATGAAAAGCACATTTAATTAAAAAAAACGTTATTATGGTCTTACCTGTACTTATAAATGGAGTCCATTTGCAGCTCCTTCTGACCAAAAGCATCGATAACTTGTTTATAGAAGTCTTCCTTATTTTCTTTCTTCAGTTTTAAAAGTCTCTGTTTCGATGGAGATATTCCTTTAATTATTACCTCCTGCTTCCATTGAAAGTCCAGTTTAGAAAACTGTTTTATTTTAGATACCGGTATGTAATCCTCCATGTTAAAAGTTCAGGCAGAGGAAAAAAAAAAAAATCTCTTGCTGCGTGTGTTCACTTCTTCTGCAGTACCGGAAGTCGCAAGAAGGATCACTAGCGCGGCAGCGCCCTCTACCACCAGGAGGCGGGAGTCATTTAATGACTTATACAGTATTTCACACACGCAGCTACGGTATATTAATAAAACATAGCTGCTTACTGTTCTCTTTAGCATACTGTACCGGTATTCAATAGCTTGGACCTTAAATCCTACTGAAAAGCTCTTTATCTTTTTTCCTCTGTGCGATTGTAAACTACTGAAAGCAGCTTCCTCCATTTTGAAAATGAGGACAGGTAAAGCGTCACTCGTGACATAACGAATTTGACCCGGTGGAAGTTCTAGCCATATGCTAAATATTTTGCGAAACGAGTTTGACCCGGCGAAAATTATAGACATGCGATAATAAAATTAATATTTTGCGAAACGAATTTGATCCAGCTTCAATAACAAACCGGCGATAAGGCCAAGCATGCGTTAATTATTTTGAGAAACGAGTTTGACCCGGCAGTAATTCTAGACGTGCGAATACTATATTCCCTGCGCCAATTCAAAGGAAATACGGTAATTGGTTAGATTTCAGGGGTGATTCCGATCATTTCTATGCTAGTGAAAGAGACAAGCGGTAGAAAATGGATGTATGGATGGGCCCACATCCACCCAACAGAGACAAACCAAGGAGATGACTGACAAGAGGGTTCCCTCTTTGTTTATTCCCAACATACTGTAGCTCCGAAAATGATGAGTGGATTTTGATGAAGGAAAGGTCAGAGATGGGATAAGAAACAAGATAATAGTTTTTTACTCAATATGACCGTAATGTTCTGAGAATCCTGAGACAATGCGGTTGAAGCAATAGAACATTTCTTCAAGTAGAACTCCTCATTTTGGCTAACTTCTGACTCCACGACCAGGCTAACTTCTGACTCCACGACCAGGCTAACTTCTGACACCACGACCAGGCTAACTTCTGACACCACGACCAGGCTAACTTCTGACACCACGACCAGGCTAACTTCTGACTCCACGACCAGGCTAACTTCTGACTCCACGACCAGGCTAACTTCTGACTCCACGACCAGGCTAACTTCTGACACCACTACCAGGCTAACTTCTGACTCCACGACCAGGCTAACTTCTGACTCCACGACCAGGCTAACTTCTGACTCCACGACCAGGCTAACTTCTGACACCACGACCAGGCTAACTTCTGACTCCACGACCAGGCTAACTTCTGACTCCACGACCAGGCTAACTTCTGACTCCACGACCAGGCTAACTTCTGACACCACTACCTGGCTAACTTCTGACACCACTACCTGGCTAACTTCTGACTCCACTACCTGGCTAACTTCTGACACCACTACCTGGCTAACTTCTGACACCACTACCTGGCTAACTTCTGACTCCACTACCTGGCTAACTTCTGACTCCACGACCAGGCTAACTTCTGACTCCACGACCAGGCTAACTTCTGACTCCACGACCAGGCTAACTTCTGACTCCACGACCAGGCTAACTTCTGACTCCACGACCAGGTTAACTTCTGACTCCACGACCAGGCTAACTTCTGACTCCACGACCAGGCTAACTTCTGACTCCACGACCAGGCTAACTTCTGACTCCACGACCAGGCTAACTTCTGACTCCACGACCAGGCTAACTTCTGACTCCACGACCAGGCTAACTTCTGACACCACTACCAGGCTAACTTCTGACTCCACGACCAGGCTAACTTCTGACTCCACGACCAGGCTAACTTCTGACTCCACGACCAGGCTAACTTCTGACACCACGACCAGGCTAACTTCTGACACCACGACCAGGCTAACTTCTGACTCCACGACCAGGCTAACTTCTGACTCCACGACCAGGCTAACTTCTGACTCCACGACCAGGCTAACTTCTGACTCCACGACCAGGCTAACTTCTGACACCACTACCTGGCTAACTTCTGACACCACTACCTGGCTAACTTCTGACTCCACTACCTGGCTAACTTCTGACACCACTACCTGGCTAACTTCTGACACCACTACCTGGCTAACTTCTGACACCACTACCTGGCTAACTTCTGACACCACTACCTGGCTAACTTCTGACTCCACTACCTGGCTAACTTCTGACTCCACGACCAGGCTATCTTCTGCCTCCACTACCAGGCTAACTTCTGACTCCACTACCAGGCTAACTTCTGACTCCACTACCTGGCTAACTTCTGACTCCACGACCAGGCTAACTTCTGACTCCACGACCAGGCTAACTTCTGCCACCACGACCAGGCTAACTTCTGACTCCACGACCAGGCTAACTTCTGACTCCACGACCAGGCTAACTTCTGACTCCACGACCAGGCTAACTTCTGACTCCACGACCAGGCTAACTTCTGCCTCCACTACCAGGCTAACTTCTGCCTCCACTACCAGGCTAACTTCTTCCTCCACTACCAGGCTAACTTCTGGTAGCCTGGTAGTCACATTTTTTTATACATATTTTGTGCAATACCCCCCTCCACTTGCTTTTTTAACATCTTGGTGAAGATTGTTCCACAATCCAAACATGTGGCTCATTCTCTCTCCATGCTCAGACAACAGAAGTCCTCTGGTGAAGATTCTCGGTCCCAGCCTGGCCAACATCCAGAAGATTGGAAAGAGCGACAAAGATAAGGAGCAACAACAGAGCAGCGAGCCAGAGGCCAAAATGAAGCTGGTCCGCCTTCTCCAAAGTGCGGACAAGCACATCCTCCGCAAGTTCATGAAGGAGATATCAGAGTGAGTCTTCTTGTTTGCCTCATATTCAGTCCAACCATCTAAAACACAGGTGTCAGACTCAAGGCCCGGGGGCCAGATCTGGCCCGCCACATCAATTTGCGAATGCGTGGAAATAATATGTGTAAATAATGCACCTAATCTTAAAGGCCTACTGAAATGTTTTTTTTTTATTTAAACGGGAATAGCAGATCCATTCTATGTGTCATACTTGATCATTTCGCGATATTGCCATATTTTTGCTGAAAGGATTTAATAGAGAAAATCGACGATAAAGTTCGCAACTTTTGCTCGCTGATAAAAAAAAAAGCCTTGCCTGTAGCGGAAGTAGCGTGACGTCACAGGAGCTAGTATTCCTCACAATTCCCCGTTGTTTACAATGGAGCGAGAGAGATTCGGACCGAGAAAGTGATGATTACCCCATTAATTTGAGCGAGGATGAAAGATTCGTAGATGAGGAACGTTACAGTGAAGGACTTGAGAGACAGTGATGGACGTATCTTTTTTCGCTCTGACCGTAACTTAGGTACAAGCTGGCTCATTGGATTCCACACTCTCCTTTTTCTATTGTGGATCACGGATTTGTATTTTAAACCACCTGGGATACTATATCCTCTTGAAAATGAGAGTCGAGAACGCAAAATGGACATTCAGTGCCTTTTATCTCCACGACAATACATCAGCGAAATGCTTTAGCTACGAGCTAACGTGATAGCATCGTGCTTTAACTGCATATAGAAACAAAAAAATAAAGGATAGAAGGAAGGATAGATAGAAAATCAACAATACTATTAAACCGTGGACATGTAAATACACGGTTAATGCTTTCCAGGCTGGCGAAGGTTAACAATGCTGTGCTAACGACGCCATTGAAGCTAACTTAGCAACGGGACCTCACAGAGCTATGCTAAAAACATTAGCTCTCCACCTACGCCAGCCAGCCCTCATCTACTCATCAACACCCGTGCTCACCTGCGTTCCAGCGATCGGCAGAAGGACGAAGGACTTCACCCGATGCGTTTGGCGGCCCGGAGACGTAGGAAGTCAAGGTGAGGTCGGCGGCTAGCGCGGCTAGCGCTCCAACAAAGTCCTCCTGGTTGTGTTGCTGTAGTCCGCTGCTAATACACCGATCCCACCTACAACCGTCTTCTTTGCAGCCTTCATTTTTCATTAAACAAATTGCAAAAGATGTCCAGAATACTGTGGAATTATGAAATGAAAACAGAGCTTTTTGTATAGGATTCTACGGGGTACCATAACTTCCGTTACTCTGACTTCGTCACGCGCATACGTCATCATACCGCGACGTTTCAGCCGGATATTTCCCGGGAAGTTTTAAAATGTCACTTTATAAGTTAACCCGGCCGTATTGGCATGTGTTGCAATGTTAAGATTTCATCATTGATATATAAACTATCAGACTGCGTGGTCGGTAGTAGTAGGTTTCAGTAGGCCTTTAATGTCTTACACAAATAAATGTACTGCGTAAAATTACATACATGTACACTTTAATCATCTCTAATAATAAAACAAAATATTATTGTGACAGTCCTTCACTGTCGTGCGGGTTCCATGGACCACCAAGAATTGACATCACTGCGAGCAGATTTGACTTTCTTTATTTTTCAATAGTGACGCAATCTCTGGTCGGGTCGCTTTTCAGCTCCTTCCTCTTCCTGCTCACTCTTCGGTCCACTTTTCAGCTTTCCGCGTCTGTGTCTTCCTTTGGCTCTCTCCGTCTCTTGCGCTCTGCTTCTGCTTCTCCAACTCTCTCCCCGACGTTCACGGCTGCCGCCCTTTTATATAGTGCGAGAGGATCATTTAATTGTGCCCAGCGGGCCGACCCACGCACCTGATATTTGCGGCGTCACGCCCCCTCGCCGCCATCTTGGAGAGGGCTCCGGTGTGCCCTGCCTCGCTGTCGGACTGCCGGCTCCGCCTCTCCACGATCATATTATACATTTCAAAACAATGTTAATGTTCAAACAAAGATAAATACCTAAATATCTACTTGACTTATGATTTTAAAGCAAGTAATCCAACAAACTTCATGTAAAAATTTGACAGTAGACATTTTTTACAGTAAAATCCACTTTCAATATAGACTAATAATACACTATGAAACACAACAACCGTAATTTTACAGTATAAAAAAACTTGCATTAATTGTTACGTGAAAATAACAGCTGTACTGTTTTTTCATTCCATTTAATTGAATTCCATGTTTTTATTTTATTTTATATGCTGTAAAAAAACAACCTGAATATATTGCGGTCAAAATGTGGCGACTTGAGCTGCCAGTTTTATACAGTACAATCTAAAGATTTTGTTTTGTACAGCGTACATAAAAAACACATAATTATACACGTCTTATATATACACATTTATATTTATACTGTATATTATTGTCTGTTAAAAGCGGCCCTCTGAGGGCAAGCATAACTGATGTGGCGAGTTTGACACGCCTGATCTAAAACGACACTATAATGAGTAAGAAAACACAACAAAACATGTAAACGGATGTGAGACCTTATTGTTGTTGTCTTCTATATTTTTTCAGGAAGGTGGATCTTAATCCCACTGCTGTGAAGAAAGAAGTGGAGTATTTAAAGAATGTTTGCAGTACTGGGGAGAATAAGGTGTTGAAGTTGGTTCGATACACATCAGGTTTGAATCCTACTCATATTTCACTGGCTCAGGATCGATATTAAAACTAATGCTAAAAAAGGAGCATGAAATTAAATACGTTTATTTCGGTCATATAATCAACCATCAACCATTTTGTGTGATCAGTTTAACAGTACAGATTAGACATATTTAACAATCGTACGCATACACACACAAAAAGAAAAGAAAGGGATAGGCTGAAGCCAAAGCTTATATTTGCCTATCCTATACCTTCACTGAAAATTACATTGCCTGGAACATCAACGTAAAAAAAATCAATGGGATGAAAGTAGAGATGTCCGATAATATCGGACAGCCGATATTATGGGCTTTAAAATGTGATCTCGGAAATTATCGGTATCTGTTTCAAAAAGTAAAATGCAGTGTTTCCCACACATTCATTTATTTGTGGCGGCCCGCCACGAAAGAATTACGTCCGCCACAAATAAAAAAATAAAAAATATATATTTATTGATTGATTTATTTTTTTTGTCCTGTCCAGCTTCTCAGGCAAATCATATAGTTCAGGGGTCACCAACGCGACGCCCGCGGGCACCAGGTAGCCCGTAAGGACCAGATGAGTCGCCCGCTGGTCTGTTCTAAAAATAGCAGCACTTACCAGTGAGCTGCCTCTATTTTTTTAAATTGTATTTATTTACTAGAAAGCTGGTCTCGCTTTGCCCGACATTTTTAATACTAAGAGAGACAAAACTCAAATAGAATTTGAAAATCCAAGAAAATATTTGAAAGACCTGGTCTTCACTTGTTTAAATAAATTCATTAATTGTTTTACTTTGCTTCTTATAACTTTCGGAAAGACAATTTTAGAGAAAAAATACAACCTTAAAAATGATTTTAGGATTTTTAAACACATATACCTTTTTACCTTCTAAATTCCTTCCTCTTCTTTCCTGACAATTTAAATCAATGTTCAAGTAAAAAAAAATTTTTATTGTAAAGAATAATAAATACATTTTAATTTAATTCTTCATTTTAGCTTCTGTTTTTTCGACGAAGAATATTTGTGAAATATTTCTTCAAACCTATTATGATTAAAATTCAAAAAAATTATTCTGACAAATCTAGAAAATCTGTAGAATGTAATTTAAATCTTATTTCAAAGTCTTTTGAGTTTCTTTTACAATTTTTGTTCTGGAAAATCTAGAAGAAATGATGATTTGTCTTTGTTAGAAATATAGCTTGCTCCAATTTGTTATATGTTCTAACAAAGTGTAGATTGGATTTTAACCTATTTAAAACATGTTATCAAAATTCTAAAATTAATCTTAATCAGTAAAAATGACTAATGATGTTCCATAAAAAGATTCGAATTAGCTAGTTTTTCTCTTCTTTTTTTCGGTTGAATTTTGAATTTTAAAGAGTCGAAATTGAAAATAAACTATGTTTCAAAATGTAATTGTCATTTTTTTCGTGTTTTCTCCTCTTTTAAACCCTTCAATTAAGTGTAAATATCATTAATTATTAATAATAACATAGAGTTAAAGGTAAATTGAGCAAATTGGCTATTTCTGGCAATTTATTTAAGTGTGTATCAAACTGGTAGCCCTTCGCATTAATCACTACCCAAGAAGTAGCTCTTGCTTTCAAAAAGGTTGGTGACCCCTGATATAGTTGATATAGATGCCCATATCGGCTGTTCAGATTTACTTGACAAAAGAGAAGTGTAGGATACTTCTCTTGTTGCCTTATTTGTATTTGACTTTATTAAATGTATTTATATTAGAAACACAACATGTGTATATAACAAAGGGTGCAAAGTCTGCAGGCAGTAGGAAACACATGGTTAAGTGTAGGGAGTAAAACTGATGGCAGTCTAAAGTTCAAGATTTTCGGAGCTCTTTGTTCAGTGGATCAGATGTTTGATGAAGCTCTGTGTCTATCTACCACCACTACTGTTTTCTGTTTATTTGTTACTGACTGTGGCAGGACACCTCTGCCTCTGTTTCACTTTATGTTGCTGGTAAATAATATGCTTGTAGTAGTAGTAGGCTAAAGTTAAATTATTTAGTATGCACTAATTAAAGGGGCAGAGCTTTAAGAGACATTTTAGCTTTTATATTTTATAAGATATATTTTTTGTAAGAACCACAATTAATAAATATATTTCAGTGAATAACTTATTGTTCAAATCTGTATATAAATATGTACATAAAGTGTTGTAATTATATTGTAAAATGGATGAATGGATGGATGGACGTTTAAAACAAAACTGTTATTATTATTTAGTAAGTATACATTTTTTGAGCCTTTTTAGAGAAAATCAAATGATTGTAGTAAATTATGCAAATTACTCGATGATGTCATGGTGACCACGCCCATAGCCACGCCCCCACCACCACAGGTATCTTGGCAGTTTATGGGAAACACTGAAATGTATGACTTTTTAAAACGCGGCTGTGTACGCGGACGTAGGGAGAAGTACAGAGCGCCAATAAACCTTAAAGGCACTGCCTGTGTGTGCATGTCCCACATTCCAAACTGCTGTTTTGAGGCATGTTAAAAAAAAAAAATGCACTTCGTGACTTCAATAATAACAAATATGGCAGTGCCATGTTGGCATTTTTTTCCCACAACTTGAGTAGATTTATTTTGGAAAACCTTGTTACATTGTTTAATGCATCCAACGGGGCATCACAACAAAATGAGGCATAATAATGTGTTAATTCCACGACTGTATATATCGGTATCGGTTGATATCGGAATCGGTAATTAAGAGTTGGACAATATCGGAATATCGGCAAAAAAGCCATTATCGGACATCTCTAGATGGAAGTAATTGTTACTATATTTTATAATTTTCAATTATTTCACCTTTCAAGGTTTTCTTAAACCTTAACAAAGAACTACATGTCTTCAACTCCTAACTGAGCTTCTTCCACCATTTAACTCCTAAAACTGAAATATATATTTTATATTCCTTCTTACTTTACCTATTTCAAAAATCTATACCTCCCCTAAATGACAGTTTTCTCCTCTTAATTGAAATAACCTAAGAATGCAAGCTGGAAGGCTGTTGTTCTTTACTCCAAACATCATTTCCATTGCTTTTAAAAACACAATATCAGAACATTTTAACACATTACAACTGATTAAAAAAAATGGATTGGTATGTTCATCAATCAATCAATCAATCAATGTGTGTGAGATTTGTGTTGACTTTGTCAGTCATCAGTCAGGATATTTCTGGATATTTGTCGATTACGTTCAAGCAGAGTCAAACTCTCCAAAAACCCATCTAATTTTAATTATGGTCCCGTCTGCTAAATTGAGCACAAGTTGCAACTTCTATTAGCTCACCAAAGTTATTACTAACATACCTTTTCTGTAATTAGGGTCCGCATGTACCCTGTATAAAGGACTCCCACAGGGAGTCCTTTATACAGGGACAAAGGACACTATTGAAATTGTAAGGTTTATTATTATTATTATTATTATTATTATTATTATTATACCGGCCGCCTCTTCGAGCTGCAATTTGACCCACTTAACATGCTTCAAAACTCACCATATTTGACACACACATCAGGACCTGCGAAAATTGGCATCTAATAAAAAAAACAACAACCCCAAAACTCAAAATTGCGCTCTAGCGCCCCCTAGCAAAAAACAAA
>NC_084745.1:53685206-53710206 GCF_033978785.1 Entelurus aequoreus
AGTGGATGGGCGACGGGAAGAGAAACTACCGAACGGGCGACGTTGATGCAAATGGAAGCTTGAAATACAGTAGTGTCTTAAAGCTAATTTAGCGGTTAACTTGGTGTTACACTTCCCCTCGGAGGCCACCTGGAGATTCTCTATTCCGCTCTCTTGGCCTCAGGCTGCTTCCCGCTGGCACGTGGGTCACATAAGAATTGTGGTTTGTCCAGAATTAATGAAAGTGTTTTTTCACACAGGGCATCAAGCCGGAGGGGGACGAGATCAACTACGAGCGAACGAGTGAGGTGTTCAAGGACATAGTTTCCCTGCTGAAGAGCAAATCTCAGGTCTTCGCTGAGAGCATGGACTTGCAGGTAGTACTGTTTCTCATCACACACATTCAGATACAGTTTTGGGATGCAAAGAAATTTTATTTATTTTTATTTATTCAGCCTTTATTTAACCAGGTAAAATCCCATTGAGATCAAAGATCTCTTTTCCAAGGGAGACCTGGCCAAGAGGGCAGCAGCAAGGTTACATTAAAAACAGTAAACATATAAAACATCAAATGTACAACATTAAAACTTGCTCACATAACACATGTGCATACAGACAAAGTAGACTGCGATCCTTTCACAGAAGCTTTAAACTCATTTCATGTAACAAGGGTTTGAAGTTGAAGATTGGATTGTAGGTTATTCCAAGCCTTCGGTGCTGAAAACCTGAATGCGTTCTTGCCCAGTTCAGTTCTTACTTTATGGACGACAAATTGCAGAACATTCATTGAACGAAGATCGTGACTTCCTTGTTTCTTTGTTAAAAGACAAGACAGATAAGATGGAGTGATACCCAGAATGGTTTTGTAGATGAACAAATACCAATGATTGAGGCGTTGAGCACATAAAGATGTCCAGTTAACCATTGAGTATAACACAATGGTGAGTAAGTTGGTGATGAATCTCAGTGCCCCGTGGTACGCACTATCCAGCTTGTGGAGACAACCAGCAGTAGCATTCATGTACAACACATCTCCATAGTCAACGACAGCTAAAAAGGTTGTTTCCACCAATTTCTGTTTCACAGTAAAAGAAAAGCAAGACTTGTTTCTATAATAAAATCCCAGTAAAAGTTTCAGTTTTTTTACAACATACTGAATGTGCTCCTTAAAACTCAAGTGGTCATCAATTAAAAATCCTAAATATTTAAAAGAAGATACTAACAAAATTAGTTGCCCATTTATTGTTAAAATGTGGTAAAGTATAAAAGAAAATGATATGAATTAGAACCTGTACAATTTGTTTGGTATAAAATGCAAAATGTGGAGAGAAAAAACACAACACGGTACATTACAACTAATTCATTATTTATTTATTAATAACTTAAAGGCCTACTGAAAGCCACTACTAGCGACCACGCAGTCTGATAGTTTATATATCAATGATGAAATCTTAACATTGCAACACATGCCAATACGGCCGGGTTAACTTATAAAGTGACATTTTAAATTTCCCGCTAAACTTCCGGTTTAAAACGTCTTTGGAGGATGACGTATGCGCGTGACGTCACGAGGTCCACGGAAGTGTTTGGACCCTTTTGGACACAATACACAGAGCTCTGTTTTCTTCGACAAAATTCCACAGTATTCTGGACATCTGTGTTGGTGAATCTTTTGCAATTTGTTTAATGAACAATGGAGGCTGCAAAGAAGAACGTTGTAGGTGGGATCGGTGTATTAGCGGCTGGCTGTAGCAACACAACAAGGAGGACTTTGTTGGATAGCAGACACGCTAGCGGCGAACTCACCTTGACTTCCTACGTCTCCGGGCCGCCGACCGCATCGTCGATCGCTGGAACGCAGGTGAGCATGGGTGTTGATGAGCAGATGAGGGCTGGCTGGCGTAGGTGGAGCGCTAATGTTTTTATCATAGCTCTGACGAGGTCCCGTTGTTAAGTTAGCGTCGTTAGCAACAGCATTGCTAGGCTTCGACAGGCGTGGAATACACATTAACCGTGTATTTACATGTCCAGTGTTTGGTTCGGTGTCTCCTGATAGTAGTATTGTTGATCTTCTGTCTATCCTTCCAGTCAGGGATTTATCTATTTTGTTTCTATCTGCATTTGAGCCAGATGCTATCACGTTAGCTCATGCTAAAGAGCTTCGTCGATGTATTGTCGTGGAGATAAAAGTCACTGTTAATGTCCATTTCGCCTTCTCGACTCTCATTTTCAAGAGGATATAGTATCCGAGGTGGTTTAAAATACAAATCCGTGATCCACAATAGAAAAAGGAGAGAGTGTGGAATCCAATGAGCCAGCTTGTACCTAAGTTACGGTCAGAGCGAAAAAAGATGCGTCCTGCACTGCACTCTAGTCCTTCACTCTCACGTTCCTCATCCACGAATCTTTCATCCTGGCTCAAATGAATGGGGTAATCGTCGCTTTCCCGGTCCGAATCGCTCTCGCTGCTGGTGTAAACAATGGGGAAATGTGAGGAGCCTTTCAACCTGTGACGTCACGCTACTTCCGGTACAGGCAAGGCTTTTTTTTATCAGCGACCAAAAGTTGCGAACTTTATCGTCGATGTTCTCTACTAAATCCTTTCAGCAAAAATATGGCAATATCGCGAAATGATCAAGTATGACACATAGAATGGATCGGCTATCCCCGTTTAAATAAGAACATTTAATTTCAGTAGGCCTTTAAGTGCGCCTTATAGTCCGAAAAATACGGTATATGTTTTTTAAGGTTAAAGGTCACATCGGTTTTAATAGGTCAGAAAGTCCTCCTATTTTAACAAACATTTATCTGCTGAATACAAACGATTAGCGGCCTTTTGTCTGCTCTCACAGCAGAGACGATGGCGTGTTGAAGGCCTGTTGTCCCGTGAACAAGGTCCTCTTCTTTAAAGCGCTGATTTTCTCCCTGATGCTGTACAACTGGCCTGTGTAAACAGTACACATCGTGTAATCAGTGTCTACACTAGTGAGCTAGTGTCTGCTTGTCGCTGTGTTGAAAAGTTGTTTTTTTTGAGCCAACATCAAACGCCTTCACACACACACACAAACAGAGGCAGGCATCCAAACGTTGAAACCTGCGTGATTCATTCAGTAGTGCTGCTTCCTGCTTGAGTAATTTGACATTATAACAAATCGCCCCAATAATAGACTGCAGCTGCACTCAGAAATCTGTTAATCATTTAGTCTTTTTCGCTTGTGCTCCAATTTTTTTGCTGGAAAATGTGGCATCATCTCAAGTTGATCAGACCGCGGGTGTGTTGGTCACAGCCAGCTTTAAATCTGCTCTTGTTCTGAATACATGCCACGATAATTAGGAGCGAGAGGTGATTCTTTCACTTCATTTGGTTCCTTAAATCAATAATATGTCAGTTTAACCTGGGTGTAACAGCTTTTAAAGGCCTACTGAAATGATTTTTTTTTATTTAAACGGGAATAGCAGATCCATTCTATGTGTCATACTTGATCATTTCGCGATATTGCCATATTTTTGCTGAAAGGATTTAGTAGAGAAAATCGACGATAAAGTTCGCAACTTTTGCTCGCTGATAAAAAAAAAAAGCCTTGCCTGTACCGGAAGTAGCGTGACGTCACAGGAGCTAGCATTCCTCACAATTCCCCGTTGTTTACAATGGAGCGAGAGAGATTCGGACTGAGAAAGTGACGATTACCCCATTAATTTGAGCGAGGATGAAAGATTCGTAGATGAGGAACGTGAGAGTGAAGGACTAGAATGCAGTGCAAGACATATCTTTTTTCGCTCTGACCGTAACTTAGGTACAAGCTGGCTCATTGGATTCCACACTCTCCTTTTTTCTATTGTAGATCACAGATTTGTATTTTAAACCACCTCGGATACTATATCCTCTTGAAAATGAGAGACGAGAACGCGAAATGGACATTCAGTGCCTTTTACATCGGCGAAATGCTTTAGCTACAAGCTAACGTGATAGCATCTTGCTTTAACTGCATATAGAAACAAAAGAAATAAACCCCTGACTGGAAGGATAGATAGAAAATCAACAATACTATTAAACCGTGGACATGTAAATACACGGTTAATGCTTTCCAGGCTGGCGAAGGTTAACAATGCTGTGCTAACGACGCCATTGAAGCTAACTTAGCAACCGGACTGCACAGAGCTATGCTAAAAACATTAGCTCTCCACCTACGCCAGCCAGCCCTCATTTGCTCATCAACACCCGTGCTCACCTGCGTTCCAGCGATCGGCAGAAGGACGAAGGACTTCACCCGATGCGTTTGGCGGCCCGGAGACGTAGGAAGTCAAGGTGAAGTCGGCGGCTAGCGCTCCAACAAATTCCTCCTGGTTGTGTTGCTGTAGTCCGCTGCTAATACACTGATCCCACCTACAACTGTCTTCTTTGCAGCCTTCATTGTTCATTAAAACAATTGCAAAAGATGTCCAGAATACTGTGGAATTATGAAATGAAAACAGAGCTTTTTGTATAGGATTCTACGGGTACCATAACTTCCGTTACTCTGACTTCGTCACGCGCATACGTCATCATACCGCGATGTTTCAGCCGGATATTTCCCGGGAATTTTAAAATGTCACTTTATAAGTTAACCCGGTCGTATTGGCATGTGTTGCAATGTTAAGATTTCATCATTGATATATAAACTATCAGACTGCGTGGTCGCTAGTAGTGGCTTTCAGTAGGCCTTTAAAGACAAGTTGTCTAGTATGTTCACTATTTTATTTAAGGACTAAATTGCAATAATAAACATATGTTTCATGTACCCTAAGATTTTTGGTTAAAATAAAGCCAATAGTGCAATTTTTTTGTGGTCCCCTTTATTTAGAAAAGTGTCGAAAAATACCAAAGAGTATCGAAATACATTTTGGTACTGGTACCAAAATATTGGTATCGGGACAACACTAGTTTAATCTCAGGTTATTACTCACTTGCATAATTTAAAATAATTCTTTAAAAAAAACAGCACAATATTTGGACACAAATGCAAAGTTTATAGTAAGAATGTCGTTCAGGAAGATTTTTTAAAATGTTTTACTTAGAAGATTCTGAGAGGTCGTAGCAATGACCAGTGACGTCATTAGATATGCTGAATAAGGAAGGCAATAATACAAGGAGGAAACTTTTCTTTTCCATTTGGTGTGTTGGATTCATTTTGACATCCCAGCCAGATTGGAAATTGGGCATACTATGTATTTGCATGAAAAAAAATCCTAAAATGAATCCCAACTGTTGTAGCTTTAAAGGACTTTGGTCACGGAAATATATATTTTTTTAAACTTAAATTTGCAGCTGTTGAATTAGAAAAATGCAAACGCGTTAATGACTAAATTTCATTGCTGAGAATATCAGGGTTCAATGTTGAGGGCGTCAGTCCTGCCTCGTGCCTTTTTGTGTGTCGTAATCGCTAATGTTGCTTTTTATTGAAGCGTGTCAAAAAACATTTTTGAGCGTTTCCTTCTGGGGACGCAGATGGGTTTTATCCATTACACATATAATGGAATTAAAGAAGGTCAATTAGCTTGAGTAAAATCAAACTCTGTGGTTAGTTGGATTGACTGCGATGTTTCCAGTAGTGGTTCACTCCATGTTTGATATTTTGAATAAAAAACACGTCTATGGAGACGTGATTGGCCACGTTTTGGCTCCAGCTTGAACAATCCAGAGTACATATTAATGCTTCCCCTCAGCCATTTAAAATGCTGCTAACAACCAATGACAAGTGTGATTAAAACCTCTGCTGCCTGCTAACTATTTATGTCTTATTGGCACGCACACCAGACTTTTTTTAACTTTCAAATACAAATGAAAGTAATAGGGGAAACACTGACACAAAGGTGTGAGTGTGTCTGGTTGCATTTATTTTTTACATTTTGCAAGGGTGCACTGAAATGGCTAAAAAAAAATAGTTATTTCTGCACAAAACACAGAATATGTCACAAAATGATTGCTAGGGTTAACCCTGTTGCGGTTAACGCCTCCTCAAAACACTCTGAATAAATGAATATCAAGTGCAAATGAGGTTTTAGCAATTTTACAGTATGAATGCTAAAACGCCTCCGTTCTCTGCCCAAGGATGCGCGAGAAACTGCACGTACATCAAAGCCTCACGTGGAATTAGTGGATGCACAGACGCAACTTTCGCTGAAAAGGATTGACAAGAGTGAACCCTCTAGTCAATTGAAGGATGTCCAGTTGACTCCCAGGTATGTACTGTAGTGAGAATTACCTTTTTTTGAAGATACTGTGTGTGTATGTAAATATATATATATATATATATTATGTGTGTTTATTTATATATATATACACTACCGTTCAAAAGTTTGGGGTCACCCAAACAATTTTGTATAATAGCCTTCATTTCTAAGAACAAGAATAGACTGTCGAGTTTCAGATGAAAGTTCTCTTTTTCTGGCCATTTTGAGCGTTTAAATTGACCCCCACAAATGTGATGCTCCAGAAACTCAATCTGCTCAAAGGAAGGTCCGTTTTGTAGCTTCTGTAACGAGCTAAAGTGTTTTCAGATGTGTGAACATGATTGCACAAGGGTTTTCTAATCGTCAATTAGCCTTCTGAGCCAATGAGCAAACACATTGTACCATTAGAACACTGGAGCGATAGTTGCTGGAAATGGGCCTTATACACCTATGTAGATATTGCACCAAAAAGCAGACATTTGCAGCTAGAATAGTCATTTACCACATTAGCAATGTATAGAGTGTATTTCTTTCAAGTTAAGACTAGTTTAAAGTTATCTTCATTGAAAAGTACAGTGCTTTTCCTTCAAAAATAAGGACATTTACATGTGACCCCAAACTTTTGAACGGTAGTGTATATATATATATATATATATAATATATATATATATATATATATCTTTTTTGCCGATATTGTCCAACTCCTAATTACCGATATCAACCGATACCGATATATACAGTGGTGGAATGAACACATTATTATGCCTAATTGTGTTGTGATGCCCCGCTGGATGCATTAAACAATGTAACAAGGTTTTCCAAAATAAATCAACTCAAGTTATGGAAAAAAATGCCAACAATATTTATTATTGAAGTCACAAAGTGCATTATTTTTTTTAACATGCCTCAAAACAGCAGCTTGGAATTTAAGACATGCTCTCCCTGAGAGAGCATGAGGAGGTTGAGGTGGGCGAGGTTGGTGGGGGGGGGGGGGGTTTGGGGTAGCGGGGGGTGTATGTTGTAGCGTCCCGGAAGAGTTAGTGCTGCAAGGGGTTCTGGGTATTTGTTCTGTTGTGTTTATGTTGTGTTACGGTGCGGATGTTCTCCCGAAATGTCATTCTTGTTTGGTGTGGGTTCACAGTGTGGCGCATATTTGTAACAGTGTTAAAGTTGTTTATACGGCAACCCTCAGTGTGACCTGTATGGCTGTTGACCAAGTATGCTTTGCATTCACTTGTGTGTGTGAAACGTCGTAGATATTATGTGATTGGGCCGGCAGAAAGAAGAAGAAGTACACTCTATACATTGCTAATGTGGTAAATGACTATTCTAGCTGCAAATGTCTGCTTTTTGGTGCAATATCTACATAGGTGTATAGAGGCCCATTTCCAGCAACTATCACTCCAGTGTTCTAATGGTACAATGTGTTTGCTCATTGGCTCAGAAGGCTAATTGATGATTAGAAAAGCCTTGTGCAATCATGTTCACACATCTGAAAACACTTTAGCTCGTTACAGAAGCTACAAAACTGACCTTCCTTTGAGCAGATTGAGTTTTTGGAGCATCACATTTGTGGGGTCAATTAAACGCTCCAAATGGCCAGAAAAAGAGAACTTTCATCTGAAACTCGACAGTCTATTCTTGTTCTTAGAAATGAAGGCTCAAACACAAAATTGTTTGGGTGACCCCAAACTTTTGAACGGTAGTGTATATATAATTTTTTTATTTTATATATTTATTTTTCTTGTCTCTCTTGTCCTCACACTTTCCCGCTCTCTTCTTTTTTTTCCTTCTTTCTTTCCCCTATTGCTCCGGTCCGTCTGCTTTAAAAACTGAATACATCCAAACATTTAATCAAGTCAAATACAAACAAGGCAAGAATAACAATGTCTCACACTCCTCCGTTGTAAAGTAAATCTGTACAGCAGATACGGGCACAAAATTATGATTTGCCTGGGTGGCTGGACAGTATAGATTTAAAAAAAATAAAATATATATATTTTTTTTACCTTAAGACGTACTGGCGGGCCGAATCTGGCCCACTGGCCGTAGCTTGGGGCCCCCTCCTGTATAAGATTACAGCGATGCTTGACTCGTACAGTATTGTACTGCTTTAGGGCTGGAAGTGTAAATATTGCTGATTAGACATTAGTCATCAAGACTAATAAGTGCAAGACCTTTCTGCTCAATTCAAGGAATGACCTGTGGCAAGGAAAGGCTTCTTAAAGCCACACAATTTAACCTTAAAATAATCATTTTTGATGGTACACTGGCTTATAATGATGAGATTAGTGTGCGCTGCCATTGCAATTTTAGTGGTTTACAATATCGGTGGACTTGCCTGGACACTACTGTTAGCGTCAACTGTACGGTTTGTGCTTGACCTATTATGCAAAAACCAACTTTTCTTACCTATTGGTGCCTGTTTTTGTGTATTTAGGATCTGCATAACTCCTGGAAATGTTCAATCAAACCTTGGAGGCATGGCAAAGCCATTTAAAAAACTATCTTGCTTTCATTCATACTTCCTCCAACCGAGCCGTTATGGAATTTGAGTTGTTTTTGATGCTAAATGAACCACAACATTAGCGCCGCATTAAACATGTTGCTACTGGTCTGATGTTTCCTAAAAAATGATGTTAAAAAAACATTTAAATCCTTGTCCAGCTGTTAACTGACATACACTATTCATGATTTTACTGCAAATATCAGCTCCAAATATCGGTAATTTGACTACTAATAATCGGTATCAGCCCTTAAAAAATATCCGCTCTGTCTAAACGATACCGTTTGATCAGCTGCTCGTCATAAAAAAAAAACAACAACATTGTTCCGTTCCCTGAACATTCGCGCACGTCTCTCTCGCCTCAGTGCCACCCCCTGCTGGCAACTCCTAACCACTTAAGACACCTCTGAAGGTCTCTTAAATATCGTGGAGAGTAGGAGTGATTCTTAGACTTAAGAACGTTGATAAAAAGCTTTTATTCTTAAGTTTGAGAGTAGGACTAAATTTCGCAAATTCTCAGGACTTAAGTGTAAAATGGCACTCTAAGAAGCTTGATAAGTACGGCCCCAGATATTTTTGGCGGCCCTGTAGGTTTAAGAAACACTGACGTGGAGCACAACAAAGTGTTTTTAATGTAGGAAACAACATTTTAATAGGACTCCTTTAAATAGCTGATAGTGCCAGGATGTTGTAAATGTGTGCCTGTACACACAATAAAAGCTGAATACAAAATCTTCAAGGATACAATTGACAATTTTACAAGATCATGTTAAAATGATGCATAATCCCAGATGTTAATATGAAAATGTATCTTAAATATTACTATTAAAGGGTCTAATTGCCTTAACTACTGTATATTTATGTATACTGTTAGTATGCCCGATTTAAAAAAAACAACAAAAAAACTACTAAAAATAGTTATTGTCTATGAGCTAATCAAATTTTTTTATGCTGCAAGTTAAAAAACACTTTAAGACCAATGTCTTGGAAAAATATATCACTCTTGAATCAACACAGTAGTTAATACTATGATTATTGTATATAAATAAACATTGATTGTTAATTACAAAGTAAATGTGGGATATAAATAATAATGGAAGTACAATTGTTTGTATATAGTATATAATTGGTACAAAAGTTTAACTAACACGTGTACAAGGATATTTCACATGTCTTTACTGTGTATATAATTGAACAGTATTTATGTTGTGTACAAGGTGTCCGTTGTGTCCTTGGGCAAGACACTTCACCCTTTGCCTATGATGGCTGCTGGTTAGCGCCTTGCATGGCAGCTCCCGCCATCAGTGTGTGAATGTGTGTGTAAATGTGGAAATAGTGTCAAAGCGCTTTGAGTACCTTGAAGGTAGAAAAGCGCTATACAAGTATAACCCATTTATCATGTATTTATCATTTATATTTATATTACGTTGTGCAAAGGAAATGTCATAATTTTTTGGAAGCTCATCTTGTATTTGACATTGTTTATAGCAGTGGTCCCCAACCTTTTTGTAGCTGGGGACCGGTCAACGCTTGAAAATTTGTCCCACGGACCGGGGTGGGGGGGTGGGGTTTTTTTTTTTTTTTTCCTCCCATAAATATGATTTAGGGCTATATAAATAAACATTGATTGATTGATTGATAAAGAAATACAATCATGTGTGCTTACGGACTGTATACCTGCAGACTGTATTGATCTATATTGACATACACATACACAATATGTATATATTGTGTTTTTTATGTTGATTTAATTTTTTTTAAAAAAACAACAAAAAAAAACAAATTTTTTTTAAATTTTAATTTTAATTTTTTAATTTTTTTTTTTAAATTTCTTGCGCGGCCCGGTACCGGTCCGCGGACCTATTGGTACCGGGCCGCGCAAGAAATTAAAATTTTTTTTTTAAAAAATTTAAATTTAAATTTAAAAAAAAAAAAAAATTTTTTTTTTTTTTTTTTTTTTTTTTTTTTTTAATTTCTTGCGCGGCCCGGTACCAATCGGTCCGCGAGAAATTTTAAAAAATTTGTAAAAAATTTTAAATTTAAATTTAAAAAAAAAAAAATTTTAAATTTCTTGCGCGGCCCGGTACCAATCGGTCCGCGGACCGGTACCGGGCCGCACAAGAAATAAAAAAAAAATAAATAAAAAAATTAAATTTAAATTTTAAAAATTTTTTTTTTTTTTTTTTTTTTTTTAAATTAAATCAACATAAAAAACACAATATATACATATTGTGTATGTGTATGTCAATATAGATCAATACAGGTATACAGTCCGTAAGTCCGCGGCCCGGTGGTTGGGGACCACTGGTTTATAGGGTTAGGCGCAATAAGTGTTCAACTTCAGCCTAAACCCTTTCGGTCTGCAACATTTTCAATTTATGAACGTAAAACTGTTTGTTTATTTTGTTGACCACTGACCGAAGAAATAATAATAAATAATAATAATAAACTTTTTTTTATTTTTATTTTTATTTTTTTCCTATTTTTAATGATGTTAGATCTGTCTTGTTGTTGTTGGGGACAAGTGTTGTAAATTAGCTTTGGCTACAAACACTATGATGCATACATTGGATAACTGTTTCAGATATCTATGTTTCTGTATCTGTCCCTATTTCAAATAAACCTTTATATATACAAACTAACTAACTAAATCGTACTATGTATATTTTCTCCTTTATTTTTAAAATTATTTTTTTTAAATGTTTTTAAAAAAAATTTTTTGCCCCTTTTCCGAGGAAGCAGCTAACCAGCCAATGATGTCTGTGTTAGCACTTATAATAACAATATCACTAATCATGGGTTAATATTCAAGTCAACAAATGTTGATGGAAGATTGTTGGCGCTTTTTGAATGACTATTTATGTTTTTTAATGGACTGAATAGAGGACCTCCCATTGGCTCCATTGTAAGAGGACTTTTATTTACGTTTATTTAAAAAATAAGTCCGTCGTCTTGTCTTTGATTGTGAACGATAGGCAAAATCCCCCCAAAAAGTGCAGTTCTGCATTAAAGGGTAACTGCACTTTTGTGGAATTTTTGCAAGAACAAGAACACGTCTTGTTTTTTTTATGCATTGCAAATCGTGAATAAAAGCTAGCAATAGGTGGCTAACAATGCAGCTGATGGGGATTCGATCTATTCCACCTTTAAAGCGCTCTAAAAAACATTCAAAAGCCTCCATCGTTACGTTATATACATGCTGTAAGTGTATTTGTAATGTAGTAACAGGCATATAATATGTCAGGGGTCAGCAACCTTTTTGAAAGCAAGAGCTACTTCTTGGGTAGTGATTAATGCGAAGGGCTACCAGTTTGATACACACTTCAATAAATTGCCAGAAATAGCCAATTTGCTCAATTTACCTTTAATGTTATTATTAATAATTAATGATATTTACACTTAATTGAACGGTTTAAAAGAGGACAAAACACTAAAAAAAAGACAATTACATTTTGAAACATAGTTTATCTTCAATTTCGACTCTTTAAAATTCAAAATTCAACCGAAAAAAAGAAGAGAAAAACTAGCTAATTCGAATCTTTTTGAAAAAAATTAAAAAAAGAATTTATGGAACATCATTAGTAATTTTTCCTGATTAAGATTAATTTTAGAAATTTGATGACATATTATAAATAGGTTAAAATCCAATTTACACTTTGTTAGAATATATAACAAATTGGACCAAGCTATACTTCTAACAAAGACAAATCATTATTTCTTCTAGATTTTCCAGAACAAAAATTTTCAAAGAAATTCAAAAGACTTTGAAATAAGATTTAAATTTGATTCTACAGATTTTCTAGATTTGCCAGAATAATCTTTTTGACTTTTAATCATAATAAGTTTGAAGAAATATTTCACAAATATTCTTCGTCAAAAAAACAGAAGCTAAAATGAAGAATTAAATTAAAATGTATTTATTATTCTTTACAATTAAAAAAAAAAAAATTTACTTGAACATTGATTTAAATTGTCAGGAAAGAAGAGGAAGGAATTTAAAAGGTAAAAAAGGTATATGTGTTTAAAAATCCTAAATTCATTTTTAAGGTTGTATATTTTCTCTAAAATTGTCTTTCTGAAAGTTATAAGAAGCAAAGTAAAAAAAATAATTAATTTATTTAAACAAGTGAAGACCAAGTCTTTCAAATATTTTCTTGGATTTTCAAATTCTATTTGAGTTTTGTCTCTCTTAGAATTAAAAATGTCAGGCAAAGCGAGACCAGCTTGCTAGTAAATAAATACAATTTAAAAAATAGAGGCAGCTCACTGGTAAGTGCTGCTATTTGAGCTATTTTTAGAACAGGCCAGCGGGCTACTCATCTGGTCCTTACGGGCTACCTGGTGCCCGCGGGCACCGCGTTGGTGACCCCTGTAATATGTCATTTTTGTCATTTTAGGCATTGTCGAAACTTTTTATTTTTTTGGTGCGATGATGTCAGAGTGCATCAAAACGTTGGCTGTTGCTTCAATAACTTTTTATTCTGTGTCATTACAGTGAAGTGGATGAAAATAAAGATCCTGACAATGACAGGAAGAAACAGCAGGGAGCCAAGAGCAAGAATAAGGCGCATTTCTCCGAGTCGTCTTATGCAGACCAGTTGTCCTCGATGAAAATGTAAGTGCAATGTCGGTCACCTTGGAAACTTTCCACGGGAATTTGTTCCCATTCTTGTCAATCAGGGATGAGTGGTGGCGTGATATATAACACAATATATTATTTGATAATGGAATCATTTCAAAATGGGTTAGAAAGGCTCCTCCTGACACATGCGCTAATATTACGTCATTTCCGGTTCTCAAAACTATTATTCATCTAATAGTTGGTTCCTTTCTGTTGTGACTTGGTTCCATCTACACTTCTGTTAAAATGTAATTATCACTTATTCTTCTGTTGTTTGGATACTTTACATTAGTTGTGGATGATACCACAAATTTGGGTACCGATCCGATACCAAGTAGTTAAATGGGCAGCATTGGTCAATACTGATACTTCAAATGTTCAAAGTCATTAAATGATAACATTTTTGACAAAAATACAGGATGGCGGTGTCACAATATCATCAATTAAATATTCAAATTGTTTCCTACTATTGACTGTAATTTGAATGCTTAGTTTTTTACCCCTAAAGTCCTCCTATGGACTTATTTGCTGAGTTTGTAAACAATTACAAAAATGACAAGTTATTTTGATAACAACAAATATCGACGCATCGACCATAATAATGATATTCTGTTTGGTATTGTCACTGTTGATATTTGTATCGATCCACCCACCTTTCTTATCATTTAAGAGCTTGCGGTTAGCATTAAGCATATTCTCCTACGGCAGGCGTGTCAAACTGGTTTTCATTGAGGGCCACATGGCAGTTATGGTTACCCTTAGAGGGCCACTTTTAACAGTGAATAATGTACAGTATGAATGTAAATGTGTACCGCATTTTCCGGAGTATAAGTCGCCCCGCAGTATAAGTCGCACCGGCCGAAAATGCACAATAAAGAAAAAAAGAAACATGTATAAGTCGCACTGGAGTATAAGTCGCATTTTTGGGGTAAATGTCTTTGATAAAAGCCAACAGCAAGAATAGACATTTGAAAGGCAATTTAAAATGTCTAAAGAATAGTGAACAACAGGCTGAATAAGTGTACGTTATATGAGGCATAAATAACCAACTGGTATGTTAACGTAACATATTATGGTAAGAGTCATTCAAATAACTATAACATATAGAACATGCTATACGTTTACCAAACAATCTGTCACTCCTAATCGCTAAATCCCATGAGATCTTATACGTCTAGTCTCTTACGTGAATGAGATGAATAATATTATTGGATATTTTACGCTAATGTGTTAATCATTTCACACATAAGTCGCTCCTGAGTATAAGTCGCACCCCGGCCAAACTATGAAAAAAACTGCGACATATAGTCCGAAAAATACGGTAGATAAATGGGCAGCATTGCTCAATACAGACGCTTAAAATTTTCGAAATCATTAAATGATACAATTTTTGACAAAAATACAGGATGGCGGTGTCACAATATCATCAATTAAATATTCAAATTGTTTCCTACTATTGACTGTAATTTGAATCCTTTGTTTTATTACTGTATTTTTCGGACTATAAGTCGCAGTTTTTTTCATAGTTTGGCCGGGGGTGCGACTTATACTCAGGAGCGACTTATGTGTGAAATGATTAACACATTAGCGTAAAATATCCAATAATATTATTCATCTCATTCACTTAAGAGACTAGACGTATAAGATCTCATGGGATTTAGCGATTAGGAGTGACAGATTGTTTGGTAAACGTATAGCATGTTCTATATGTTATAGTTATTTGAATGACTCTTACCATAATATGTTACGTTAACATACCAGTTGGTTATTTATGCCTCATATAACGTACACTTATTCAGCCTGTTGTTCACTATTCTTTAGACATTTTAAATTGCCTTTCAAATGTCTATTCTTGGTGTTGGTTTTTATCAAATACATTTACCCCCAAAAATGCGACTTATACTCCAGTGCGACTTATATATGTTTTTTTCCTTCTTTATTATGCATTTTCGGCCGGTGCGACTTATACTCCGGGGCGACTTATACTCCGAAAAATACGGTAAAGGGGACCACAAAAAAGGGCATTCTTGTCTTTATTTTAACAACAAATCTTATGGTACATTAAACCTGTTTGTTTTTGCAATCGAAGAAAAATGTAGTCCTTAAATAAAATAGTGAACATACTTGACAATTTATCTTTTAGTAGTAAGTAAACAAACAAAGACTCCTAATTAGTCTATGCAGTAACATATTGTGTCATTTATACACCTATTATTTTGTACACATTATGAGGGACAAACTGTAAAAAATGTATTATTAATCTACTTGTTCATTTACTGTTAATATCTGCTTATTTTCTGTTTTAACATGTTCTATCTACACTTAAGTTCAAATGTAATAATCACTTATTCTTCTCTTCTTTGATACTTTACATTAGTTTTGGATGATACCACACATTTGGGTATCGATCCAATACCAAGTAGTTACAGAATCATATAGTGGTCATAATTTATGTCCTCATGTGTCCAGGGACGTATTTTATAAACATAATGTACTTTTTTTTTTTTTAAAGAAAAAAGATTATGTGATGCTAAAAAATAGCGATGTAATCATATCATATCATGTAATCATAGTAGTAACGGTGAGATACGCTACATTGTACTTGGTATCATTACAGTGGATGTCAGGTGTAGATCCACCCATGGCATTTGTTTACATTGTGACACCGGTGAGCTATTGTATCCTCCTACGGTGTGTAGTGTAGCATGTCCTGCAGTGATAATGGTACTTGTAAGAAACATACTTTATTTGTCGCCATGGAGGCCAGGATTAGTGATTTAGACTGCGACTGGACGTTAGCAGCTACCTAGTTAGCCATGTTTTAAAGCACCTCTTCCTGAGGGTGTTTCAGTGTTATAACTTCACCTTTATCTTTACTTTTTAGGCCAAAATGCGTCCGTTCTCCCTTTTCTGTCTACACACTGTGTCTGCTTATAAGTACTCTGTGTGTGTGTGTGCGCTGCCGAACATGCTCCTCTACCGAATATGATTCTTTAGTATCGCAGTACTATATGGGGACGGCGTGGCGCTGCTAGGAGAGTGGCCGTGCCAGCAACCTGAGGGTTCCTGGATCGATCCCCACCTTCTACCAACCTCGTCATGTCCGTTGTGCCCTTGAGCAAGACACTTCACCCTTGCTCCTGATGGGTCGTGGTTAGTGCCTTGCATGGCAACTCCCGCCATCAGTGTGTGAATGGGTGAATGTGGAAATAGTGTCAAAGCGCTTTGAGTACCTTGAAGGTAGAAAAGCGCTATACAAGTATAACCCATTTATCATTTATTTACCTTTAAACCAGTGGTTCTTAACCTTGTTGGAGGTACCGAACCCCACCAGTTTCATATGCGCATTCACCGAACCCTTCTTTAGTGAAAAATAAAATGTGTTGTTTTTTTTTCAAATTCAAGACAGTTATAGTTTTTGGTAACATATTCTAAGTAACAAAGACTTAATTTAGAGTTATTTGGTTAGGGTCAGGGTTAGAGGGTTAGGGTTATAATAAGGCCATGCCGAATAAGGCATTAATAAGTACTTAATAATGACTAGAGCCAATATGTTACTAATTTACATGTTAATAAGCAACTAATTAATGGTGAATATGTTTCCCATACTAAAGTGTTACCATGTTATTTTACTGGTGCATAAAATGAACCGTGCATGAACATCACCTTGTTCAAAGAACAAAACCAACACAGTGCATAAACTCACAACAAATTACACACCTGCAAATCAGTCAGCTGTTGCCGTATCCGTAATACGGGTGCGTTTTGACCTCCGCCGAACCCCTGAGGCCGACTCACCGAACCCCTAGGGTTCGATCGAACCCAGGTTAAGAACCACTGCTCTAAACCGAGATACGTACCGAACCGAAATGTTTGTGTACTGTTACACCCCTAAGTATAACCCATTTACCATTTATACTAGTACTGGTATACTAGGGGAACATATTCTAAGTAATAAAGACTTAATTTAGAGTTATTTGGTTAGGGTCAGGGTTAGAGGGTTAGGGTTATAATAAGGCCATGCCGAATAAGGCATTAATAAGTACTTAATAATGACTAGAGCCAATATGTTACTAATTTGCATGTTAATAAGCAACTAATTAATGGTGAATATGTTTCCCATACTAAAGTAATACAGGTGTGTAATACGGGTGCGTTTTGACCTCCGCCGAACCCCTGAGGCCGACTCACCGAACCCCTAGGGTTCGATCGAACCCAGGTTAAGAACCACTGCTCTAAACCGAGGTACGTACCGAACCGAAATGTTTGTGTACTGTTACACCCCTAAGTATAACCCATTTACCATTTATACTAGTACTGGTATACTAGGGGAACATATTCTAAGTAATAAAGACTTAATTTAGAGTTATTTGGTTAGGGTCAGGGTTAGGGTTATAATAAGGCCATGCCGAATAAGGCATTAATAAGTACTTAATAATGACTAGAACCAATATGTTACTAATTTGCGTGTTAATAAGCAACTAATTAATGGTGAATATGTTTCCCATACTAAAGTAATACGGGTGTGTAATACGGGTGCGTTTTGACCTCCGCCGAACCCCTGAGGCCAACTCACCGAACCCCTAGGGTTCGATCGAACCCAGGTTAAGAACCACTACTCTAAACCGAGGTACGTACCGAACCGAAATTTTTGTGTACTGTTACACACCAAAGTATAACCCTTTTACCATTTATACTAGTACTGGTATACTAGGGGAACATATTCTAAGTAATAAAGACTTAATTTAGAGTTATTTGGTTAGGGTCAGGGTTAGAGGGTTAGGGTTATAATAAGGCCATGCCGAATAAGGCATTAATAAGTACTTAATAATGACTAGAGCCAATATGTTACTAATTTGCATGTTAATAAGCAACTAATTAATGGTGAATATGTTTCCCATACTAAAGTGTTACCATGTTATTTTACTGGTGCATAAAATGAATCGTGCATGAACATCACCTTGTTCAAAGAACAAAACCAACACAGTGCATAAACTCACAACAAATTACACACCTGCAAATCAGTCAGCTGTTGCCGTATCCGTAATACGGGTGCGTTTTGACCTCCGCCGAACCCCTGAGGCCGACTCACCGAACCCCTAGGGTTCGATCGAACCCAGGTTAAGAACCACTGCTCTAAACCGAGGTACGTACCGAACCGAAATTTTTGTGTACTGTTACACCCCAAAGTATAACCCTTTTACCATTTATACTAGTACTGGTATACTAGGGGAACATATTCTAAGTAATAAAGACTTAATTTAGAGTTATTTAGTTAGGGTCAGGGTTAGAGGGTTAGGGTTATAATAAGGCCATGCCGAATAAGGCATTAATAAGTACTTAATAATGACTAGAGCCAATATGTTACTAATTTGCATGTTAATAAGCAACTAATTAATGGTGAATATGTTTCCCATACTAAAGTAATACGGGTGTGTAATACGGGTGCGTTTTGACCTCCGCCGAACCCCTGAGGCCGACTCACCGAACCCCTAGGGTTCGATCGAACCCAGGTTAAGAACCACTGCTCTAAACCGAGGTACGTACCGAACCGAAATGTTTGTGTACTGTTACACCCCTAAGTATAACCCATTTACCATTTATACTAGTACTGGTATACTAGGGGAACATATTCTAAGTAATAAAGACTTAATTTAGAGTTATTTGGTTAGGGTCAGGGTTAGAGGGTTAGGGTTATAATAAGGCCATGCCGAATAAGGCATTAATAAGTACTTAATAATGACTAGAGCCAATATGTTACTAATTTACATGTTAATAAGCAACTAATGGTGAATATGTTTCCCATACTAAAGTGTTACCATGTTTTTTTACTGGTGCATAAAATGAACCGTGCATGAACATCACCTTGTTCAAAGAACAAAACCAACACAGTGCATAAACTCACAACAAATTACACACCTGCAAATCAGTCAGCTGTTGCCGTATCCGTAATACGGGTGCGTTTTGACCTCCGCCGAACCCCTGAGGCCGACTCACCGGACCCCTAGGGTTCGATCGAACCCAGGTTAAGAACCACTGCTCTAAACCGAGGTACGTACCAAACCGAACTGTTTGTGTACTGTTACACCCCTAAGTATAACCCATTTACCATTTATAGTAGGACTGGTATACCGTGCAACCCTACTCTGCTGATTGGCAAAGGGCATCCATTCATCTCGCCATGATTTTGTGAGCTCCCTGGAAATGCTGTTTGTACATCCAAATGTCATTACTCCGTGGTGTGCAGTTTTTATGACGCGGTTGTCTCCGAGAGACCCCAAGCACTCCTAAAAAAGCCATCTGCATCTGTTTGGATGTATGGCTGAAAGAACTATGATAACGCCTCCAGAGATGCCATGATATTATTTCCATGCTCATTTTCCTCCTGCTAAGATTCGGAGGAAGTCCCTCACCTTCCGCGATGCTCTTTAGCGCTCCAAAGTGTAACCTTATCTGCCTGTTTTTTTTGTTTTTTTTACTGTTCCTGACAGCAAGAACCAGAAACAGCAAGCGGACCTTTTCAGCGAGACGTCATCTGAGAGTGATCAGAGTTATGAAGAAGAGGAGCAGCCAGTTCGCCGTCAACGGAACACAGACCAGCCCTCGGACTACTGGCAGATCCAGAAACTGGTCAAGTACCTCAGGGTAAGGTAACGTCACACCGCGCATCACTCATGTCTTCTTCTGATGGATTTCACCGCCAAGTACCGCAGGCTGCAGGCACAGACGGCCACAATTGACAGGAAACAGAAGTCTGTCCCCCCCCCCCCCCCCCTCATGTCATCTGCGCAAGAACTTTGAAGCTGGCCCGAGTCCGTGTTGTGGAATCAGGCGTGAATCATGTGTAGCCACAGCTATAGGAGCTTTATGGAATGTCCTTCCCCATAATCCCACCTGTCTGAGTCCTAACAAGACCAGCGCTGATCAGTGAGATAGACGGATGAAGTGCTGATTAAAGGGGGTGCTTCTTTGTTATTGAAGTGGTTGGCTCGCCTCGTGGATTCCTGGTTTCTGAGACAGGCCTGTTTGGTTCCCTCTGGCGAGCCAGAGCACAGGGGGGAAAAGAGCTGTCTTGACGGCACCAGCTGTACGCAGTGTTTGCCCACACCGCAGACGTATGAAAATGAAGCGCGCCCGTGACAGCTCCGACAGGGCATATGGTGAATATTAATGTGTCAGTAGAGGAAAGGGGAAAATGAGACAAAAACAGGAATGACCCAGACCGGCTGGGATTCCGCTAACATGATTTCAGAGATTACCCATCCACACTCCGCGAAGGCAATTATCACTCCGAGGCTGCGTGCATTTTATTTTGAAAGTTTAGTTGCACAACCCATTCCTTTTGTCTTCGCAAACAAAAGCACTTATCCCATCTGTATGCTTGATTGCCAGGAACCAATAATAGGAAACCTGCACAAAATAATGCAAGGTTGTGCAATTTAAAATATACACCACCGTTCAAAAGTTTGGGGTCACATTGAAATGTCCTTATTTTTGGAAGGAAAAGCACTGTACTTTTCAATGAAGATCACTTTAAACTAGTCTTAACTTGAAAGAAATACACTCTATACATTGCTAATGTGGTAAATGACTATTCTAGCTGCAAATGTCTGCTTTTTGGTGCAATATCTACATGGCTGTATAGAGGCCCATTTCCAGCAACTGTCACTCCAGTGTTCTAATGGTACAATGTGTTTGCTCATTGGCTCAGAAGGCTAATTGATGATTAGAAAACCCTTGTGCAATCATGTTCACACATCTGAAAACAGTTGAGCTCGTTACAGAAGCTACAAAACTGACCTTCCTTGGAGCAGATTGAGTTTCTGGAGCATCACATTTGTGGGGTCAATTAAACGCTGAAAATGGCCAGAAAAAGAGAACTTTCATCTGAAACTCGACAGTTCTTAGAAATGAAGGCTATTACACAAAATTGTTTGGGTGACCCCAAACTTTTGAACGGTAGTGTATATCTAATCCCGTATTTTCCGGACCATAGGGCGCACCGGATTATAAGGCCCACTGCCGATGAATGGTCTATTTTTTTAAAACTTTTTTCATATATAAGGTAAACCGGATTATAAGGCACATTAAAGGAGTCATATTATTATTTTTTTTCTAAATGTGAAAGACTTCCTTGTTGTGTTTTTCAACCCTTTTTGAGGCAAGGCATATTTTTTTTCATTTAACAATACAGAGGCACACCACCAGCAGAAAACGTTCAAAAAATGATACTCCACCCGGTCGTCGTGCCTTATTTTGAGTTTGTTGGTGTTTTTCCTGTGCTTTAGTTCTTGTCTTGCGCTGTTATTTTGCTGGCCCTTCCTGTTTTGATGGTGTTTTCCTGTAGCACTTTCATGTCTTCCTTTGAGCGCTATTCCCCGCACCTGCTTTGTGTTAGCAAGCAAGGCTATTTAAGTTGTTGCTATCCTTCTTTGTGTGGACATTGTAGATTGTCATGTCATGTACGGATGTACTTTGTGGACGCCGTAAGTTTTTGCTGTCGTCCAGCATTCTGTTTCTGTTTACTTTGTAGCCAGTTCAGTTATACTTTCGTTTGGCTTTCCCTTTTGTTTATTTTTGGTTTAAGCGTTACATACCTTTTTACCTGCACGCTGTGGTCTGCATATTGGGATCACAACAAACCATCCTACTGACGTGGAGTATCACGTGGTTACCCTGCCGAGTTTTACACAACACAGACACTAAGCAACGGCACATTATTTGCAGATTGTAATTATTGATATGCAAAAAATATTTTTTGGACCAATTCGGTGAAGTTGCATAATTTCCCACGGCACACCAGACAATATCTCATGACACACAAGTGTGCCGCGGCACAGTGGTTGAAAAACACTGGTCTACATAACATGTGATGGTGGTTCTTCGGTCAAAATGTTGCATAGATGATGATCTTCAAGTCGCTTTCTGACAGTCTCTTATTTACGTGCCTCCACTTGGACATCGTCGTCTTTGTTGTAGCGGTGTAGCGTGGAAGAAGTGTCAAAAGATGGCGCTAACTGTTTTAATGACATTCTGACTTTACTTCAATCAATAACGGAGCAGCATCTCCTCATCTGGAAACAACAACAACAAGGCCGGAAATGTGTCCCGTGGAAAAAACGTCCAACCGGAACTCTCTAATAACTAAAGATCCTTGGGTGAATAATATAAAGTCACTACACCGATATGTTTTAGTGCTTTCATGGCGAGTTTACTGACAGATATAAGTAAGAACATTACACTACTTTATATTAGAAAGGGCAACAGTGGAGGATGAATGTCATAAAAAGAAGATAGAGAAAAAGAAGCTTATCGACTACGGTGTCGACACGGTCTACAAAGGCGGACCCGCGCAATTTTTCAGGATTTATGCAGATCTCAAATACAGATCAGCAGGTACCAGAAAGTAAAAAAAGCTGCTTTTTCATAATATTGCGAAACAAAACACCAGATAATGTCTTACCTTATACACACACCATAATAATACTCCTATGTTGAAGCACGGAACAATCCATCAAGCGGTGTGGCTTCATAGCTTACCAAAGTCCTACTAAAACATTTTGATAGATTTTTGAGCGTCGTGTGTAATGTTCTATATTTTCAATGGAACGTATACAATGTTGGTGTTGTTTACTTGAGTCATAATGCAGTCTACACATATCTCTTATGTTTGACTGCCATCTGCTGGTCACACTTATCATTACACCATGTACCAAATAAAATTGCTTCCAGGTCGGTAAGCAAAACCAGAATTATTCCGTACATCAGTTGCACTGTCAATTTTTGAGAAAAAAAAAAGAATTTTAAGTGCCTTATAGTCCGAAAAATACGGTAATGTATTTCTTAGTTTTTTACCACTTATCCTGTTTCGGGTTACAGATGGACTGCAAATCTTCACCATCCAATCTGGTTCATGGAGAGTGATGTAAAACTTTGTGGGATTTACGGCTCCTTACAAAAGACTGGCTCTTTGAGTCATTTTAACATTTTATTACTAGTAGTTTGTTTTTTATCAAGGCAAAGATAAGATGTGGATCAAAATAATCAAATTTTAAACTGACTAAACACTTTTTCCCCACTGTATATGTATTTATATATATATATATATATATATTAGGGCTGCAACAACTAATCGATTACATCGATTTAAATCGATTATAAAAATAGTTGGCGATTAATTTAGTCATCGATTCGTTGGATCTATGCTATGCGCAGAGGCAATTATTTTTTCTTTATTTTTTATTATTATTATTATTTTTTTTTTTAAATAAACCATTATTTATAAACTGTAACATGTACAAACAGCTGAGAAACCATAATCAAAATAAGTATGGTGCCAGTATGCTGTTTTTTTTCAATAAAATACTGGAAAGGATAGAAATGTAGTTTGTCTCTTTTATCCGATTATTAATCGATTAATCAAAGTAATAATCGACAGATTAATCGATTATAAAATTAATCATTAGTTGCAGCCCTAATATATATATATATATATATATATATATATATATATATATATATATATATATATATATATATATATATATATATATATATACAAACCCCGTTTCCATATGAGTTGGGAAATGGTGTTAGATGTAAATATAAACGGAATACAATGATTTGCAAATCCTTTTCAAGCCATATTCAGTTGAATATGCTACAAAGACAACATATTTGATGTTCAAACTCATAAACTTTATTTATTTTTTGGCAAATAATAATTAACTTAGAATGTCATGGCTGCAACACGTGCCAAAGTAGTTGGGAAAGGGCATGTTCACCACTGTGTTACATGGCCTTTCCTTTTAACAACACTCAGTAAAGGTTTGGGAAGTGAGGAGACACATTTTTGAAGTGGAATTCTTTCCCATTCTTGCTTGATGTACAGCTTAAGTTGTTCAACAGTCCGGGGGTCTCCCTTCTGCTATTTTAGGTGCCACACATTTTCAATGTCTGGACTACAGGCAGGCCAGTCTAGTACCCGCACTCTTTTACTATGAAGCCACGTTGATGTAACACGTGGCTTGGCATTGTCTTGCTGAAATAAGCAGGGGCGTCCATGGTAACGTTGCTTGGATGGCAACATATGTTGCTCCAAAACCTGTATGTACCTTTCAGCATTAATGGTGCCTTCACAGATGTGTAAGTTACCCATGTCTTGGGCACTAATACACCCCCATACCATCACACATGCTGGCTTTTACACTTTGCGCCTAGAACAATCCGGATGGTTCTTTTCCTCTTTGACGTCCACAGTTTCCAAAAACAATTTGAAATGTGGACTCGTCAGACCACAGAACACTTTTCCACTTTGCATCAGTCCATCTTAGATGAGCTCAGGCCCAGCGAAGCCCACGGCGTTTCTGGGTGTTGTTGATAAACGGTTTTCGCCTTGCATAGGAGAGTTTTAACTTGCACTTACAGATGTAGCGACCAACTGTAGTTACTGACAGTGGGTTTCTGAAGTGTTCCATGTGGTGATATCCTTTACACACTGATGTGGCTTGTTGATGCAGTACAGCCTGAGGGATGGAAGGTCACGGGCTTTGCTGCTTACGTGCAGTGATTTCTCCACATTCTCTCAACCCTTTGATGATATTACGGAGCGTAGATGGTGAAATCCCTAAATTCCTTGCAATAGCTGCTTGAGAAAGGTTGTTCTTAAACTGTTCAACAATTTG
>NC_084745.1:53717706-53735206 GCF_033978785.1 Entelurus aequoreus
TGCTTTGTACACTTAAACCGCCTTACAACAGGTATTAACCAGCTAAGAAGAGGTGATTAGCAAGTAGATTAATAAACAGAGACAGGATACTATCCTATATTTGGAGCGGTACAGTGTGAGGGGAGTATAACAAAAATAAGTACAGGGTTTAACCACATATGTTCTATTTTAAGTCACTGGAATATTTGATTTATTCCTCATATCACTTTTTAAGCCCACTTAGGGTTTAGTTACAGCGTTCCTGTTTGCTTGGGTGCAACTGTAAAATAAAATGAGTGTGTTTAGTATCTGTCAAAACATATTATTCATTTGAAATGCCAACTTGATATTCATTCTGAGGGTTCCAATGCTAATAGTGTTTTTCTTTGGGGCAGTGCCCAATGGCTTCTGGTCCTGGCACTGTGGACAGAGCCTGGCCGCTTTTTAGAAAATGATTTTGTTTCCATCACCACCACCACCAAGCTGAATAACTAGGCTTTGGTGTTGAAACAAATAATAAAGGTACAGTGAAAGCTAGGTTTACGGACTTGATTGGTTGCTGAACAGGGTTCGTTGTTGAAGTCAAAGTCTCCATAAGAATGTAATGTAAGCATTAATAATGGGTTCCAGCCTTGACAAAAGTCCATATTTCAGTAAAGCACTACAAGTACTGAGTATCAAACATTACAAGGATGAATCAATATTGTATTTAAATGTTCTATTCAAAAGCCAAAACAACAACTAGCTGAACTGTCCTTATTTTCAGCCACCCTGCCGACACACGCACACATTGTCACTAGCTGTGTGGTGCACTCAGTTTGATATCACAAAACTCCTTCACTTTTCCAGCCAAGTCGTTACAGTGATTAGGAATATTTAAAAGAATCAACTTTACCTGAATCTCCTTGCTGCGCAGTGGAAGGGAGGGGGGCAAGGGGAGGGCCGTGTTGACGAAGCTGTGGATACTTCCTGAATGTTTCAAACCACACGTTGTTCGCAATTGTTTTCTTTGGAGTTTAGCATATTGAGCTGGCAAAACTCGACTGTAAAAAGGCTAACAACACTTAACAAGCACACCAATTAGCTAACGATGGTCAGAGCCTGGCCACATTTTAGAAAATGATTTTGTTTCCATCACTACTATTATTATTGAAGCAAATAATAGAGGTACAGTGAAACCTAGATTTACGGACTTGATTGGTTCCTGCACAGGGTTCGTAAATAGAAAAGTTATTTTATTGGAGCAAATTTCTCCATGAGAATGTAATGTAAGCATTAATAGTGGATTCCAGCCTCGACAAAAGTCCATATTTTAGTAAAACACTATAAGTACTGAGTATCAAACATTACAAGGATGAATCAATGTTCTATTTACAGTATTTTTCGGAGTATAAGTCGCTCCGGAGTATAAGTCGCACCGGCCGAAAATGCATAATAAAGAAGGAAAAAAACATATATAAGTCGCACTGGAGTATAAGTCGCGTTTATGGGGGAAATGTATTTGATAAAAGCCAACACCAAGAATAGACATTTGAAAGGCAATTTAAAATAAATAAAGAATAGTGAACAACGGGCTGAATAAGTGTACGTTATATGAGAACGTGCCTGGTATGTTAACGTAACATATTATGGTAAGAGTCATTCAAATAACTATAACATATAGAACATGCTATACGTTTACCAAACAATCTGTCACTCCTAATCGCTAAATCCCATGAAATCTTATACGTCTAGTCTCTTACGTGAATGAGATCAATAATATTATTTGATATTTCACGCTAATGTGTTAATAATTTCACACATAAGTCGCTCCTTAATATAAGTCGCACCCCCGGCCAAACTATGAAAAAAACTGCGACTTATCGTCTTAAAAATACGGTAAATGTTCTATTCAAAAGCCAAAACAACAACTAGCTGAACTGTCCTTATTTGTAGCCACCCTGCCGACACACGCACACATTGTCACTAGCTGTGTGGTGCACTGACATCACGAAACCCCTTAACTTTTCCAGCCAAGTCGTTACAGTGATTAGCACCCCTGGCCAAACTATGAAAAAAACTGCGACTTATAGTCTTAAAAATACGGTAAATGTTCTATTCAAAAGCCAAAACAACAACTAGCTGAACCGTCCTTATTTGTAGCCACCCTGCCGACACACGCACACATTGTCACTAGCTGTGTGGTGCACTGACATCACGAAACCCCTTAACTTTTCCAGCCAAGTCGTTACAGTGATTAGCACCCCTGGCCAAACTATGAAAAAAACTGCGACTTGTAGTCTTAAAAATACGGTAAATGTTCTATTCAAAAGCCAAAACAACAACTAGCTGAACCGTCCTTATTTGTAGCCACCCTGCCGACACACGCACACATTGTCACTAGCTGTGTGGTGCACTGACATCACGAAACCCCTTAACTTTTCCAGCCAAGTCGTTACAGTGATTAGCACCCCTGGCCAAACTATGAAAAAAACTGCGACTTGTAGTCTTAAAAATACGGTAAATGTTCTATTCAAAAGCCAAAACAACAACTAGCTGAACCGTCCTTATTTGTAGCCACCCTGCCGACACACGCACACATTGTCACTAGCTGTGTGGTGCACTGACATCACGAAACCCCTTAACTTTTCCAGCCAAGTCGTTACAGTGATTAGCACCCCTGGCCAAACTATGAAAAAAACTGCGACTTGTAGTCTTAAAAATACGGTAAATGTTCTATTCAAAAGCCAAAACAACAACTAGCTGAACCGTCCTTATTTGTAGCCACCCTGCCGACACACGCACACATTGTCACTAGCTGTGTGGTGCACTGACATCACGAAACCCCTTAACTTTTCCAGCCAAGTCGTTACAGTGATTAGCACCCCTGGCCAAACTATGAAAAAAACTGCGACTTGTAGTCTTAAAAATACGGTAAATGTTCTATTCAAAAGCCAAAACAACAACTAGCTGAACCGTCCTTATTTGTAGCCACCCTGCCGACACACGCACACATTGTCACTAGCTGTGTGGTGCACTGACATCACGAAACCCCTTAACTTTTCCAGCCAAGTCGTTACAGTGATTAGCACCCCTGGCCAAACTATGAAAAAAACTGCGACTTATAGTCTTAAAAATACGGTAAATGTTCTATTCAAAAGCCAAAACAACAACTAGCTGAACCGTCCTTATTTGTAGCCACCCTGCCGACACACGCACACATTGTCACTAGCTGTGTGGTGCACTGACATCACGAAACCCCTTAACTTTTCCAGCCAAGTCGTTACAGTGATTAGCACCCCTGGCCAAACTATGAAAAAAACTGCGACTTGTAGTCTTAAAAATACGGTAAATGTTCTATTCAAAAGCCAAAACAACAACTAGCTGAACCGTCCTTATTTGTAGCCACCCTGCCGACACACGCACACATTGTCACTAGCTGTGTGGTGCACTGACATCACGAAACCCCTTAACTTTTCCAGCCAAGTCGTTACAGTGATTGGCACCCCTGGCCAAACTATGAAAAAAACTGCGACTTGTAGTCTTAAAAATACGGTAAATGTTCTATTCAAAAGCCAAAACAACAACTAGCTGAACCGTCCTTATTTGTAGCCACCCTGCCGACACACGCACACATTGTCACTAGCTGTGTGGTGCACTGACATCACGAAACCCCTTAACTTTTCCAGCCAAGTCGTTACAGTGATTAGCACCCCTGGCCAAACTATGAAAAAAACTGCGACTTGTAGTCTTAAAAATACGGTAAATGTTCTATTCAAAAGCCAAAACAACAACTAGCTGAACCGTCCTTATTTGTAGCCACCCTGCCGACACACGCACACATTGTCACTAGCTGTGTGGTGCACTGACATCACGAAACCCCTTAACTTTTCCAGCCAAGTCGTTACAGTGATTAGCACCCCTGGCCAAACTATGAAAAAAACTGCGACTTATAGTCTTAAAAATACGGTAAATGTTCTATTCAAAAGCCAAAACAACAACTAGCTGAACCGTCCTTATTTGTAGCCACCCTGCCGACACACGCACACATTGTCACTAGCTGTGTGGTGCACTGACATCACGAAACCCCTTAACTTTTCCAGCCAAGTCGTTACAGTGATTAGCACCCCTGGCCAAACTATGAAAAAAACTGCGACTTGTAGTCTTAAAAATACGGTAAATGTTCTATTCAAAAGCCAAAACAACAACTAGCTGAACCGTCCTTATTTGTAGCCACCCTGCCGACACACGCACACATTGTCACTAGCTGTGTGGTGCACTGACATCACGAAACCCCTTAACTTTTCCAGCCAAGTCGTTACAGTGATTAGCACCCCTGGCCAAACTATGAAAAAAACTGCGACTTATAGTCTTAAAAATACGGTAAATGTTCTATTCAAAAGCCAAAACAACAACTAGCTGAACCGTCCTTATTTGTAGCCACCCTGCCGACACACGCACACATTGTCACTAGCTGTGTGGTGCACTGACATCACGAAACCCCTTAACTTTTCCAGCCAAGTCGTTACAGTGATTAGCACCCCTGGCCAAACTATGAAAAAAACTGCGACTTGTAGTCTTAAAAATACGGTAAATGTTCTATTCAAAAGCCAAAACAACAACTAGCTGAACCGTCCTTATTTGTAGCCACCCTGCCGACACACGCACACATTGTCACTAGCTGTGTGGTGCACTGACATCACGAAACCCCTTAACTTTTCCAGCCAAGTCGTTACAGTGATTGGCACCCCTGGCCAAACTATGAAAAAAACTGCGACTTGTAGTCTTAAAAATACGGTAAATGTTCTATTCAAAAGCCAAAACAACAACTAGCTGAACCGTCCTTATTTGTAGCCACCCTGCCGACACACGCACACATTGTCACTAGCTGTGTGGTGCACTGACATCACGAAACCCCTTAACTTTTCCAGCCAAGTCGTTACAGTGATTAGCACCCCTGGCCAAACTATGAAAAAAACTGCGACTTATAGTCTTAAAAATACGGTAAATGTTCTATTCAAAAGCCAAAACAACAACTAGCTGAACAGTCCTTATTTGTAGCCACCCTGCCGACACACGCACACATTGTCACTAGCTGTGTGGTGCACTGACATCACGAAACCCCTTAACTTTTCCAGCCAAGTCGTTACAGTGATTAGCAATATAAAAAAACAAAAAAACTTTACCTCAATCTTCTTGGTGCGCAGTGGAAGGGAGGGGAGAAGGGGAGGGCAGTGTCGACAAAGCTGTGGATACTTCCTGAATGTTTCAAACTACACGTTGTTCGCAATTGTTTTCTATTGGAGTTTAGCATATTGTGCAGGCAAAACTCGAATGTAAAAAGGCTAACAACAACACTTAATAAGCACACAAAGTAGCAATCAGCACATTAGCCAACGACTGCACTGCTCGGCTGACTGAATGAGCAGAGATAAATGTATATGATAATGACAGAATGGGTGGATGAAACGTTAGTACGCAGACAAGGTTGGTACAACAGAGCTTATTTCTGTTCAGTCTGTGGTTCGGAAATCCTATAATGAGATGTTGGTTAATCAAGGTTGCACTGTATTTAGAACATAATAAAAGCTCATACAAAACCCAAAAAGCAGTGAAGTTGTCACGTTGTGTAATGTGTAAATAGAAACAGAATACAAAGATTTGCAAATCCTTTTCCACTTATATTCAATTGAATAGACTGCAAAGTCAAGATATTTCATGTTCCAACTGACAGTGGTTTTCTGAAGGGTTCCTGAGCCCAAGTGGGGATATTTTTTACACACTGATGTCTGCAGTTTTACCACTGTGTTACATGGCCTTTCCTTTTAACAACACTCTGTAAACGTTTGGGAACTGAGGAGACACATTTGAAGTGCAATTCTTTCCCATTCTTGCTTGATGTACAGCTTAAGTTGTTCAACAGTCCAGGGTCTCCGTTGTGGTATTTTAGGCTTCATATTGCGCCACACATTTTCAATGGGAGAAAGGTCTGGACTACAGGCAGGCTGGGTGTTGTCGATAAATGGCTTTGGCTTTGCATAGGAGAGTTTTAACTTGCACTTACAGATGTAGCGACCAACTGTAGTTACTGACAGTGGTTTTCTGAAGTGTTCCTGAGCCCATGTGGTGATATCCTTTACACACTGATGTGGCTTTTTGATGCAGTGCCGCCTGAGGGATCCAAGGTGCGTAATATCATGGCTTACGTGCAGTGATTTCTCCAGATTCTCTGAACCTTTTGATGATATTACGGAGCGTAGATGGTGAAATCCCTAAATTCCTTGCAATAGCTGCTTGAGAAATGTTCTTAAACTGTCCGACTATTTACTAACGCGTTTGTTGACAAAGTGGCGACCCTCGCCCCGTCCTTGTTTGTGAATGACTGAGCATTTCATGGAAGCTGTTTTTACACCCAATCATGGCACCCACCTGTTCCCAATTAGCTTGTTCACCTGTGGGATGTTCCAAATAAGTCTTTGATGAGCATTGCTCAACTTTCTCAGTCTTTTTTGCCACCTGTGCCAGCTTTTTTGAAACATGTTGCAGGCATCAAATTCCAAATGAGCTAATATTTGCAAGAAAATAACAGTTTCTCAGTTCGAATGTTAAGTATCTTGTCTTTGCAGTCTATTCAATTGAATATAAGTTGAAAATGATTTGCAAATCATTGTATTTTGTTTTTATTTACTATATACAATATGTGCCAACTTCACTGCTTTTGTAAATAAAGGGGAATTTGGTCTCCTTGTTACTTCGGTCTATCTATCTGTGTGTGATTGGCATTATAATTCCAGGCTGGCGACCAAACGGCCACTCTGCTGACTCTGTACGCCCTGATGGACTATGACCTGAAGCAAGAGACGTACCATCTGGCCATTCAAGACTCTGGTGGCCTCAAAGTCCTGACTAACATTCTGCATTTGGAAGAAGTCAATCTACAAGTAAGCCAAAAAGGATCCGCAGACACGATCTCGGCCAACGACATGTGCCAATTTGTGTTTTGTATATACAATCTAAAGTGCTTGGCAGAGTGCCTAGCTGTAAAGCTGAACAGTGTGGTCTTATACAAACCTTTTTATGGAAACAAATACATATTACCTTCAAACTGTCAAATGTATTTGCTATTTGATTAGCTTGGATCTCTGGGAATTCTGAGAGAGATTAGCCTCAACCCGCAAACCCGCCGGGCCATTGTTGACAACGGTGGACTGCGGAGCATCGTCAATGCCCTGGACTCGCGAAACAAAGACGTAAAGGCCTTGGCTGCGGAGACTATTGCAAACTTGACCAGCTTCCGCCGGGCGAGGAGGACCGTCAGGAGGTACAACGGTATTAGTAAACTTGTGAGTATTGTTCATGCAGTAGGAGAACGTTATTTTTGGATGTTTTGACTACAGAAGAAATCAGCAGTGCATTCACAAACACACAAAAGATAGTGGTTCGTTTCAAGTGCTGAGGCCAATCAGATAGAATGTCTCCTTACATCCTCTGACCTGCATTCATGTTTGTTGACCAAGCGCCCGGTGATTAAGACCACACCGTTGTATATTTTCCTCAGACCTGAAATCAGATGTTCTAATGTGCGAGTCACCCAGAAGGGCCAGATTAATTTCACGCTATATTATGAGACCACCTTTGAACCAGGCACTGATAGCCCTGCCTGCTCTCTGCCTCGTTAGTCCACTACTCCCCATTCAAACCGAATAATGGCTTTTTGGGTTTGACGAGGTTTTCCACATCTCAATAGAAGTCTGCTCCGTCCGCATGTTTTTTTGTTTTTTTTTAAGAATTTATTAATCAATCCAACAAAACAATACACAACAATACCATAATGATGCAATCCAAAACCAAACCCGACCCAGCAACATTCAGAATAGCAATAAACAGAGCAATTGAGAGGAGACACAAACATGACACAGAACAATCTAAAAGTAGTGAAACAAAAATGAATATCAACAACAGTATCAATATTATTAACAATTTCAACATAGCAGTGATTAAAAATCCCTCATTGACATAATCATTACAGACATTAATAAAAAAAATAAAAAATTAACAATAGTGTCACAGTGGCTTACACTTGCATCACATCTCATAAACTTGACAACACATTGTGTCCAATATTTTCCACAAAGATAGAATAAGTCATATTTTTGGTTCATTTAATAGTTAAAACAAATTTAAATAATGGATCCCATATTCCAATATATGACTCATTCTCTAAACTAAATGCAGTTTTTTCTACTGATATCATCTCCATAGCCTGTGTGTACCAGTCAGAATGTGTTGGACTATCAACATCTATCCATTTTTTTAATATTACCCTTTTTGTTATGATGCATATTGAAAGAAATGCATTTTTACTCTTTGATGACACATTACTAAATTGATGGAGATCCCCAAGAATACAAGGTTGCAGTGTCATTGGGATGTTTATATTAAGGACTGTGATTGCTTCTTTTGTTGTTTTCAACCATAGCTTTTTTTTATTCTCTGACATTCCCACAATAAATGAACAGGAGTTGCATCGGCTGCTCGACACTTCATACATAACTTGCTATCTACTACACCAATTTTAAACAGCTGAGAAGATGTCAAATACAATCTATTTAAGATCTTAAATTGAGCCAGTTTATCTTTAATGCTTCTAAAGGGCCTATTGGCATTTTTCCAAATATCATTCCATGATATGTCTCTTTCATCTAAAATGTTTAAGTCCATCATCCATTTCCGAACACATGCATCATTTGCATTTCTAGTGTGTTCATTTATTATTTCATAAAATAGTTTAATTAATTTCTTAATTGTATCTTGATTAAAAACTGCATCTTCCAGTTCATGGCTATTTAAAGACATACTTTCAGAGGATATACATTTATTTACAGCGTGTTTTAAAGAGATAAAATTAAAAAAAAAGATTTCTGGGTACATTATATTGATCAACTAAATCATTGAACGGTTTGAGTTTTTATTAATAATATGATGAGGTTTAGTAATACCTCTGTCTTTCCATGTTGTCCATTTAACCACATTTTTATTAATTATGATATTAGGATTGTACCAAAGCGGTTGATTGACAGATGTCATTGAGTTGATTCCTAGTATTTTCTGACACAGTTTTAGATTGTTAAAGGTGGCTTCTATTGGGCTCTGCCTCAATTCATTAGGTACTTTTTTAATAAAATATAAACTGCTCCGTCCGCATGTTTGTGATCAGGTGAAGCTGCTGGACTGCAACGCTGATTTGGCCAACGTGGACCCAAAGCAGGAGAAGGACGTTGAGGTCGCCCGCTTTGGCGTTATAGCCCTTTGGAGCTGCAGCAAGAGTCCCAAAAACCAAGAAGCCATTCATAAGGCGGGGGGCATCCCTCTGCTGGGACGCCTGCTCAAGTCTCCACAAATGAACATGCTCATCCCTGTGGTGGGCATCCTGCAGAACTGTGCCACGGAGGTGAACATAATGGCTGTTTACAATTCAAACTTCAAGATAGAGAGTTTGTGGTCCATTAATTGTTCTGTTACAGGAAAGTTGCCAGGATGCTATTCAGACTGAAGGCATTGTCAAGGATTTGGTCCAACACCTGGGCAATGACAATGATGCACTCCGGATTCATTGTGCCAATGTTATCTTCAAGGTAAAATTATTTTCACCTATTTATCCTCTTTCCCACTGTGGCCGTATGAAGGCGAATTGGAAAACAAAAAACTATTTGTTTATCTGAATTAGGGCTTCCGGAGATTGGAAAGAATAATTTTTGCCTGAGAAGTGGACATAGAAGTGTACGAACACACACCATCCCTCAATACTGATTCAAATGAGCTTGAGGCATACTTTGCGTAACAATTAGTGCTGGTGCCTCACAATGAGACCATCCTGGGTTCGATCCCCAGGCTCGGGGCCTTTCTCTGTGGAGTATACATGTTCCCTCCGGCTTCCTTCCACCTCCAAAGACATGCACCAGGGGATAAGTTGATTGGCAACACTAAATTGGTATGGAAGTATTATTGTAGCAAAAGGTATTTGCAAACATGTATCTCCATCTGTGCACGTGTAATCAATGTGTAAGAATTTGTGTGTCTATATCAATCCGAGTGTGTGTATTCAGATCCGCGTACGCGTGTTTTAAGTTGTCTGTTGTTTATACCTGACTTTTTGCCACACTTCCGCCTTGTAAGATTTGAACGTGCGCATCTGTATTAGTTGGCGTGTAATAGGGCTGGGCGATATATGGAATATAGTCGATATATCGCAGGTTTGTCTCTGTGCGATATAGAAAATGACTATATGGTGATATTGGAGTATACGTTCTCACGCACTTGCTTTTAGCTGCGGGCATTACACTACATGCGTTTCTCACTCTTGTCTCTCCTTCTCACAGAGACATAAAACAAGCGCACCTTCTTACATACGTCACATACTGTTGCGCGGCATGGGTAAAGTTAGCTGTCGTATTAGCGGTGCGGTGCGAGTGGTAATACGAGAGAAAGAAGGTGCGAATCTGGTAACAAATGAAGGAGTAACTAATTCCCAAGAAAAACAGCAGGGGGTCCATCGTCTGGCTGTGGTTTGGCTTCAAGCGGGAAGATGTCGAACAGACAAGGGTAATATGTCAAGTGTGCGGCAAGAGCGTTGCTACAAAAAGTAGCATTACTGCTAATTTGTAGCATCATTTGAAAAGTCACCCGCTAGAGAATGAAGAGTGCTTGAAACTCCGCATGTCAACATCTCCGTTCGGTGCCACACCCACAAAATACCCAAGCAACCATTTCCACATCAACACTGTATGAAAAAACTAGTCAACAACAGAAGGAGATAACGTCCGCAGGAACCTACCACATAGTGAAGGACATACACTATTTGATTTCCTATTATGCGGCTCATTTTTATTTGACACTTATTGGAATATCTTGTGTGACATCATGCACAAAAGTGCACTTTATTTGTTTTAAACCATTGTAGTGGCGTTCTGTACAAAAAGTGCACTTTAATTTAGTGTTGTTTTGATATGTCATCTTAGTGACATCATGCACAAAAGTGCACTAATAGCTTGTTTTAAAATGTCTCTGACAATCTTGCACTTTCTGTTTTGGAAATGACACGAATGTTTGTGCCACTGCTTAATAACTGTTTCATAAATACACTTTTAGTTGTGATTTCCCTCTCTGCATGTTTAAAAGTAGCATATATTAATGCAGTATGAAGAAGAATGTTTTAATGTAGACACATAGAATCATCATACTGTCTTGATTATATGCATCAAGTGTTCATTCAAGGCTAAAGCAAAATATCCAGATATATATGGTGTATCGTGATATGGACTAAACATATCCACATATATATGGTGTATCGTGACATGGACTAAACATATCCACATATATATGGTGTATCGTGACATGGACTAAACATATCCACATATATATGGTGTATCGTGACATGGACTAAACATATCCACATATATATGGTGTATCGTGACATGGACTAAACATATCCACATATATATGGTGTATCGTGACATGGACTAAACATATCCACATATATATGGTGTATCGTGACATGGACTAAACATATCCACATATATATGGTGTATCGTGAAAGGCAAGGGGGACTTACAGACAGACACGCTTTTTACACGTTTAAATTTTAATCGCTGCACGGACTGATGGAAATAACCATAGACATCTTCTAAGGGTACGCAGCATGGAGCGCCACTGCCTACTGGCGCTGACGAGACGCGGGGCCGCCATCTTGGAGTGGTGATCCGCTCCACTCAGTGCAATTCATTTGGCAGGAGCAATGAACTGTCAGCGCATTTAATTCATCTTACCTCACGGAATACCACTGACTTTCACCCGCTTTTTTTTGTCATACGTGTAGCTATGATAAAGGACACATGTTTTATTATTCATAGTTTGCTTAACATTAATAGGATATTCTTATATGCTATAAGTGACCAGGGGCCGTACTTATCAAGCTTCTTAGAATGACTCCTAAGAAGTCTGCTAAGAGTTGACTTAAGAGTAAATAAATTATTCGCTGAAAGCTGCACTTAAAAGTTAGTTATCAAGCGTCTTACTCACACTTTCAGCGAAGTGTAGGACTGAATCTTAAGTGTCACACTCAGAGCTGAATTACGACATTACTATGTGCCGTAAACGGAATTTTAGGTGACGTCATTTCTGTGTCCATAGAAATGACCAATCACGAAAGGGAATCCGTTGTCTAAGAATAAAGAAATATCTTGGAAATATTTAAGTGGACAATGGGAGTGTATATTTTGACAATAAACTACAAAATAATACAAAACAAACTAGTCCCCGCCGGCACTCACGCTACCGCTCCCTCTCTTCTCTCGCCCACACACTCACTGACGTCACTCACCTCACGGCCACACACATACGCTACTGTCATAACATTTTCTTTCCAATTCATTAATTAGGCAACTCATTTGAAACTGGTGTGGGTGGCTCTATATATACTAGCCCACTGCAGACACATGCAGAAATCAACAAGGAATCGAAAAGTATTACATCTGTGACAAAAATAATATCCGCTCTGTCTAAACGATACCGTTTGATCAGCTGCTCGTCATCAAAAAAACAACAACATTGTTCCGTTCCCTGAACGTTGGCGCACGTCTCTCTCGCCTCAGTGCCATCCCCTGCTGGCAACTCCTAACCACTTAAGACACCTCTGAAGGTCTCTTAAATATCGTGGAGAGTAGGAGTGATTCTTAGACTTAAGAACGTTGATAAAAAGCTTTTATTCTTAAGTTTGAGAGTAGGACTAAATTTCGCAAATTCTCAGGACTTAAGTGTTAAAAATATCGTGGAGAGTAGGAGTGATTCTTAGACTTAAGAACGTTGATAAAAAGCTTTTATTCTTAAGTTTGAGAGTAGGACTAAATTTCGCAAATTCTCAGGACTTAAGTGTTAATTTGGCACTCTAAGAAGCTTGATAAGTACGGCCCCAGACGTCCCAGATCAAAACTGGGAATATAATCCCAGAGAAGGGTCAGCTATTTTTTAAATTGAAGAAACAATATGATTGGGTTATATATACATGCGTATATCCTACATAAACAATGTATGAAATCTATATATCTTCGGGACCTATAGACTGTATCTCTGTTGAGAGTTTATTCTGTCTTGACACTTTGTATTGATATTTTGTATTACATTCTTCCCTTAAATGATAATGTTTACAGTGATTGTTTTATATGCATTTTTTATGTATGTCGCTTTGGATAAAAGCGTCTGCCAAATACTTCAACATAAACATATATAAACACCTGAAAGTCTTTATATCAGCTAAAACCACCAATCTGTTTCACTGGATTCAGAATAAAAGCAAATTCTGTCTTACCCAACAATGTTAGTATTTGAATATTGTTACTTGAAGACTTATTCTTGGTTACAATTATACTGTTAAGAAAGTATTGTCTTATACTTTGCCTAAAATGAGAATGCATCATAATCAGTGGCGGCTGGTGAATTTGGTTTTAGGTGGGGCTGAAAGTTAGTAAAGCAAACCCCTGTAGGGGCGTCATCCTCCCCCAGAAGATTTCTTTGTGATTTCCACATACAAATGAAGCATTCTGGTGCATTCTGACAAAATAATGAAGACCAAATAGAACATTTCATAGGTTTGCAGAGAACTATATACAATATGTACACTGAAGGCATGATGCCACCATAGGTTTGCAGATTGTGGTCCTAACTTTTACCCCTGTTGGCTTTTACAATCTTTATCTTCATCATTTATTTCAACTTTATGTTATTCAGGTATGACATTTCTAAATGTAATTAATTTCATTGACAAGCAATTCTATAATGGTCATACTCTTGTTTGCTAGCGGCTACGATTTCAGTACTATTGAAGATCTTTGCTCCTTCTCAACTCTGTGCTAATATTATTTTCACAAAATACAACCAATAGTACGTTAATGTTAAATCTTACTTGTGAAAAGTAATCCCCCCGATTCCTATTTTCAACAGTCCGCTCATTTGAGCAGGAAAACGCTGAACACCATCTATGTTTTCTACCTGTCAACTGTCAGTTTAGCATCTTTGTTTTCTACCTGTCAACTGTCAGTTTAGCATCTTTGTTTTCTACCTGTCAACTGTCAGTTTAGCATCTTTGTTTTCTACCTGTCAACTGTCAGTTTAGCATCTTTGTTTTCTACCTGTCAACTGTCAGTTTAGCATCTTTGTTTTCTACCCGTCAACTGTCAGTTTAGCATCTTTGTTTTCTACCCGTCAACTGTCAGTTTAGCATCTTTGTTTTCTACCCGTCAACTGTCAGTTTAGCATCTTTGTTTTGTACCTGTCAACTGTCAGTTTAGCATCTTTGTTTTGTACCCGTCAACTGTCAGTTTAGCATCTTTGTTTTCTACCCGTCAACTGTCAGTTTAGCATCTTTGTTTTCTACCTGTCAACTGTCAGTTTGGCATCTTTGTTTTCTACCTGTCAACTGTCAGTTTAGCATCCTTGTTTTCTACCTGTCAACTGTCAGTTTAGCATCTTAGTTTTCTACCCGTCAACTGTCAGTTTAGCATCTTAGTTTTCTACCTGTCAACTGTCAGTTTAGCATCTTTGTTTTCTACCTGTCAACTGTCAGTTTAGCATCTTAGTTTTCTACCCGTCAACTGTCAGTTTAGCATCTTAGTTTTCTACCTGTCAACTGTCAGTTTAGCATCTTTGTTTTCTACCCGTCAACTGTCAGTTTAGCATCTTAGTTTTCTACCTGTCAACTGTCAGTTTAGCATCTTTGTTTTCTACCCGTCAACTGTCAGTTTAGCATCTTTGTTTTCTACCCGTCAACTGTCAGTTTAGCATCTTTGTTTTCTACCCGTCAACTGTCAGTTTAGCATCTTAGTTTTCTACCTGTCAACTGTCAGTTTAGCATCTTTGTTTTCTACCTGTCAACTGTCAGTTTAGCATCTTTGTTTTCTACCCGTCAACTGTCAGTTTGGCATCTTTGTTTTCTACCTGTCAACTGTCAGTTTAGCATCCTTGTTTTCTACCTGTCAACTGTCAGTTTAGCATCTTAGTTTTCTACCCGTCAACTGTCAGTTTAGCATCTTAGTTTTCTACCTGTCAACTGTCAGTTTAGCATCTTTGTTTTCTACCTGTCAACTGTCAGTTTAGCATCTTAGTTTTCTACCCGTCAACTGTCAGTTTAGCATCTTAGTTTTCTACCTGTCAACTGTCAGTTTAGCATCTTTGTTTTCTACCCGTCAACTGTCAGTTTAGCATCTTAGTTTTCTACCTGTCAACTGTCAGTTTAGCATCTTTGTTTTCTACCCGTCAACTGTCAGTTTAGCATCTTTGTTTTCTACCCGTCAACTGTCAGTTTAGCATCTTTGTTTTCTACCCGTCAACTGTCAGTTTAGCATCTTAGTTTTCTACCTGTCAACTGTCAGTTTAGCATCTTTGTTTTCTACCTGTCAACTGTCAGTTTAGCATCTTTGTTTTTTACCTGTCAACTGTCAGTTTAGCATCTTTGTTTTCTACCTGTCAACTGTCAGTTTAGCATCTTTGTTTTCTACCTGTCAACTGTCAGTTTAGCATCTTTGTTTTCTACCTGTCAACTGTCAGTTTAGCATCTTTGTTTTCTACCTGTCAACTGTCAGTTTAGCATCTTTGTTTTCTACCTGTCAACTGTCAGTTTAGCATCTTTGTTTTCTACCTGTCAACTGTCAGTTTAGCATCTTTGTTTTCTACCTGTCAACTGTCAGTTTAGCATCTTTGTTTTCTACCTGTCAACTGTCAGTTTAGCATCTTTGTTTTCTACCCGTCAACTGTCAGTTTAGCATCTTTGTTTTCTACCCGTCAACTGTCAGTTTAGCATCTTTGTTTTCTACCCGTCAACTGTCAGTTTAGCATCTTTGTTTTCTACCCGTCAACTGTCAGTTTAGCATCTTTGTTTTCTACCCGTCAACAGTCAGTTTAGCATCTCTGTTTTTTACCTGTCAACTGTCAGTTTAGCATCTTTGTTTTCTACCTGTCAACTGTCAGTTTGGCATCTTTGTTTTCTACCTGTCAACTGTCAGTTTGGCATCTTTGTTTTCTACCCGTCAACTGTCAGTTTAGCATCTTTGTTTTCTACCCGTCAACTGTCAGTTTAGCATCTTTGTTTTCTACCTGTCAACTGTCAGTTTAGCATCTTTGTTTTCTACCTGTCAACTGTCAGTTTAGCATCTTTGTTTTCTACCCGTCAACTGTCAGTTTAGCATCTTTGTTTTCTACCTGTCAACTGTCAGTTTAGCATCTTTGTTTTCTACCTGTCAAGTGTCAGTTTAGCATCTTTGTTTTCTACCCGTCAACTGTCAGTTTAGCATCTTTGTTTTCTACCTGTCAACTGTCAGTTTAGCATCTTTGTTTTCTACCCGTCAACTGTCAGTTTAGCATCTTTGTTTTCTACCTGTCAACTGTCAGTTTAGCATCTTTGTCCAGGGTGTACCCCCGCTAAAATATGCTCCAGTCCCCCCAGTGACCATGAGAGGGACAAGCGGTAAAAAAATGAATGGATGGACTCTAAAAGTCTAATTTAGCAATGGATTGTAGTCATTTAAAGGCCTACTGAAACCCACTACTACCGACCACGCAGTCTGATAGTTTATATATCAATGATGAAATCTTAACATTATAACACATGCCAATACGGCCGGGTTAACTTATAAAGTGACATTTTAAATTTGCCGCTAAACTTCCGGTTCGAAACGCCTCTGAGGATGACGTATGCGCGTGACGTAGCCCGACGAACACGGGTATGCCTTCCACATTGAAGCCGATATGAAAAAGCTCTGTTTTCATTTCATAATTCCACAGTATTCTGGACATCTGTGTTCGTGAATCTGTTTCAATCATGTTCATTGCATTATGGAGAAGGAAGCCAAGCAAGCAAAGAAGAAAGTTGTCGGTGCGAAATGGACGTATTTTTCGAACGTAGTCAGCCACAACAGTACACAGCCGGCGCTTCTTTGTTTACATTCCCGAAAGATGCAGTCAAGATGGAAGAACTCGGATAACAGAGACTCTAACCAGGAGGACTTTTGATTTGGATACACAGACGCCTGTAGAGAACTGGGACAACACAGACTCTTACCAGGATTACTTTGATTTGGATGACAAAGACGCAGACGTGCTACTGTGAGTATGCAGCTTTGGCTTTTTTTTGCGTATGTACGTAACTTTTTTAAAATATATAAGCTTTATGAACCTTGGGTTAGGTGAACGGTCTTTTGGGCTGAGTGATTGTGTGTGTTGATCATGTGTTTGAATTGTATTGGCGTGTTCTATGGAGCTAGGAGCTAGCAGAGGAGCTAGGAGCTAGCATAACACGTACCGTACCGTAAGTGCGCGTCACGTACGTAACTTTTTAAAAATATATAAGCTTTATGAACCTTGGGTTAGGTGAACGGTCTTTTGGGCTGAGTGATTGTGTGTGTTGATCGGGTGTTTGAATTGTATTGGCGTGTTCTATGGAGCTAGGAGCTAGCAGAGGAGCTAGGAGCTAGCATAACAAACACGCAGGTGTTAT
>NC_084745.1:53740206-53802706 GCF_033978785.1 Entelurus aequoreus
GACTACAACAGTAAATAAACACAAGACATATATATACTCTATTAGCCACAACACAACCAGGCTTATATTTAATATGCCACAAATTAATCCTGCATAAAAACACCTGCGTGTTTGTTACGCTAGCTCCTAGCTCCTCTGCTAGCTCCTAGCTCCATAGAACACGCCAATACAATTCAAACACCTGATCAACACACACAATCACTCAGCCCAAAAGACCGTTCACCTAACCCAAGGTTCATAAAGCTTATATATTTTAAAAAAGTTACGTACATACGCAAAAAAAAGTTGCGCACATACGGTCAAGCGATCAAATGTTTAGAGGCCAAAGCTGCATACTCACGGTAGCACGTCTGCGTCTTTGTCATCCAAATCAAAGTAATCCTGGTAAGAGTCTGTGTTGTCCCAGTTCTCTACAGGCGTCTGTGTATCGAAGTCAAAAGTCCTCCTGGTTAGAGTCTCTGTTATCCGAGTTCTTCCATCTTGACTGCATCTTTCGGGAATGTAAACAAAGAAGCGCCGGCTGTGTACTGTTGTTGCTGACTACGTTCGAAAAATACGTCCATTTTGCACAGACAACTTTCTTCTTTGCTTGCTCAGCTTCCTTCCCCATAATGCAATGAACATTGCAACAGATTCACGAACACAGATGTCCAGAATACTGTGGAATTATGAAATGAAAACAGAGCTTTTTCGTATTGGCTTCAATGTGGAAGGCATACCCGTGTTCCCTGGTCTACGTCACGCGCATACGTCATCCGCAGAGGCGTTTCGAACCGGAAGTTTAGCGGCAAATTTAAAATGTCACTTTATAAGTTAACCCGGCCGTATTGGCATGTGTTATAATGTTAAGATTTCATCATTGATATATAAACTATCAGACTGCGTGGTCGCTAGTAGTGGCTTTCAGTAGGCCTTTTAAGGTGGTATTATTAAATAGATGTCGGTGTCTAGCAGGACCGATAATCAGCATTTCCGTTTTCTTAGCGTTGAGTTGCAAAAAGTTAGCGGACATCCATTGTTTAATTTCATTAAGACACGCCTCCAGCTGACTACAGTCCGGCGTGTTGGTCAGCTTTAGGGGCATGTACAGTTGAGTGTCATCAGCATAACAGTGAAAGCTAACACCGTACTTGCGTATGATGTCACCCAGCGGCAGCATGTAAATACTAAAGAGTGCAGGGCCAAGAACCGAACCCTGGGGAACTCCGCACGTTACCTTGACATAGTCCGAGGTCACATTGTTATGGGAGACGCACTGCATCCTGTCAGTAAGATAAGAGTTAAACCATGTTGCTTCCCATCCTACACAGTGGAGTTTTACAAGCCTTTTGCTTGGTAGGATAAAAAAAAATCGATTCTGAATCGAATCGTGACCCCAAGAATCGATTTTGAATCGAATCGTGGGACACCCAAAGATTCCCAGCCCCAATATATATATAGAATTACGTTCACATCACAGACATGCTGACAACGCCCCAGGCAAGGGTGTGTGTTTTGTTTGATAGCACGGTTTTCGGTGATCAAATTCCCTTTTCGATGGTTACGTTTTCGGTACATCACCTGTCAATAGTTCACAAGTAATAGGCTGTATACACTATATTGCCAAAAGTATTTGGCCACCTGCCTTTACTCACATATGAACTTGAAGTGCCATCCCATGGAATTGTCCAAAATGTTTTTGGTATCCGGGCGCATTCAAAGTTCCTTTCACTGGAACTAAGGGGCCAAGCCCAACTCCATAATTCCTCCTCCACCAAATTTCACACTCTGCACAATGCAGTACGAAATGTAGCGTTCTCCTGGCAACCGCCAAACCCAGACTGGTCCATCAGATTGCCAGATGGAAAAGTGTGATTCATCAGTCCAGAGAAGGTGTTTCCACTGCTCTAGAGTCCAGTGGCGACGTGCTTTACACCACTGCATCCCACACTTTGCATTGGACTTGGTGATGTATGGCTTAGATGCAGCTGCACGGCCATGGAAACCCATTCCATGAAGCTCTCTGCGTACTTTACGTGGGCTAATTGGAAGGTCACATGAAGTTTGGAGCTCTGTAGCAACTGACTGTGCGGAAAGTCTTTGCACTATGCTGTCCTCACTGTCAGTTTACGTGGCCTACCACTTGGTGGCTGAGTTGCTGTTGTTCCCAAACTCTTCACTTCTCTTATAATATAGTTGACTTTGGAATATTTAGGAGCGAGGAAATTTCACGACTGGATTTGTTGCTCAGGTAGCATCCTATGACAGTTCCACGCTGGAATTTACTGAGAGCGGTCCATTCTTTCACCAATGTTTGTAGAAACAGTCTCCATGATTGATTGGTTTGATACACCAGGCCAAGTGATGAGGGCACCTGAGGACACCATGTTGCTTCCCATCCTACACAGTGGAGTTTTACAAGCCTTTTGCTTGGTAGGATCAAAGACAGCTTTTGTCTGCTCGCTGGGCAGGCTGAACTAACAAAAGTTTTGTGATAACTTAGATACAATTATTCCGACGGATTGAAAAACGGTACGATTGTTGTTTTTACGTAAAAATTCCGGTGACTGAGCTGTCAGTTTTTACTGAAAAATCTTACATTCCCTGTTGTTTACAGTGCATTACTGTAGATGTCACATTTCTACCACTAATGATTTTACGGGCAATTTTTCTGAGCTGCTAGGTTGTTTTTTTTTTTAGAGTAAAATCTACTGACTTTTTTTTTCCCTCCAGTGTATCGTTGCAGACATGCCAAAGCGAGCCAAACAAAAGTAACATGACGGGTCAAACCGCGCCACTTTGATCAGTCCTGGTCTAGAGCAGTGTTTTTCAACCTTTTTTTGAGCGAAGGCACATTTTTTGCGTTGACCAGCAGAAATCATAAATTCAGTTGACAACAAAAAGTCGTCGTCGCAATTATTGAATATGACTTTAAAGCATAACCAAGCATGCATCAATATAGCTCTTGTCTCAAAGTAGGTGTGCTGTCACCACCTGTCACATCACACTCTGACTTATTTGGACTTTTTTGCTGTTTTCCTGTGTGTAGTGTTTTACTTCTTGTCTTGCGCTCCTATTTTGGTGGCTTTTTCTCTTTTTTTTGGTATTTTCCTGTAGCAGTTTCATGTCTTCCTTTTGAGCGATATTTCCCACATCTACTTTGTTTTTGCAATCAAGACTATTTCAGTTGTTTTTTTATCCTTCTTTGTAGGGACATTGTTGATTGTCACGTCATGTTCGGATGTACTTTGTGGACGCCGTCTTTGCTCCACAGTAAGTCTTTGCTGTCGTCCAGCATTCTGTTTTTGTTTACTTTTTAGCCAGTTTTAGTTTTGTTCTGCATAGCCTTCCCTAAGCTTCAATGCCTTTTCTTAAGGGCACTTACCTTTTGTTTATTTTTGGTTTCCGACATTTACAAAGCAATTAGCTACCGGCTGCCACCTACTGATATGGAAGAGTATTACACAGTTACTCTGCCGAGCTCTAGACAGCACCGACACTCAACAACAACACATCATTTGCAGACTATAATTACTGGTTTGCAAAAAATATTTTTAACCCGAATAGGTGAAATTACATAATCTCCCACGGCACACCAGACTGTATCTCACGGCACACTAGTGTGCCACGGCACAGTGGTTGAAAAACACTGGTCTAGAGAACAGCTTGAAGACAGTCAGTCAAAACCTTTTGTGGTGCCAGTGGATTTGACAAATAAACCTTCATTTTTTTTCTTCCATTCATGTAATTTTTTTTGGTTGGGCTTTTCTGAAGAAGAATCTACTACACAATCATATCAAAGATCGTACTGAAGTCAGTTGTTCACACTTCAAAGATGGCAGAAGGAAACCACAGCTTGTTTGGATGGCAAATTTAACCCGCGTTGGTTTTGGCAGCCTGTCTGTTCATTAGCAATGTTTTTTCTTGCAAGAATAGGCTGCGCTTCTGTGGACCCTGACCAAACCCAAATGACCTTGTGTCCTGCACAATAGCTTAGGCACCAAGATGCCAGCAACCGTGGCCTTGAATAAAGATACCTAACTGTACGTCGGAAGTTTGTTGAGGTTTGCTGCGACCGCACTGTGTCCCTTTTAATGTTTGCTGCAGTTTACTACTCAGACGCCTTGGGAAACTGCAATCACAGCAAAACATGGCAGGGTGTCCCCTAAACCGCCAAGATACCTGTGGTGGTGGGGGGCGTGGTCACAATGACGCCATCCACTAATTAGCATAATTTGCTATATGATTTTCTTTAAAGGCCTACTGAAATGATTTTTTTTATTTAAACGGGGATAGCAGATCTATTCTATGTGTCATACTTGATCATTTTGCGATATTGCCATATTTTTGCTGAAAGGATTTAGTATAGAACGACGACGATAAAGATCGCAACTTTTGGTATCTGATAAAAAAAAGGCTTGCCCCTACCGGAAGTAGCGTGACGTAGTCAGTTGAACATATACGCAAAGTTCCCTATTGTTTACAATGATGGCCGCATGAAGTGAGAGAGATTCGGACCGAGAAAGCGACAATTTCCCCATTAATTTGAGCGAGGATGAAAGATTTGTGGATGAGTAAAGTGCAAGTGAAGGACTAGTGGGGAGTTGAAGCTATTCAGATAGGGAAGATGCTGTGAGAGGCGGGGGTGACCTGATATTCAGCTGGGAATGACTACAACAGTAAATAAACACAAGACATATATATACTCTATTAGCCACAACACAACCAGGCTTATATTTAATATGCCACAAATTAATCCTGCATAAAAACACCTACGTGTTTGTTATGCTAGCTCCTAGCTCCTCTGCTAGCTCCTAGCTCCATAGAACACGCCAATACAATTCAAACACCTGCACAACACACACAATCACTCAGCCCAAAAGACCGTTCACCTAACCCAAGGTTCATAAAGCTTATATATTTTAAAAAAGTTACGTACATACGCAAAAAAAAGTTGCGCACATACGGTCAAGCGATCAAATGTTTAGAAGCCAAAGCTGCATACTCACAGTAGCACGTCTGCGTCTTTGTCATCCAAATCAAAGTAATCCTGGTAAGAGTCTGTGTTGTCCCAGTTCTCTACAGGCGTCTGTGTATCGAAGTCAAAAGTCCTCCTGGTTAGAGTCTCTGTTATCCGAGTTCTTCCATCTTGACTGCATCTTTCGGGAATGTAAACAAAGACGCGCCGGCTGTGTACTGTTGCTGCTGACTTCGTTCGCAAAATACGTCCGTTTCGCACCGACAACTTTCTTCTTTGCTTGCTCAGCTTCCTTCTCCATAATGCAATGAACATGATTGCAACAGATTCACCAACACAGATGTCCAGAATACTGTGGAATTATGACATGAAAACAGAGCTTTTTTGTATTGGCTTCAATGGGGAAGGCATACCTCTGTTCCCCGGTCTACGTCACGCGCATACGTCATCCTCAGAGGCGTTTCGAACCGGAAGTTTAGCTGCAAATTTAAAATGTCACTTTATAAGTTAACCCGGCCGTATTGGCATGTGTTGCAATGTTAAGATTTCATCATTGATATATAAACTATCAGACTGCGTGGTCGCTAGTAGTGGCTTTCAGTAGGCCTTTAAAAAGGCTCAAAAATGTATACATACATTTAAAACAAACCTGTATTAACATTTTTTTAATCGTTTTGCCATATTGGTAATTGTTGCTGCTTTGTTGAAATTTTTCTAGTGTTTACAGACTTTTAATGATATTTTTTAAATTGACAACTAGCAACAGATTTAGCATCTTCTTCTGGTGTTGTTATGAAATGTGTTTGTGTTAAGAGTCTCTACTTCTGTCCCTCGACTAAAGAGGCTGCAGCGAGCATGGCGTCACACTTGCTTGGCGCTGTTCTCTTCTTAAAAGCCGCCACTGTCCTCTTAATATGTACACATTTTGTATTGGTATATATTAGGGGTGTGGGGAAAAATCGATTCGAATTCGAATCGCGATTCTCACGTTCTGCGATTCAGAATCGATTCTCATTTTTAAAAAATCGATTTTTTATTTTTTTAAAATTAATTAATTAATTAATTAATTTAAGTAAAAAAATTTATTATTTATTTATTTATTTTTTAAATTAATCAATCCAACAAAACAATACACAGCAATACCATAACAATGCAATCCAATTCCAAAAGCAAACCCGACCCAGCAACACTCAGAACTGCAATAAACAGAGCAATTGAGAGGAGACACAAACACCACACACAACAATTGAGAGGAGACACAAACACCACACACAACAATTGAGAGGAGACACAAACACCACACACAACAATTGAGAGGAGACACAAACACCACACACAACAATTGAGAGGAGACACAAACACCACACACAACAATTGAGAGGAGACACAAACACCACACACAACAATTGAGAGGAGACACAAACACCACACACAACAATTGAGAGGAGACACAAACACCACACACAACAATTGAGAGGAGACACAAACACCACACACAACAATTGAGAGGAGACACAAACACCACACACAACAATTGAGAGGAGACACAAACACCACACACAACAATTGAGAGGAGACACAAACACCACACACAACAATTGAGAGGAGACACAAACACCACACACAACAATTGAGAGGAGACACAAACACCACACACAACAATTGAGAGGAGACACAAACACCACACACAACAATTGAGAGGAGACACAAACACAACAAACCAAAAGTAGTGAAACAAAAATGAATATTATCAACAACAGTATCAATATTAGTTACAATTTCAACATAGCAGTGATTAAAAATCCCTCATTGACATTATCATTAGACATTTAGTTTATGAGATGCGATGCAAGTGTAAGCCACTGTGACACTATTGTTCATTTTTTGTATTTTTTTATTATTATTAATGTTTGTAATGATAATATCAATGAGGGATTTTTAATCACTGCTATGTTGAAGTTGTTACTAATATTGATGCTGTTGTTGATAACATTCATTTTTGTCTCACTACTTTTAGATTGTTCCGTGTCATGTTTGTGTGTCTCTGTTTATTGCTATTCTGAATGTTGCTGGGTGGGGTTTTGTTTTGAAATTGTATTGCATTATTATGGTATTGTTGTGTATTGTTTTCATTAAAAAAAAATAAAAATAAAAAAAAATCGTTTTTGAATCGAGAATCGTGTTGAATTGAAAAAAAAAATCGATTCTGAATCGAATCGTGACCACAAGAATCGATTTTGAATTGAATCGTGGGACACCCAAAGATTCCCAGCCCTAATATATATATAGAATTACGTTCACATCACAGACATGCTGACAACGCCCCAGGCAATGGTGTGTGTTTTGTTTGATAGCACGGTTTTCGGTGATCAAATTTCGGAAGTCAAGGTGAAGTCGGCGGCTAGCGCGGCTAGCGCTCCAACAAAGTCCTCCTGGTTGTGTTGCTGTAGTCCGCTGCTAATACACCGATCCCACCTACAACTGTCTTCTTTGCAGCCTTCATTGTTCATTAAAAAAATTGCAAAAGATGTCCAGAATACTGTGGAATTATGAAATGAAAACAGAGCTTTTTGTATAGGATTCTACGGGGTACCATAACTTCCGTTACTCGGACTTCGTCACGCGCATACGTCATCATACCGCGATGTTTCAGCCGGATATTTCCCGGGAATTTTAAAATGTCACTTTATAAGTTAACCCGGCCGTATTGGCATGTGTTGCAATGTTAAGATCTCATCATTGATATATAAACTATCAGACTGCGTGGTCGCTAGTAGTGGCTTTCAGTAGGCCTTTACAGGTAGTACTTTTAAAAGGAACTAGCGGAGTAAATGCATCATTGAACCATTATCGACCTTTATTATGAAGAATCAATTCTTTCTGGGGTTCGAACAAAATTAGCGATGAACGATAACATTGGCTGTCCTCTTTTTTTTCATTTTTTTTTAAGGTTTCAAGATCATAAAGTCCTGGAGATCCTGATCGGCTTGCTGACCAATCAACCTGAGGAGGTGCTCGTGAATGTGGTCGGAGCCTTGGCGGAGTTCGCCCAGAAACCTGCAAACAAAGTCACCATCCGCAAGTGTGGAGGGCTCAAACCTCTCGTCAAGCTACTCATCGGCAGGAACGAGGCATGTCCAACTACACAATTGTCCTCGGACCTTTTTTCGGTGTGTGAACAGATCATCATCTTAGAATAAACGTCTTTCCGCCAGCCGCTGTTGGTGAACGTAACCAAGGTAGTGGAGGCCTGTGCTGCGGATCTGGACAACATGGCGTAAGTAGCCTCCTCTTCTAGATCAGGGGTCGGCAACCCAAAATGTTGAAAGAGCCACATTGGACAAAAAAAATAAAATATGCTTGTAAAGCCTTCTATAAGTGTTATAATGAAGGCAACACATGACGTAAGTGTCTATATTAGCTATATTAGCCTACTATCAAAATGACTTAAACATCTTATATAAGTGTTATAATGAAGGCAACACATGATGTAAGTGTCTGTATTAGCTATAATAGCCTACTATCAAAATGACTTTAAAAGTCTTATATAAGTGTTATAATGAAGGCAACACATGATGTAAGTGTCTATATTAGCCTACTATCAAAATGACTTTAAAAGTCTTATATAAGTGTTATAATAAAGACAACACATGATGTAAGTGTCTATATTAGCTATATTAGCCTACTATCAAAATGACTTTAAAAGTCTTATATAAGTGTTATAAAGAAGGCAACACGTGATGTAAGTGTCTATATTAGCCTACTATCAAAATGACTTTAAAAGTCTTATATAAGTGTTATAATGAAGACAACACATGATGTAAGTGTCTATATTAGCCTACTATCAAAATGACTTTAAAAGTCTTATATAAGTGTTATAATGAAGACAACACATGATGTAAGTGTCTATATTAGCCTACTATCAAAATGACTTTAAAAGTCTTATATAAGTGTTATAATGAAGGCAACACATGATGTAAGTGTCTATATTAGCTATATTAGCCTACTATCAAAATGACTTTAAAAGTCTTATATAAGTGTTATAAAGAAGGCAACACATGATGTAAGTGTCTATATTAGCCTACTATCAAAATGACTTTAAAAGTCTTATATAAGTGTTATAATGAAGACAACACATGATGTAAGTGTCTATATTAGCTATATTAGCCTACTATCAAAATGACTTTAAAAGTCTTATATAAGTGTTATAATGAAGACAACACATGATGTAAGTGTCTATATTAGCTATATTAGCCTACTATCAAAATGACTTTAAAAGTCTTACATAAGTGTTATAATGAAGACAACACATGATGTAAGTGTCTATATTAGTTATATTAGCCTACTATCAAAATTACTTTAAAAGTCTTATACAAGTGTTATAATGAAGGCAACACATGATGTAAGTGTCTATATTAGTTATATTAGCCTACTATCAAAATGACTTTAAAAGCCTTATATAAGTGTTATAAAGAGGACAACACATGATGTAAGTGTCTATATTAGCCTACTATCAAAATTACTTTAAAAGTCTTATATAAGTGTTATAATGAAGGCAACACATGATGTAAGTGTCTATATTAGCCTACTATCAAAATGACTGTGTCACAGGCTGATGTAAATCTTCATTGACAGAAATGTTGACAGTAATGTACACATTTTTACAACAGTGGAAAACATTAGTAAAACTGAGGCTTCTCAGAGGGTGAGATAACTCCTGGCATAAAATGGCCAAAGGTATAATAGATGTGTGTGTCCAAGTTAAAGGAAACGACAGGCTGTCTTCTTCTAACGGATTTATTACAATCTTTGCAAGTTGGGTAACGTTTGCTGTGGTCTGGAACAACGTGGCGCATAAACAACTATTGAGAAATGCAGCCAATATTACATACAGATAATGTGTCGTGAGACATGCAAATGTAAATGAAATACACAGAGGAAATTAAGTGAGCTCAAATATAGCTACAAACGAGGCATAATGATGTACATACATACAGCTAGCCTAGATAGCATGTTAGCATCGATGAGCTTGCAGTCACGCACTGACCAAATATGCCTGATTAGCACTCCCAACAAGTCAATAACACCAATAAAGCTCACCTTTGTGCATTCACGCACAGCATAAAACATTTGGTGGACAAAATGAGTCAAAGAAGAAGGGGCATAAAACACGCCTTTCTGTGGCAGCGTCGGAGAAAGTTGTACATGTAAACCAGGGGTCACCAACCTTTTTGAAAGCAAGAGCTACTTCTTGGGTAGTGATTAATGCGAAGGGCTACCAGTTTGATACACACTTCAATAAATTGCCAGAAATAGCCAATTTGCTCAATTTACCTTTAACTCTGTTATTATTAATAATGATATTTACACTTAATTGAATGATTTAAAAGAGGAGAAAACACACAAAAAAAACGACAATTAAATTTTGAAACATAGTTTATCTTCAATTTCGACTTTTAAAATTCAAAATTCAACTGAAAAAAGAAGAGAAAAACTAGCTAATTCGAATCTTTTTGAAAAAAAATAAAAAAGAATTTATGGAACATCATTAGTCATTTTTCCTGATTAAGATTAATTTTAGAATTTTGATGACATGTTTTAAATAGGTTAAAATCCAATCTACACTTTGTTAGAATATATAACAAATTGGACCAAGCTATATTTCTAACAAAGACAAATCATTATTTCTTCTAGATTTTCCAGAACAAAAATTTTAAAATAAATTCAAAAGATTTTGAAATAAGATTTAAATTTGATTCTACAGATTTTTTAGATTTGCTAGAATATTTTTTTTTAATTTTAATCATAAGTTTAAAGAAATATTTCACAAATATTCTTCGTCGAAAAAACAGAAGCTAAAATGAAGAATTAAATTCAAATGTATTTATTATTCTTTACAATAATAAAAAAAAAATTTACTTGAACATTGATTTAAATTGTCAGGAAAGAAGAGGAAGGAATTTAAAAGGTAAAAAGGTATATGTGTTTAAAAATCCTAAAATCTTTTTTAAGGTTGTATTTTTTCTCTAAAATTGTCTTTCTGAAAGTTATAAGCAGCAAAGTAAAACAATTAATGAATTTATTTAAACAAGTGAAGACCAAGTCTTTAAAATATTTTCTTGGATTTTCAAATTCTATTTTGAGTTTTGTCTCTCTTAGAATTAAAAATGTCAAGCATAGCGAGACCAGTAGTAGTAAATAAATACAATTTAAAAAATAGAGGCAGCTCACTGGTAAGTTCTGCTATTTGAGCTATTTTTAGAACAGGCCAGCGGGCTACTCATCTGGTCCTTACGGGCTACCTGGTGCCCGCGGGCACCGCGTTGGTGACCCCTGCTTTACACATACTGTAACATGATTATTCACGTTTTCCACTCAGTACAGATTGCTGTCCTATCACATGTTGTGTGTTACAAACTCAAACACGTTTCGTGCTGACGTAGAAGCTAACTTATCTGTTGCCGTAGTTAGCTTCTACAGCTAATATCGTAGCACGGCGATGTGTTAGTACGCTAGAAAAATAGTTCGTCAGTGTTCACTCTTACAATACAAATGTTACTACACTTTGGTTGTTATACAGGTTACACAACGTGATTTAAGTATTGTTGACGCTTTTGGAATGCATTTTTAAAGTGATTTAGAGGCAGAATTGATTGACAACATTAGCTGCATTGCTAGCCACCGAGAATGAGACAATGTAAGAAAGCAAAAAAAAAAAAAAACCTTTTGTCTTCTTGTCTCTCATGATGATTGTGAACGATAGGCAAAATAAAAAAAAAGTGCAGTTCCCCTTTAACATGCCTGTGTGGGGTTTGAGCAGCTTACTCATGTTAGTACTGAAGTAGCTGGGCTTATTAAGTTACTATGACAACAGAACGACAAAAAGATCCCTGGATAGATGCACTGTATCATTAGCTTGTCACATGTTATGTTCAAAGAACTCTACTTAGTATTTTCCAGGTATATTTCTCTTTGATCCCCGGTCTAATAACACATTTGAGAAGGTTTTGCTTATTGTACCTTCCGCTTTAAATACGGGGTGGTTTAATGCCCCGGCGTTTTACTGTCGCTACGTGGCCACGGTGGAGGACAAACACACGCGAGGCCTTCCTTCCCATTTCCAAGACAACATGGCTGGGAATGCACGGCGACCCGCAGTCAAGCGCCGTATTTGCTCCCATGTTTCATTTCAAACCTCACCCTCCACGGCTTTTAACAAGGCTGAGAGAAGACACTTCTGCATTAAAGGAGTTCACATAGTTGAAAAACAGCAATATTATATCATCCTGGGAAGGCAGAACTGAGGCGTTCATTAAAATGTATCGAATTAGAGCACAGGTGTCAAACTCAAAGCCTGGGGGCCAAATCTGGCCCGCCACATTATTGAAGTGGCCCACAAAAGCCTGGAAATAATAAGCGTTAATAAAATGTTTAATATTTTCTTACTAAATAGATTTGTTCTTTCCCTTTTGACATTAAAAATCATGTACTGCATGCAATTGCATATCTTTTAAAATTCAATATCTAAATCAAAATATTCCAAAAATAGTTTTGGTTGAAATAAGGATAAATACTATACTTAAATATCTGCTTGACTTATGATTTCAAAACAAATTATCAAGACTGTAAAATTGACAATAGATTTTACGGTTAATTTCATTGAGTTTTTTACTGTAAAATCAACTTTGGTACTGTTTTTTCCATATACAGTAAGACATTAAAACAATAAAAAAACAAACAAATAGAGCACAGGTGTCAAACTCAAAGCCTGGGGGCCAAATGTGGCCCGCCACTTTGTTTATGTGGCCCACAAAAGTCTGGAAATAATATGCGTTAATAAAATGTTTAATATTTTCTTACTAAACATATTTGTTCTTTCCCTTTTGACATTAAAAATCATGTACTGCATGCAATTGCATATCTTTTAAAATTCAATATCTAAATCAAAATATTCCGAAAATATTTTTTGTTAAAATAAGGATAAATACTATACTTAAATATCTGCTTGACTTATGATTTCAAAACTAATTATCAACAAATTATAGACTGTAAAATTGACAATAGATGTTACGGTTCATTTCATTGAGTTTTTTTTACTGTAAAATCCACTTTGGTACTGTTTTTTCCATATACAGTAAGACATTAAAACAATAAAAAAACAAACAAATAGAGCACAGGTGTCAAACTCAAAGCCTGGGGGCCAAATCTGGCCCGCCACATTATTTATGTGGCCCACAAAAGCCTGGAAATAATGTGTTAATAAAATGTTTAATATTTTCTTACTAAACATATTTGTTCTTTCCCTTTTGACATTAAAAATCATGTACTGCATGCAATTGCATATCTTTTAAAATTCAATATCTAAATCAAAATATTCCAAAAATATTTTTGGTTAAAATAAGGATAAATACTATACTTAAATATCTGCTTGACTTATGATTTCAAAACAAATTATCAAGACTGTAAAATTGACAATAGATTTTACGGTTCATTTCATTTAGTTTTTTTTACTGTAAAATCAACTTTGGTACTGTTTTTTCCATATACAGTAAGACATTAAAACAATAAAAAAATAAAAATAGAGCACAGGTGTCAAACTCAAAGCCTGGGGGCCAAATCTGGCCCGCCACATTGTTTATGTGGCCCACAAAAGCCTGGAAATAATATGCGTTAATAAAATGTTTCATATTTTCTTACTAAATATATTTGTTCTTTCCCTTTTGACATTAAAAATCATGTACTGCATGAAATTGCATATCTTTTAAAATTCAATATTATCAAAATCAAAATATTCCAAAAATATTTGTTAAAATAAGGATAAATACTATACTTAAATATCTGCTTGACTTATGATTTCAAAACAAATTATCAACAAATTATAGACTGTAAAATTGACAATCGATTTTACGGTTCATTTCATTGAGTTTTTTTTACTGTAAAATCAACTTTGGTACTGTTTTTTCCATATATAGTAAGACATTAAAACAATAAAAAAACAAAACAAATAGAGCACAGGTGTCAAACTCAAAGCCTGGGGGCCAAATCTGGCCCGCCACATTGTTTATGTGGCCCACAAAAGTCTGGAAATAATATGCGTTAATAAAATGTTTAATATTTTCTTACTAAATATATTTGTTCTTTCCCTTTTGACATTAAAAATCATGTACTGCATGCAATTACATATCTTTTAAAATCCAATATTATCAAAATCAAAATATTCCAAAAATATTTGTTAAAATAAGGATAAATACTATACTTAAATATCTGCTTGACTTATGATTTCAAAACAAATTATCAACAAATTATAGACTGTAAAATTGACAATAGATTTTACGGTTCATTTCATTGAGGTTTTTTTTACTGTAAAATCAACTTTGGTACTGTTTTTTCCATATGCAGTAAGACATTAAAACAAAAAAAACAAAAAAAATAGAGCACAGGTGTCAAACTCAAAGCCTGAGGGCCAAATGTGGCCCGCCACATTGTTTATGTGGCCCACAAAAGCCTGGAAATAATATGCGTTAATAAAATGTTTCATATTTTCTTACTAAATAGATTTGTTCTTTCCCTTTTGACATTAAAAATCATGTACTGCATGCAATTGCATATCTTTTAAAATTCAATATCTGAATCAAAATATTCCGAAAATATTTTTGGTTAAAATAAGGATAAATACTATACTTAAATATCTGCTTGACTTATGATTTCAAAACAAATTATCAACAAATTATAGACTGTAAAATTGACAATAGGTTTTACGGTTCATTTCATTGAGTTTTTTTTACTGTAAAATCAACTTTGGTACTGTTTTTTCCATGTACAGTAAGACATTAAAACAATAAAAAAACAAACAAATAGAGCACAGGTGTCAAACTCAAAGCCTGAGTGCCAAATCTGGCCCGCCACATTGTTTATGTGGCCCACAAAAGTCTGGAAATAATATGCGTTAATAAAATGTTTCATATTTTCTTACTAAATATATTTGTTGTTTCCCTTTTGACATTAAAAATCATGTACTGCATGCAATTGCATATCTTTTAAAATTCAATATCTAAATCAAAATATTCCAAAAATATTTTTTGTTAAAATAAGGATAAATACTATACTTAAATATCTGCTTGACTTATGATTTCAAAACAAATTATCAACAAATTATAGACTGTAAAATTGACAATAGGTTTTACGGTTCATTTCATTGAGTTTTTTTTACTGTAAAATCAACTTTGGTACTGTTTTTTCCATATACAGTAAGACATTAAAACAATAAAAAAAAAAAACAAATAGAGCACAGGTGTCAAACGCAAAGCCTGAGGGCCAAATCTGGCCCGCCACATTGTTTATGTGGCCCACAAAAGCCTGGAAATAATATGCGTTAATAAAATGTTTAATATTTTCTTCCCTTTTGACTATAAAAATCATGTACTGCATACAATTGCATATCTTTTAAAATGCAATATTATCAAAATCAAAATATTCCAAAAATATTTTTTGTTAAAATAAGGATAAATACTAGAGATGTCCGATATTGGCTTTTTTGCCGATATTCCGATATTGTCCAACTCTTAATTACGGATTCCGATATCAAGCGATACCGATATATACAGTCGTGGAATGAACACATTATTATGCATTATTTTGTTGTGATGCCCCGCTGGATGCATTAAACAATGTAACAAGGTTTTCCAAAATAAATCAACTCAAGTTATGGAAAAAAATGCCAACATGGCACTGCCATATTTATTATTGAAGTCACAAAGTGCATTATTTTTTTTAACATGCCTCAAAACAGCAGCTTGGAATTTAAGACATGCTCTCCCTGAGAGAGCATGAGGAGGTTGAGGTGGGGGGTGTATATTGTAGCTTCCCGGAAGAGTTAGTGCTGCAAGGGGTTCTGGGTATTTGTTCTGTTGTGTTTATGTTGTGCTACGGTGCGGATGGTCTCCCGAAATGTGTTTGTCATTCTTGTTTGGTGTGGGTTCACAGTGTGGCGCATATTTGTAACAGTGTTAAAGTTGTTTATACGGTCACCCTCAGTGTGACCTGTATGGCTGTTGACCAAGAATGCCTTGCATTCAATTGTGTGTGTGAAAAGCCGTAGATGTTATGTGACTGGAACGGCTCTGTACTTCTCCCTACGTCCGTGTACACAGCCGCCTTTTAAAAAGGCATACATTTTACTTTTTGAAACCGATACCGATAGTTTCCGATATTACATTTTAAAGCATTTATCGGCCGATATTATCGGACATCTCTAATATATACTGTACTTAAATATCTGCTTGACTTACGATTTCAAAACAAATTATCACTGTAAAATTGACAATAGATTTTACGGTTAAATTCCGCCGACTTGAGTTTTTTAGTGTAAAGTCAACTTTGGTACTGCTTTTGTCCATATACAGTAAGACACTGAAACATTAAAAAAACAAAGAAAAACATTAAATCAAGATTTTACGGTAAAAAATACAATGACAGCTCTGTTGAATGCTTGAATTTTACCGCTAAAAACAGTGGTGTGGTTTCTGCATTCCATTCCATTTATTCCATTTTTTTATATGCTGTAAAAAAAACACTGCTTTTACTGTAAAATTCTGGTTTGATTGATTGATTGAAACTTGTATTAGTAGATTGTAGGGCTGCAACTAGCGATTAATTTGATAATCGATTAATCTGTCGATTATTACTCCGATTAATCGATTGATAATCGGATAAAAGAGACAAACTACATTTCTATCCTTTCCAGTATTTTATTGGAAAAAAAACAGCATACTGGCACCATACTTATTTTGATTATTGTTTCTCAGCTGTTTGTAAATGTTGCCGTTTATAAATATTTATTTATTTATTTTTTAAAAGCCTCTGCGCATGCGCATAGCATAGATCCAACGAATCGATGACTAAATTAATTGGCAACTATTTTAAAATCGATTTTAATGGATTAGTTGTTGCAGCCCTAGTAGATTGCACAGTACAGTACATGTTCTGTACAATTGACCCCTAAATGGTAACACCCCAATAAGTTTTGCAACTTGTTTAAGTCCACGTTAATCAATTCATGGTAATTCATGGTGACTGAGCTGCCAGTTTTTAAAGTCAAATTTACACATATTTTTTTTGCTTATGTAAAAAAAATATATTGTTAATGTACTATGTGTATATTCATATATTACTCATTGTTGAACGCGGCCCTCTGAGGGCAACCATAACTGCGATGTGGCCCTCAATGAAAAGCAGTCTGACACCCCTGAATTAGAGTGTGGCAAGGTTTTAATGTTAGTTTTTTCACAGTATGTATATTTAGGCCAGAACTGTAAACAAGTTGTTTTTATTCTTATTTTAAATCCTGGTTGCACTGTAGTTTACACAACGTGCATTTAGTAGCATCCTTTGCTTGCACAAATCTGTCCTGGGCTGTTTGCAGACGATTTTAACAGTTTGGCTACTGTTATGTTGCAAATGTTTAATTGCAATTTCACTCTTCGCACTTATGACGTTTTTTTCCGTCAAATCCTCCAGTTTATTTTCCCTCCTCCACGATCGCAGACACACACTGTTTGATGCCTCCACGGTGTGCGGTCGCCTCCTTTAATCCATCAATGTCAACTTCTCCGCTAATCGGTTTCATACCTGCTTCACGGGGAGACTCGGCTGTTTGGATGCGTTCTTATTTTTAGTTTTTGGGTAGGATTTAAGAGGCACTGCAGACTGGAATCTAAGGTGTCTGGTTTATGTGCAAACACAAGGTGTGGTGCAAGGGACACCAGATGAGTGGTTTTTTTTTGTGGCCAGTCACATGGATCCCATGATTAAGTCATAATGACAATTAGGGCTGCAACTAGGGATGATACTCGAAACCGGTTTTCCCGGTTGTTTGATAAGAAAAGAACCGAGTCCTCGGACTCGAATCCCTTTTTGAGAACCGGTACCCGTTATCGAGACCACTATAGTAAAAGAAAAGAGTTGATTCTTTATTCGAATCCCGTCCCGACCAGAAATGCTCCGTGGGACATCACAAGAATTGACGTCACGTAGCTCAGTCATTAGGCGCAGATAGCGAAAGCAGGAAAACAATGGACGGGAAAAAGCGCTCCAAGGTGTAATAAAGTTCAAAACAAAAGGTATAATCCATCGAATAACTTTACTGAGAGATTTGAGCAGGGTACAAACACATGACCAACACTTTTACGACCAACCGGAAACATAGCAACCAGGCTAGCAACGCACCTCCTTTACGGCAGCTGTCGCAACCTTCTTAAAACAACCGCAGCACATACATATATATACAACATATCTCCCTTTTTTAGCTTTTGTTTTTCTTTCCTTGTAAACAAAACAAAATCACACTGCAGATGTGTTGTCTGTCCAATTATAAATAATGCAGACGAGGCGTGTTGGCTGAGTTTTTGACGTTTACTTTCACAGCGTGGCAACATGCAACACTTTTCGGGGCTACCGCGCATGCTCGTAACTCCCGTTGCATGCTGGGTAGTGTAGTTGTTATATTCTCTAGCTCATAACATTTTTCCCCCTATAAAGAAATAATGTTAACTCAATAAAGTGTATTTCTTTTTTTAGCTTTAACTTTTCATTTATTAGCATTGTAACCACACTTGCAAATAACTTTTCTCTTCATAGAATGTTCTTTCAATAAAGAAATAAAGTGCAAAAATGTCAAAGCATCATAACAAACAGTTATGTTCCAATAGCAGCAGAAGTGCACTTTTTGGAGAGCTGTATCATTTTCAGTTTTGTGCCCAAGGGACTGATTTTATTGAACACTATATTATTATTTATACACCTATAGTGATCACAGAGACAGCTTGTTTTTGTGTTACTGTATATATTTGTTTCTCTGAAAAATCCCACTTAATATACTTTGGGTAACAACAGTCAATATTTATTTATTTTATTTTATTTTTTTAGGTGGGTAACAGTCAATATTTATTTATTTATTAGATTTTATTTTTTTATTATATAATAAAAGTGAGCTTTTGTTAAACCAAATATTGTGTGTTTTTTTCCATATACAACAACCTATCTGGACTCCATAAGAGAATCGATAAGGAATCGGTTCGATAAGAGGATTCGATAATAGGCTCGAACTCCATAATTCCTTACCAAACATCATCCCTAGCTGCAACTAAAGATTAATTTGATAATCTATTAATCTGTCGATTATTACTCCGATTAATCGATTAATAATCGGATAAAAGAGACAAACTACATTTCTATCCTATCCAGTATTTTATTGAAAAAAACCAGCACACTGGCACCATACTTATTTTGATTATTGTTTCTCAGCCGTTTGTAAATGTTGCAGTTTATAAATAAAGGTTTATTAAAAAAAAATAAAAAAAATAATTAAATTAAATTAAAAAAAATAAAAAAAAAATAAAAAAAAAACTCTGCGCATAGCGTAGATCCAACGAATCGATGACTAAATTAATCGGCAACTATTTTAATAATCGATTTAATCGATTAGTTGTTGCGGCCCTAATGACAATATTTCACTTTACATGTTATTTACACCAGACACTGCACTGCAAAAAGTCAGTGTTCAAAAACAAGAGAAAAAAAAACAAAAATGAGGGGTATTTTATTTGAACTAAGCAAAATTATCTGCCAATAGAACAAGAACATCTGGCTTGTCAAGACTTTCCAAAACAAGTAAAATTAGCTAACTTCAATTAACCCAAAAATACCTTTAAAATAAGAATATTCTCACTAATAAGAAGTGCACTTTTCTTGGTAGAAAAAAAAAAAAGAGACCATTTTGCTCAATATGTTGAAAAATATTCTTAAATTATCTTGACATAATGATATGTGCTCGGCATTACATTTCTTCAAACCAGCAAACTTATACTAAAAACTAGAGATGTCCGATAATATCGGCCGATATATGCGTTAAAATGTAATATCGGAAATGATCGGTATCGTTTTTTTTATTATCGGTATCGGGTTATTTTTTTATTTTTTATTTATTATTTTTTTTATTTTTTTATTAAATCAACATAAAAAACACAAGATACACTTACAATTAGTGCACCAACCCAAAAAACCTCCCTCCCCCATTTACACTCATTCACACAAAAGGGTTGTTTCTTTCTGTTATTAATATTCTGCTTCCTACATTATATATCAATATATATCAATACAGTCTGCAAGGGATACAGTCCGTAAGCACACATGCTGCTTCACTAATAGTACTAACCTTTAACAGTTCATTTTACTCATTTTCATTAATTACTGTAACTGTTTTTATATTGTTTTACTTTCTTTTTTATTCAAGAAAATGTTTTTAATTTATTTATCTTATTTGACTAATTTTTTTAAAAAGTACCTTATCTTCACCATACCTGGTTGTCCAAATTAGGCATAATAATGTGTTAATTCCACGACTGCATATATCGGTTGATATCGGTATCGGTTGATATCGGTATCGGTATTTAAAGAGTTGGACAATTTCGGAATATCGGATATCGGCAAAAAGCCATTATCGGACATCCCTACTAAAAACTAATTTATTGTTCTTAATGGAAAGGCAAGCGCTTGTTACTCTCTGGGTCTCCTAGCCGCTCAGGCAAATCATATTGTCTAAAAATGCATTTTTCCATCGACAACATGACATCATCGCGCCAAGTGCGTGCTCTTTCGGTCAATTAGTGCGCATATATACAGGCCAAAATGTTTTTTAATGGTAATTTTGAAGAATTTATCTGAATGTGCATGAACTATTCCTTTTCAAAATGGTTAGAAATGTAAAATGTTGAAATATTAACTGTCAGTTTACTGTACTGTGCCAACTGTACTACTATATGAGTACCTATTTTCTATTGTTTCATTGAAAATAAAACAGCAAAGTCCATTTGGCCGTCATCCGTTGTAATTATGAGACACAATTGTGTCAAAATCATGATTTTTTTTTTGTTCATGCTTGAAATAAGGAATTATTACTTTAAAAAAAGTAGTTTTATACTTGTGAGTGTTGATGACACAGCTTTGCAACACTTGATATTCTAGTTTCAAGCATGTTTACTCAATATAGCTCAGGGGTCACCAACTGAGCCCGTAAGGACCAGATGAGTAGCCCGCTGGCCTGTTCTAAAAATAGCTCAAATAGCAGCACTTACCAGTGAGCTGCCTCTATTTTTTAAATTTTATTTATTTACTGGCAAGCTGGTCTCGACATTTTTAATTCTAAGAGAGACAAAACTCAAATAGAATTTGAAAATCCAAGAAAATATTTGAAAGACTTGGTCTTCACTTGTTTAAATAAATTCATTAATTTTTTTACTTTGCTTCTTATAACTTTCAGAAAGACAATTTTAGAGAAAAAAATACAACCTTAAAAATGATTTTAGGATTTTTAAACACATATACCTTTTTACCTTTTAAATTCCTTCCTCTTCTTTCCCGACAATTTAAATCAATGTTCAAGTAAATGTATTTTTTTTTATTGTAAAGAATAATAAATACATTTTAATTTAATTCTTCATTTTAGCTTCTGTTTTTTTGACGAAGAATATTTGTGAAATATTTCTTCAAACTTATTATGATTAAAATTCAAAAAAATTATTCTGGCAAATCTAGAAAATCTGTAGAATCAAATTTAAATCTTATTTCAAAGTCTTTTGAATTTCTTTAAAAAAAATTGTTCTGGAAAACCTAGAAGAAATAATGATTTGTCTTTGTTAGAAATATAGCTTGGTCCAATTTGTTGTATATTCTAACAAAGTGTAGATTGGATTTTAACCTATTTAAAACATGTCATCAAAATTCTAAAATTAATCTTAATCAGGAAAAATGACTAATGATGTTCCATAAATTATTTTTTGAATTTTTTCAAAAAGATTCAAATTAGCTAGTTTTTCCTCTTCTTTTTTTCGGTTGAACTTTGAATTTTAAAGAGTCGAAATTGAAGATAAACTATGTTTCAAAATTTTATTGTCATTTTTTTTCGTGTTTTCTCCTCTTTTAAACCGTTCAATTAAGTGTAAATATCATTCATTATTAATAATAACATAGAGTTAAAGGTAAATTGAGCAAATTGGCTATTTCTGGCAATTTATTGAAGTGTGTATCAAACTGGTAGCCCTTCGCATTAATCACTACCCAAGAAGTAGCTCTTGCTTTCAAAAAGGTTGGTGACCCCTGGTATAGCTCATCAAATCTCAGCAACAAGCTGTAATATCTTACTGAGATCATTTAGGACCAAAACACTTCATATTTCATCTTACTTAGATTTCACTTTTTGCAGTGTGGGTGCACTGTGGTGTTATTACCTCAGTGGATCCCCAACTAAGCGACATAAAATCCAGCCAACGCTTGAGTCAACTCCACACCAGCTCCATGAAATATAGAGCTACCTGTCTCTGGCTGTTTGACTTGGAAAGTCGTTACCTTTTTTTTTGGCTCCGCTTAAAAAACAAGCCACCAACATAACGCATAAATTAGTTTCTATTTATAAATATGTGCATGAAGCACTTCACACAGATGCCAGTTAACCTCTGACCCGTGCCAGTTTTTTAATGTGGACTGGGGATTTGGAGCGAGCACAGCAGCTGAGTGAGCTTTACATCTGGGAGGAAGTGAGCAAGACTGAGGATGTGTTGTGAAGAAAATGTGTTTTTTAATGGAGGCTGCAGCTACAAACTGGAAACAAGCCGCCAAAGCCCTAAAGCAGATTTTTCTTCTCTGAAAAGTGACCTTATCATAATTTGGCACGACGGCGGTACCTCAGGTTTGTCAGTAATCCCTTCCAAACGCTCCGGAAAAAAACAAATGTGGAACCATTTGAGTATAGGAAGAAATGGTCCAGTGTAGGGTTGCGCAATATACCCGACATCAATTTGGCCCACGATTTGTGTACTATCGCCATATTGTTTAAAAAAAAACAAAAAAAAAACAATGAAAGTGTGGCTAGTTAAACTTGATTTAGAGCGTCTCGGTCCTCTTTTCTTCTTCTACGGTGTTTTACCTGCAAGCCCACATGCTAAAACACTGCCATTAGTTTGAAACTGTAAAAAAAATCAAGTGAAACAAAAAAAAAAGAAAACAAAACCGTGAAAAAGATAGAAGAAAATCAATCTGTGTACGGATAGTTTTCCAGACCATAGAGCACACCGGGATATAAACTGCAGCCACTACATTTTTGAAGATATTTGTTCATATATAAGCCGCACTGGACTGTAAGTCGCAGATATAAAATGAGTTATTTACACAGAAAGATTCTGTAAATGTTTATTTACGTACCTTGTTTCCAAACGGTCCAAACAACAAATGTTTCCAAGTTTTGTGAACTTTCTTCTTTTTTTAATTTGTTAAAACTTTGTATAATTAAGTTGGTGAAAAGTTGAAGGTGCAACAAAATTAGGTTGAATAAACATAAAAAAAAAGGCCGCAAATTAATTACACTGGACCTAATTAAATGTATTTTATAGGTTGGTAAAATTTGGTATAATTAAGTTGGTGATAAGTTGAAGATGCAACAAAATTAAGTAAAATATTCAAAAAATTAAAGATGGGCAAAAATGAAAGAAGACAGCCAAAGTAAGTACACCAAGTTGAAGATGTAACAAAATTAGGTTTAATGAACATTTAAAAAAAAGGCCGCAAATTAATTACACTGGACCTAATTAAATGTATTTTATAGCTGGTATAATTAAGTTGGTGATAAGTTGAAGATGCAACAAAATTAAGTAAAATATTCAAAAAATTAAAGATGGGCAAAAATGAAAGAAGACAGCAAAATAAGTACACCGAGTTGAAGATGTAACAAAATTAGGTTTAATGAACATTTAAAAAAAGGCCGCAAATTAATTACACTGGACCTAATTAAATGTATTTTATAGTTGGTAAAATTTGGTATAATTAAGTTGGTGATAAGTTGAAGATGCAACAAAATTAAGTAAAATATTCAAAAAATTAAAGATGGGCAAAAATGAAAGAAGACAGCAAAGTAAGTGCACCAATTTGAAGATGTAACAAAATTAGGTTTAATGAACATAAAAAAAAGGCCGCAAATTAATTACACTGGACATAATTAAATGTATTTTATAGGTTGGTAAAATTTGGTATAATTAAGTTGGTGATAAGTTGAAGATGCAACAAAATTAAGTAAAATATTTTTAAAAAATTAAAGATGGGCAAAAATGAAAGAAGACAGCAAAGTAAGTACACCAAGTTGAAGATGTAAACAAAATTAGGTTTAATGAACATTTTAAAAAAAGGCCGCAAATTAATTACACTGGACCTAATTAAATGTATTTTATAGGTTGGTAAAATTTGGTATAATTAAGTTGGTGATAAGTTGAAGATGCAACAAAATTAAGTAAAATATTTTAAAAAATTAAAGATGGGCAAAAATGAAAGAAGACAGCCAAGTAAGTACACCACACCTAAACAAAATATATCTAAGTTAAAAAATGTTACTTTGATGCAACTTTTAAAAATTGTCGCAACATTTTCCAATCAATTTTCTACAAGTTTTGTGAACTTACGTTTTTTTTTTAAATTTGTTAACACTATTAAGTTGGTAATAAGATAAAGAAACAACAATAAGTAATTTAACGAAACAAAATTAAGTAGAAGTTTTAAAAAATTATCTCTTTTGCAAAGCGCCTGTAACAGGGCAGTAAAACCGCTGATCAAACAAAACAGAAGTCATCGTTATGGGTTCACTAGCTGCGTAACCTAGCTCAACAATCAGCTAAACAGACCTAATAACTCCACAGTGAAGTCTTGGTGAATTTACTGAGGGATTTGTAAAACTGAAACATAGGGATGATACTCGAAACCGGTTTTCCCGGTTGTTTGATAAGAAAAGAACCGAGTCCTCGGACTCGAATCCCTTTTTGAGAACCGGTACCCGTTATCGAGACCACTATAGTAAAGAAAAAGAGTTTATTCTTTATTCGAATCCCGTCCCGACCAGAAATGCTCCGTGGGACATCACAAGAATTGACGCCACGTAGCTCAGTCATTAGGCGCAGATAGCGAAAGCAGGAAAACAATGGACGGGAAAAAGCGCTCCAAGGTGTAATAAAGTTCAAAACAAAAGCTATAATCCATCGAATAACTTTATTGAGAGATTTTAGCAGGGTAAAACACATGACCAACACTTTTACGACCAACCGGAAACATAGCAACCAGGCTAGCAACGCACCTCCTTTACGGCAGCTGTCGCAACCTTCTTAAAACAACCGCAGCACATACATATATATACAACACTGCAGCACATACATATATATACAACACATCTCCCTTTTTGAACTTTTGTTTTTCTTTCCTTGTAAACAAAACAAAATCACACTGTAGATGTGTTGTCTGTCTAATTATAAATAATGCAGACGAGGCATGTTGGCTGAATTCTTGACGTTTACTTTCACAGCGTGGCAACATGCAACACTTTTCGGGGCTACCGCGCATGCTCGTAACTCCCGTTGCATGCTGGGTAGTGTAGTTGTTATATTCTCTCGCTCATAACATTTTTCCCCCTATAAAGAAATAATGTTAACTCAATAAAGTGTATTTCTTTTTTTAGCTTTAACTTTTCATTTTTTAGCATTGTAACCACATTTGCAAACAACTTTTCTCTTCATAGAATGTTCTTTCAATAAAGAAATAAAGTGCAAAAATGTCAAAGCATCATAACAAGCAGTTATGTTCCAATAGCAGCAGAAGTGCACTTTTTGGAGAGCTGTATTATTTTCAGTTTTGTGCCCAAGGGACTGATTTTATTTAACACTATATTATTATTTATACACCTATAGTGATCACAGAGACAGCTTGTTTTTGTGTTACTGTATATATTTGTTTCTCTGAAAAATCCCACTTAATATACTTTGGGTAACAACAGTCAATATTTATTTATTTTATTTAATTTTTTTAGGTGGGTAACAGTCAATATTTATTTATTTATTAGATTTTATTTTTTTATAATATAATAAAAGTGAGCTTTTGTTAAACCAAATATTGTGTGTTTTTTTTCCATATACAACAACCTATCTGGACTCGATAAGAGAATCGATAAAGAATCGGTTCGATAAGAGGATTCGATAATAGGCTCGAACTCGATAATTCCTTATCAAACATCATCCCTACTGAAACAATACAAAAATAATGCCAAACAAAACTAGGTTTAATAAACATTAAATTAATGTTTCTTAATGTTCAACTTTCCCTCACAATGTGTATTTCTTCTTCTCCCAAAGGATCATTCAGGAGCTTGACGGAATCCGCTTGGTGTGGAGCTTGTTGAAAAACCCCAGTCCAGAAGTTCAGTCCAGCGCGGCGTGGGCCCTTTGTCCATGTATTGAAAATGCAAAGGTACAGTAAGAGATCTGTATTCATTATTATTATTATCGTCTTGATACTACTTCTATAGAGCAAACCAAAGTCTCTGACGGCCGCAAGACTCTTGCGCTAAAGACTTTTTGTTGGTTCAGAATGAAGTGTTTTGTGAGCCCGCTGGCACCACCACGCTAACCTGCTGCTGGGAGGTTAGCAAGGGCAGAGCGGTGTCAGACGGGGGCTTTACGTGAACCGCAGCTTAATAAGAAGCAGAGCGGCTCCTTTGGCACACCAAGGTAGTTGAAGTGTGGACCAGGCGGAGAGAAAAGCCCTGGTAATATCCTGTGGTGTGGCTTCTCTTTCTTGCACTGACAATCCTTACTCAACATGTGCCAAGCATTTAACCGTTCAAAAATGGTGATGCACACTAGGGTTGTCCCGATATCGGCACCAAAATGTATATCCATATTTTTCCAAAGAAAGAACTACGAAAAGTGTCAATATCGGCTTTATTTTAACAGAAAATATTACAATACATTAAACATATGTTTCCTATTGTGCTCAAAGAACAATTTTACAAGGTTAAAATACAAATTAAAAGGCATTAAACACATTTTCTTGTTGCACTCAAAGAACAAGGTTCCATATTACATATAGTCAATCAAGGATTACATTAGAATATCATAAAAAAAACGTTGACATATTACATTATTCATGATTTATGGTTGCCTCTCCTAGTCTGCGTTTTAAAGAAAATACAATTATTAGTAAGTACTAAAAACAAAACTATAGATAAATGTACACAGATCAGCCATGTAGCAGGTAAAACACACTTTTGTTGAAGATAAAACACAAATTGTAGGAATTTCTTACAAAATGTTGTCATTTCACTTGCACTAGTTGACGCTAGATGGGCGGTCTTAACTCCGCTAACATTTGGCATCAAGCCAAGCAGCTGCGTGCACGTCAACGTAACTACATGTTACGTATCTACATATTACGTATCTACATATTACGTATCTACATGTTACGTATCTACATGTTACGTATCTACATGTTACGTATCTACATGTTACGTATCTACATGTTACGTATCTACATGTTACGTATCTACATGTTATGTATCTACATGTTACGTATCTACATGTTACGTATCTACATGTTACGTATCTACATGTTATGTATCTATATGTTATGTATCTATATGTTATGTATCTACTTGTTATGTATCTACATGTTACGTATCTACATGTTACGTATCTACATGTTATGTATCTATATGTTATGTATCTATATGTTATGTATCTACTTGTTATGTATCTACATGTTAACGTACCTACATGTTATGTATCTACATGTTGTCTACATGTTATGTATCTACATGTTTTGTATCTACATGTTTTGTATCTACATGTTACGTATCTACATGTTACGCATCTACGTTACGTATCTACATGTTACGTAGCTACACGTTGCATATCCACACGTTACGTAGCTACACGTTACATATGTACACGTTTTGTGTCTACATGTTACGTATCTACATGTTGCGGAGCTACACGTTGCGTATCTACAAGTTACGTATGTACACATTTTGTATCTACATGTTACGTATCTACATGTTACGTAGCTACACATTACGTATCTACACATTACGTATGTACACGTTTTGTATCTACATGTTACGTATCTACATGTTACGTATCTACATGTTACGGAGCTACAAGTTGCGTATCTACACGTTACGTATGTACACGTTTTGTATCTACATGTTACGTATCTACATGTTACGTAGCTACACGTTACGTATCTACACATTACGTATGTACACGTTTTGTATCTACATGTTACGTATCTACATGTTACGTATCTACATGTTGCGGAGCTACACGTTGCGTATCTACAAGTTACGTATGTACACATTTTGTATCTACATGTTACGTATCTACATGTTACGTAGCTACACGTTACGTATCTACACATTACATATGTACACGTTTTGTATCTTCATGTTACGTATCTACATGTTGCGGATCTACACGTTGCGTATCTACAAGTTACGTATGTACACATTTTGTATCTACATGTTACGTGTCTACATGTTACGTATCTACATGTTATGTATCTACATGTTACGTATCTACATGTTACGTATCTACATGTTATGTATCTACATGTTACGTATCTACATGTTACGTAACTACATGTTACGTATCTACATGTTACATATCTACATGTTACGTATCTACATGTTACGTAACTACATGTTGCGGAGCTACACGTTGCATATCTACAAGTTACGTATGTACACATTTTGTATCTACATGTTACGTATCTACATGTTACGTATCTACATGTTACGTATCTACATGTTACGTATCTACATGTTTTGTATCTACATGTTACGTATCTACATGTTTTGTATCTACATGTTACGTATCTACATGTTACGTATCTACATGTTACGTATCTACATGTTACGTATCTACATGTTACGTATCTACATGTTACGTATCTACATGTTACGTATCTACATGTTACGTAACTACATGTTACGTATCTACATGTTACGTATCTACATGTTACGTATCTACATGTTACGTAACTTCATGTTATGTATCTACATGTTACTTATCTACATGTTACGTAACTACATGTTACGTAACTACATGTTACGTATCTACATGTTACGTATCTACATGTTACGTATCCACATGATACGTATCTACATGTTACGTATCTACATGTTACGTATCTACCTGTTATGTATCTACCTGTTACGTATCTACCTGTTACGTATCTACCTGTTACGTATCTACATGTTATGTATCTACATGTTATGTATCTACCTGTTACGTATCTACATGTTACGTATCTACATGTTACGTATCTACATGTTACGTATCTACATGTTAATGTATCTACATGTTACGTATCTACATGTTATGTATCTACATGTTACGTATCTACATGTATCTACATTTTTGCAGCTTATGTAAAAAAAAATATTTTTAATGTATTATATATATATATAAAGTTAGAGTTAAAGTACCAATGATTGTCACACACACACTAGGTGTGGTGAAATTATTCTCTGCACTTGACCCATCACCCTTGTTCACCCCCTGGGAGGTGAGGGGAGCAGTGAGCAGCAGCGGCGGCCGCGCCCGGGAATCATTTTTGGTGATTCAACCCCCAATTCCAACCCTTGATGCTGAGTGCCAAGCAGGGAGGTAATGGCTCCCACTTTTATAGTCTTTGGTATGACTCGGCCGGGATTTTACGGTTAAATTCCGCCGACTTGAGTTTTTTACCGTAAAATCAACTTTGGTACTGTTTTTTTCCATATACAGCAAGACACTAAAACAATAAAAAAACAAACAAAAAAACATTAAAACAAGATTTTACGGTAAAAAACATAAAACTGGCAGCGCTGTTGCTTGAATTTGACCACTAAAACAGTGGTATTGTTTCTCTATTCCATTTATTCCATTTTTTTAAATGCTGCAAAAAAAACCTGCTTTTACTGTAAAATTCTGGTGACTGAGCTGCCAGTTTTTAAAGTCAAATTTGAATATTTTTTTTGCAGCTTATGTAAAAAAAAATATTGTTAATGTATTATATATATATATAAAGTTAGAGTTAAAGAACCAATGATTGTCACACACACACTAGCTGTGGCGAAATTATTCTCTGCACTTGACCCATCACCCTTGATCACCCCCTGGGAGGTGAGGGGAGCAGTGAGCAGCAGCGGTGGCCGCGCCCGGGAATCATTTTTGGCGTTTTAACCCCCAATTCCAACCATTGATGCTGAGTGCCAAGCAGGGAGGTAATGGCTCCCATTTTTATAGTCTTTGGTATGACTCGGCCGGGGTTTTACGGTTAAATTCCGCCGACTTGAGTTTTTTACCATAAAATCAACTTTGGTACTGTTTTTTCCATATACAGCAAGACACTAAAACAATAAAAACAAAACAAAAAAAAAACCATTAAAACAAGATTTTACGGTAAAAACATAAATCTGGCAGCCCTGTTGCTTGAATTTGACCACTAAAACAGTGGTATTGTTTCTCTATTCCATTTATTCCATTTTTTTAAATGCTGCTGCAAAAAAAACTGCTTTTACTGTAAAATTCTGGTGACTGAGCTGCCAGTTTTTAAAGTCAAATTTGAATATTTTTTTTGCAGCTTATGTAAAAAAAAATATAGTTAATGTATTATATATATATAAAGTTAGAGTTAAAGTACCAATGATAGTCACACACACACTAGCTGTGGCGAAATTATTCTCTGCACTTGACCCATCACCCTTGATCACCCCCTGGGAGGTGAGGGGAGCAGTGAGCAGCAGCGGTGGCCGCGCCCAGGAATAATTTTTTGGTGATTTAACCCCCAATTCCAACCCTTGATGCTGAGTGCCAAGCAGGGAGGTAATGGCTCCCATTTTTATAGTCTTTGGTATGACTCGGCCGGGGTTTGAACTGGCGACCTACCCATCTCAGGGCGGACACTCTAACCACTATTGGAAGAATAGAAATGAAAACAACTTGTTTAGGAGATCATCTGTTAATCTGGCCCAGATGGGTGTCTCTGGTCGAAGCACTTCTTCTGTTTCTGTAGTTGGCTGCAGTTTCTGAAGCACTGTGAAAGTGATGCATGGCCACCATATGGAGGAATAGCAGGGCGGCTTTTGAAGACTAATAAAGTTTGACAATGTTTGTCCAGATCTCCTTTCTGCCAATTCTGAGCTAAATTCATGAACATGTTTTTTGAAATTGCTTTTTTTTACCCATCGCAATAAGGAAACTGATATAGTTGTTTTTGGCCCCGCATTCATTCCGATAGAATAAATACATGTGTTTCGATTTTGCAGCTTTATATTGAATTTATGAGAACTTTGAATATTTAATGGATTCTGCTGCCCCAGAACAGATATTGACAGGCCCGCACACTTACTGTCATACACGAACTATGAAGCACTAACTCCAATCGTCAACATCCTTCAAGTGGACTAAATTTCCGGTTGAAAAAGCCTTTGGAGGGTGACGTATGCGCGTGACGTAGCCAGGGGAACAGAGGTATGCCTTCCCCATTGAATACAATACAAAAAAGCTCTGTTTTCATTTCATAATTCCACAGTATTCTGGACATCTTTGTTGGTGAATCTTTTGCAATTTGTTTAATGAACAATGGAGGCTGCAAAGAAGAACGTTGTAGGTGGGATCGGTGTATTAGCGGCTGGCTGTAGCAACACAACAATGACTACTTACTTGGACAGCAGACGCCTAGCCGATGCTAGCCGCCCACCGCACGTCCTTCGTCGTACCGTCGATCGCTGGAACGCAGGTGAGCACGGGTGTTGATGAGCAGATGAGGGCTAGCTGGCGTAGGTGGAGCGCTAATGTTTTTATCATAGCTCTGTGAGGTCCGGTTGCTAAGTTAGCCTTAGCGTCGTTAGCAACAGCATTGTTAAGCTTTGCCGGGCTGAGATCTATTAACTGTGTAGTTACATGTCCATGGTTTAATAGTATTGTTGATCTTCTGTCTATCCTTCCAGTCAGGGACTTATTTATTTTGTTTCCATCTGCATTTGAGACAGATGCTATCACGTTAGCTCATGCTAAAGAGCTTTGTCGATGTATTGTCGTGGAGATAAAAGGCACCGTGAATGTCCATTTCGCGTTCTCGACTCTCATTTTCAAGAGGATATAGTATCCGAGGTGGTTTAAAATACAAATCCGTGATCCACAATAGAAAAAGGAGAGCGTGTGGAATCCAATGAGCCATCTTGTACCTAAGTTACGGTCAGAGCGGAAAAAAACATGTATTTCACTGCATTCTAGTCCGTCACTCTAACGTTCCTCATCCACAAATCTTTCATCCTCGCTCAAATTAATGGGGTAATCGTCAGCAAAAATATGGCAATATCGCAAAATGATCAAGTATGACACAGAATGGATCCGCTATCCCCGTTTGAATAAAAAAATTTCATTTCAGTAGGCCTTTAAACTTTTAACTTACCCAAAACGGTCTATAAACAATCAGTGAGTCCACACCAAGCTACGAGCCGGAGATTCAAGAAATAGACGGCGCACTTACCCGGGTAAAAAAAATTCCCAAGGAGTGGAACCTTAAACAATGGGTTACTGTAAATAGTTATTCGTATCAGGAGTTCCATCCATCCATCCATTTTCTTCCGCTTATCCGAGGTCGGGTGGCGGGGGCAGCAGCCTAAGCAGAGAAGCCCAGACTTCCCTCTCCCCAGCCACTTCATCCAGCTCCTCCCGGGGGATCCCGAGGCAGATCCTAGGGCAGACCTGGGCATTCGGCCACCCTTTGTGCGTCCCTGTCCGCCCCGCGTGAGGCCAATCATAAATTACAAAATAAATTTCAAAAAGTATCTTATGTCGAGTGTGCAATACAACGGTGCTGCTTTTGTTTTGAAAAGCGTTATTTGTATTACTTCCGTGTGGACGTATGCTCGTGCGCGATTGTGAGTGAATGTGAACAGCGGCAATCACAAATGACAAAATAAATTCAAAAAAACATCTATGTCGTGCATGCAATACAACTGTGCTGCTTTTATTTTGAAAAGTGTTATTTATGGGCGTATGTTCGGGTGTAACCTGTGAGTGAAGGTGCACAGCGACAAGTGATGCCCGGTTAGCCCCAAGACGCTAAAAAGAGAAAAGTTGATGACGAATGGCGTGTTTTCAACAAGACATGGACTGCCAAGTATTTCTTTACAGAAATGAAAGGTAAAGCCGTGTGCTTAATTTGTGGTACACAGGTTGTTGTCTTTAAAGAATATCATTTGAATCGCCACTACACGACGAAGCGCGAGGAAAAATACCGGAATCTGTCTGATGAAGCGCGTGCAAGGGAGGCTGATGCGTTGATGGTAAAACTGCAAACCCAACTAGGACTTTTTGCCAAATTTCACCCCCCCCAGAATGCAGCCGTCAGGACAAGTTTCGTAATTTCTCACAAAATCGCCAGAAAAAGTAAGGCGTTTTCTGACGGAGAGTTTATTAAGGAGTGCTTATTGGACTCTGTTGCGCTGATGTGCCCGGAGAAGAGGGGCGCATTTGAGAACGTGTCACTCTCCCGACGCACTGTAACGAGGCGGGTTGAGACCATCGCTGGAAACTTGGAGCTTCAGCTGAAGAACAGAACGGTTTGACTGTTTTTAGCTGGCTTTGGATGAGAGCTGCGATGTACGTGACACCGCCCAGCTGCTCATCTTCTTACGTGGGATAACTGCAGACTTTCAAAGCACGGAGGAGCTGGCGGCCATGCAGTCAATTAAAGAGACAACCACAGGTAATGACGTGTTCACATAGGTAAATGCGTGTTTGGATATGTTAGGACTGAAATGGGACAAGCTGGCAGGTGTGACAACAGATGGTGGTCCAAATCTGACGGGGAAAAATGTTGGACTTTTAAAGAGGATGCAGGGTAAAGTGACAGAAATGGACATTTTTGCATCGTATTATACATCAGGAAGTGTTGTCTAAGACAGTGTTAAAAATAAAACCATCAAAAGCATCCTGCTTTTGTATAAAGTTAAGTTAGGTTAAATGAAATTATTATTATTGTTATTATTTATCTTATGGTATATCAAGATTAATTTGAGCAAAATTTTTAATTGAAATATTGTCGGTGTGGCCCTCCAGCAGTGCTCAGGTTGCTCATGTGGCCCCCGGTAAAAAATTAATTGCCCACCCCTGTCCTAGGGGCTATGTTGTCCGGGGGCTTCTATGCCCCCTGTAAGAGGTCTCCCAAGACAAACAGGTCCTAGGTGAGGGATCAGACAAAGAGCAGCTCAAAGACCTTTATGAAAAGTACAACTCGAGGACCTAGATTTCTCTCGCCCGCACTCGGTTAAACCGGGGCTCCGGAGGTGGGGCACGATGGCGAGCGCCTGGTGCCTGTCCCATCAGCCCGAAGAGGCAACGTGGGTCCCCCCTCCAATGGGCTCACCACTCATGGGAGGGGTCATAGAGGTCGGGTGCAGCGTGAGCTGGGCGGCAGCCGAAGGCAGGGCACTTGGTGGTCTGATCCTCGGCTACATAAACTAGCTCTTGGGACGTATCAGGACTTATTCGGCTTAATATAGACCGGGCCTAAAACCCACGATAAAGTCTTATCTATTTCATTTGATACTTGCCGAGAGCAGTTTTCCCGTCTGGGGGTCTATGCAGGCCATGAAAGAGATTCAGCGCTAGTCGCATCGCAGCTGGTGGCTTAAGAGAGCTTCCTCTGTCGCCGGGACTACCGGCCAGCCATCATCAGTATTCCTGAAGAAGAGCTTCCTGTGTGTGTTTGGAAGGGTTGTCTGGCCGGCCTTGGACACCCAACACCCGCCACCCCCGCCCGCCCACTTTTCTACACTTCACTGCTCACACATTGCTCATCCCCTTGGCAAGGCATCACAGGACTCATAGACTGCGTCCTGGCTACAACTCAGCAGCATACTAACTCAACTGCAACTAAACCGGGGTTCTACATTTGGCAAAGTGCTGCTCAAGGGTCCAGACCGCAACCCCGACACAAAAACTTCAGGATGAACCGGAATATAACTCTCGAGGGACCTTTAAAAAAATCAATGAATGGACAAACATTCCCCAGACACACTCCAGCATTTTGTAGTGGAAAGTCTCCCCACAAGAGTCTTAAGTTGTGTACTTATGCCCATGCAGGCTATTTAGATTTAAAACTAGCCACCTTCTGCAATCTAGCAGTAGTATTTTAAGAGTGCGCTAATGTGCCAAGCTCCAGTCAAGCCAACTGCCCTGGCAGCGCTTCCGCTGTGGTTCTTTTAGAGCTCCCTACCAGACTCTGGTTTTGGTAGATGGTTGCTCCATAAGTGGGTACGAGTTCTGTGGTACTGACTCGGATCATGAATCTGAACTGTGAGAAGTTCTCTGGGGGTAAGAGCTGTAAATGTCACCTCTTTGCTTTAAATCCCAGACCAGTTAAGTTTGTTGCAACAGTTCTATTATGTAAGGACATTTATAAATGACAATTAAACGACAGCACCATAGAGCTGAGTTCCCCAACCTTTATTTGCAGCAGGGGCCGCTTTAATACCGGCCTTATTCTCATGCACCACGGTTTTCCCGGTTGTTTGATAAGAAAAGAACCGAGTCCTCGGACTCAAATCCCTTTTTGAGAACCGGTACCCGTTATCGAGACCACTATAGTAAAGGAAAAGAGTTGATTCTTTATTCGAATCCCGTCCCGACCAGAAATGCTCCGTGGGACATCACAAGAAATGACGTCACGTAGCTCAGTCATTAGGCGCAGATAGCGAAAGCAGGAAAACAATGGACGGGAAAAAGCGCTCCAAGGTGTAATAAAGTTCAAAACAAAAGCTATAATCCATCAAATAACTTTACTGAGAGATTTGAGCAGGGTAAAACACATGACCAACACTTTTACGACCAACCGGAAACATAGCAACCAGGCTAGCACCGCACCTCCTTTACGGCAGCTGTCGCAACGTTCTTAAAACAACCGCAGCACATACATATATATACAACACATCTCCCTTTTTTAACTTTTGTTTTTCTTTCCTTGTAAACAAAACAAAATCACACTGTAGATGTGTCGTCTGTCTAATTATAAATAATGCAGACGAGGCGTGTTGGCTGAGTTCTTGACGTTTACTTTCACAGCGTGGCAACATGCAACACTTTTCGGGGCTACCGCGCATGCTCGTCACTCCCGTTGCATGCTGGGTAGTGTAGTTGTTGTATTCTCTCGCTCATAACATTTTTCCCCCTATAAAGAAATAATGTTAACTCAATAAAGTGTATTTCTTTTTTTAGCTTTAACTTTTCATTTTTTAGCATTGTAACCACATTTGCAAAGAACTTTTCTCTTCATAGAATGTTCTTTCAATAAAGAAATAAAGTGCAAAAATGTCAAAGCATCATAACAAACAGTTATGTTCCAATAGCAGCAGAAGTGCACTTTTTGGAGAGCTGTATTATTTTCAGTTTTGTGCCCAAGGGACTGATTTTATTTAACACTATATTATTATTTATACACCTATAGTGATCACAGAGACAGGTTGTTTTTGTGTTACTGTATATATTTGTTTCTCTGAAAAATCCCACTTAATATACTTTGGGTAACAACAGTCAATATTTATTTATTTTATTTTATTTTTTTAGGTGGGTAACAGTCAATATTTATTTATTTATTAGATTTTATTTTTTTATTATATAATAAAAGTGGGCTTTTGTTAAACCAAATATTGTGTGTTTTTTCCATATACAACAACCTATCTGGACTCCATAAGAGAATCGATAAGGAATCGGTTCGATAAGAGGATTCGATAATAGGCTCGAACTCGATAATTCCTTATCAAACATCATCCCTACCACGTGTGTCATATAAATACAGCGAAGAAAGGGGAAGAGAAATACAACTCACTATAACATAATCAGTGCGATGTACTCTGAAGACTCTAGTTTTTTGCTTATTTTCGCTAACTTGTGGGCTTATTTTTGATGCCTTATAAGTAGAGATGTCCGATAATGGCTTTTTTGCCGATATCTGATATCCCGATATTGTCCAACTCTTAATTACCGATACCGATATCAACCGATACCGATATATACAGTGGTGGAATTAACACATTATTATGCCTAATTTTGTTGTGATGCCCCGCTGGATGCATTAAACAAAGTAACAAGGTTTTCCAAAATAAATCAACTCGAGTTATGGAAAAAAATGCCAACATGGCACTGCCATATTTATTATTGAAGTCACAAAGTGCATTACTGGTTGGGTGGGGGGTAGGAGGTAACGGGGGGAGTGTATATTGTAGCGTCCCGGAAGAGTTAGTGCTGCCAGGGGTTCTGGGTATTTGTTCTGTTGTGTTTATGTGGTGGTATGGTGCGGATGTCCTCCCGATCTGTACTTCTCCCTACGTCCGTGTACACAGCCGCGTTTTAAAAAAGTAATAAAATTTACTTTTTGAAACCGATACCGATAATTTCCGATATCACATTTTAAAGCATTTATTGGCCGATAATATCGGCAGTCCGATATTATCGGACATCCCTAATTATAAGTCAAGCAGATATTTATTTATATTTTGGAAAGCATGACAATAACATTTTTTGCGATATTGGATACCATTAAAGTTATGCAGTTTCATGCCGTACTTGTCAAAATGGGAAAAACTAATACATTTATTGGTACTTCACTAACGCATATTTCGAGGGCCAAATATAAAATGATGTGGCGGGGCCAGATTTGGCCCCCGGGCCTTGAGTTTGACACCTGTGATGTAGCACATTTCAATAATGTGCATGGTCCCATCTAACAAAGATATAGGAAATAGGGATGTCCGATAATGGCTTTTTGCCGATATCCGATATTGTCCAACCGATATCAACCGATACCGATATCAACCAATATACAGTATGCAGTCGTGGAATTAACACATTATTATGCCTAATTTGGACAACCATGTATGGTGAAGATAAGGTACTTTTTAAAAAAAAGTAATAAAATAAGATAAAATTAAAAACATTTTCTTGAATAAAAAAGAAAGTAAAACAATATAAAAACAGTTACATAGAAACTAGTAATTAATGAAAATGAGTAAAATTAACTGTTAAAGGTTAGTATTATTAGTGGAGCAGCAGCACGCACAATCATGTGTGCTTACGGACTGTATCCCTTGCAGACTGTATTGATATATAATGTAGGAACCAGAATATTGATAACAAAAAGAAATGGGGGAGGGAGGTTTTTTGGGTTGGTGCACTAATTGTAAGTGTATCTTGTGTTTTTTATGTTGATTTATAAAATAAATTTTTAAAAAAAATTAAAAAAAACGATACCGATAACAAAAAAACCGATACCGATAATTTCCGATATTACATTTTAACGCATTTATCGGCCGATAATATCAGCAGGCCGATATTATCGGACATCCCTAATAAGAAATATATCAAATGTCGACTTTCTACCGGGTGTTTTATACATTGATACAAATGTCGACTTTCTACCGGGTGTTTTATACATCGATAAACAAAACTATCGGTGTGTCTCGTGGGACAGGCGGAAGTTAAGTCTGAGAATATGTGGTCATTTATAAATGTATGCAGGAAATGTGTCATGGATTGGTACCGGTCCCCGGACCGGTGGTTGTGGACCTCTGTCATAGAGGACTTACTCTAATAGATAGGAATTAATTGGAGAGTCCACTCACATGAATGAATGCCGCACCTCCAATAGAATATACTAGGGTTGTACGGTATACTGGTACTAGCATAGTACCGCGATACTAATTAATCATATTCGGTACTACAGTATATCGCCTCTAAAAAGTACCGGTTTCCCCCCTACCCACCTTTTTTTTAACGGGCATGACGGCGCGTCGTCGTCACGTAGTGACATTGCTGCTTTTACCAGCAGAGGAGCATGTTCAGCAGCGCACAATCACAGAGTACTTACAAGCAGACACAGTTTGTAGACAGAAAAGGGAGAACGGATGCATTTTCGTCTAAAAACTAACGATACAGGTATGACACTGAAACGCCCTCAGGAAGGTGCTTTAAGACATGGCTAGCTAGCTAGCGGCTAACGTCCATCCGCAGTGTTTTAGCTACTTCTAAATCACTAATCCTGGCCTCCATGGCGACAAATAAAGTGAGTTTCTTACAAGTAGCATTATCACTGCAGGATGAGGAATAGCTAAACATGCTTCACTACTGGCATCACAATGTAAACAAACGCCATGGGTGGATCTACGCCTGACATCCACTGTAATGATACCAAGTACAGGAGCGTATCTAGTCGATACTACTATAATTACATCAATATTTTTTATCGTTACAAAATCTTTTTTAGTTTTTTTTTAATTCATACTATGTTTATACTCTCAGTAAATCTGTCACTGCACACATGAAGACTTTTATGACCAATGTATGATCCTGTAACTACTTGGTATCGGATCCATACCTAAATGTGTGGTATCATCCAAAACTCATGTAAAGTATCAAAGAAGAGAAGAATAAGTGATTATTGCATTTGAACAGAAGTGTAGATAGAACATGTTAAAAGAGAAAGTAAGCCGATATTAACAGTAAATGAACAAGTAGATTAATAATACATTTTTACAGTTTGTCCCTCAAAATAATAGGTGTATAAATGACACAATATGTTACTGCAGACTAATTAGGAGTCTTTGTTTGTTTACTTACTACTAAAAGACAAGTTTTCGAGTATGTTCACTATTTTATTTAAGGACTAAATGACAATAAATACATTTTGGTACCGGCACCAAAATATTGGTATCGGGACATGTTCCCTGTATTACAGTTAGCATAACATCAGATGCATCCACATGTAGTGCTTCTGTAGCTGTCTGCACACATGACATCTGTATAGCACACATGACATCTGTATAGCACACATGACATCTGTATAGCACACATGACATCTGTATTGCACACATGACATCTGTACAGCTCAAGTCCACAGTGGATCCTAAAGAGAGAGTGCAGCTGTACGCAAAACCACGCTAAATCTGTTCAACATTTCGACAGTGGCCCGGAAAGAATGAGGACATGAAAAGTGGAGGTGCTGACAAGAAAGCAGGCCTGGCTGGAGAAAGCAGCAATAAAGTGGAAGTGGATTGATCCCATGTGGGAGAACTTCTAATGCCAGGTGTCTTAATGAATGCACAATAAAGTGGCGTCCATTCCACTTGTTCAGCAAGACAGACCATAATAACATTGTTTACATGTTACTTTCCCAAGAACTTATTGCATTGTTGCCCCTTGCTTGCTTGGTGGGTGGGTTGGTTGGTTGGTTGGTTGGTGGGTTGGTTGGTTGGTTGGTTGGTGGGTTGGTTGGTTGGTGGGTTAGTTGGTTGGTTGGTGGGTTGGTGGGTGGGTTGGTTGGTGGTTGGTTGGTTAGTTGGTTGGTTGGGAATGGATAAGATGTTCACAATTCCTATTGCATTTTGGATCCTGCTAAACATTTCAGTTGTCACTTGGATAAAGAGATGGCTAAAGTGTTGGAGATGCTCTAATCGAAAATGCGTCATTCATTCAAATGTATCTAAATAAATATCCACGTTTCAAGTAGAGCAAGTTGCCACCCTTTCATAACTCCTTTCCATCCTTACTCAGCGTTAGTTTCGTGGTGACATCATGCACGCCCACAGGGATCCATAGAGGAATCCTTCACAAAACTGGCAAGTGATTCCCAGGAAACGAAACACGAGGAACCGATCCCGAATAGTCATCTCAAAAAGTTATGGACTGATTTTAATGAAACTTTCAGGGAATGTCGGAAACTAATTCGGTTTTAGGCCCGATCCGGATCATTTCTACAAAATTAACACTTCTTTGTGTTTGCTAGCGGCCCCACAGAACTTGTTGAATTGGGTCCTGACGTTGAGCAACTCAAATCTGACATTGGAACAACATGCTTTTTGACAACTTTTACTCAATGTCGGGTTGTGATGTTGATCTGACCATTGAATTTTGGTCATTTCCCAACCAATATTCTACCACACAAATACAACGTTAAAACAACATACCTTTTAACAACGTTTACTCAATGTCAGGTTGTGACGTTGATGTTACCATTGAATTCAGGTAATTTCCCAACCAATATTCTACAACACAAATACAACGTAGAAACAACATGCTTTTTGACAATGTTTAATCAATGTTGGGTTGTGATGTTGATTTGACCATTGAATTTTGGTCATTTCCCAACCAATATTCTACCACACAAATACAACGTTGAAACAACATACCTTTTAACAACGTTTACTCAATGTCAGGTTCTGACGTTGATCTGACCATTGAATTTTGGTCATTTCCCAACCAATATACTACAACATAAATACAACGTTGAAACAACATACTTTTTGACAACGTTTAATCAATGTTGGGTTCTGACGTTGATTTGATCGTTGAAATTTGGTCATTTCCCAACTAATATTATACAACGCAAATACAACGTTGAAACAACATGCTTTTTGACAACGTTTAATCAATGTTGGGTTCTGACGTTGATTTGGCCATTGAATTTTGGTCATTTCCCAACCAATATTCTGCCACACAAATACAACGTTGAAACAACATACCTTTTAACAACACTTACTCAATGTCAGGTTGTGATGTTGATCTGACTATTGAATTTTGGTAATTTCCCAACCAATATTCTACAACACAAATACAACGTTGAAACAACATACCTTTTAACAACGTTTACTCAATGTCAGGTTCTGACGTTGATCTGACCATTGAATTTTGGTCATTTCTCCACCAATATTCTACAACACAAATACAATGTTGAACCAACATACTTTTTTACAACGTTTAATCAATGTTGGGTTGTGACGTTGATTTGACATTGAAATTTGGTCATTTCCCAACCAATATTCTACAACACAAATACAATGTTGAACCAACATGCTTTTTGACAACGTTTAATCAATGTTGGGTTCTGACGTTGATTTGATCGTTGAAATTTTGTCATTTCCCAACTAATATTCTACAACGCAAATACAACGTTGAAACAACATACTTTTTGACGACCTTTAATCAATGTCAGGTTGTGACGTTGATTCTGACCATTAAATTTTGGTCATTTCCCAACCAATATTCTACCACACAAATACAACGTAGAAACAACATACCTTTTAACGTTTACTCAATGCCAGGTTGTGACGTTGATTTGACATTGAAATTTGGTCATTTCCCAACCAATATTCTACAACACAAATACATTGTGGAAACAACATGCTTTTTGACAACGTTTAATCAATGTTAGGTTGTGATGTTGATCTGACCATTGAATTTTGGTCATTTCCCAATAAATATTCTACAACACAAATACAACGTTGAAACAACATGCTTTTTGACAACGTTTACTCAATGTTGGGTTGTAACGTTTGAGTTTGAGTTTGAGTTTATTTCGAACATGCAAGCATACAACATGATACATCACAATTTCCAGTTTCTTTTCAACATGTTCGAAAAGGAGTAGAAAGAAGCAGATTTTGACCATTGAAATTTGGTAATTTCAACAACGTGGCTCCAACGTTAGACATCATCGTGGTAACAATTTACAAATACAACTATTTTGCAACGTGGTTTAGAAGTCAGTTTAAAAACAAACAAACACATGTATAGTCAACATTGTATCAATGTTGTGTGCCTGCTTTAGATAACTCAAAAAGGCACATTTTGACAAAACCTTGACACTAAATTGCTTTGGTTTTAGGAAGCAGGGGAAATGGTGAGCTCGCTGATGGGCGCTATGGAGCTGGTGATTGACTTACTGAAGTCCCCTGACGACAAGGTCCTGGCGAGCATGTGTGCCGTGGTGGCCAGAATAGCCAAAGACAAGTACAACCTGGCCGTCCTGACGGACTATGAGGTCGTCTCCCTTCTGGCCAAGCTGACTGACAATGTAAGTCAATACAACGCTTTTCTTTGTGCGTCATCAATCCGGCTAATAAGACAAGCGATTTCTGTAGTAGAGTTTTCCCTTTGAATTGACCTCTGAGCTTCATGGTCTCCTGTTGTCCACCCAGCCCAACGACATGCTCCGCTGCCACCTGGCTCAGGCCATCGCCCAGTGCTGCTCCTGGCGCAACAACCGGGCGGCCTTCGGGGAGGCGGGAGTGGTGCCCCCGCTCGTGCTCTACTTGAAGTCCCAAGACATGAAAGTCCGCCACAGTACGGTGATGGCCCTGCACCAGTTGTCCAAGGAGTCCAACAACTGCATCACCATGCACGGCGAAGGAGTGGTCAAGGTGAGTTTCCTCCGGTGCATAAATGCTGTGTTGACTTAAAAAACACGACTCTCACACTTGTTGTGAGGGCTGTGACTACATTCACAGCCCTCCACCGAAGGGCGGGGGAACAAAAGTGTGTTTTATTCGGCGGCGGAAACACGACTCCACTTTCTAGCCGTCATGGGAATAGAGTAAAGCAAACAGCTCGGTGTGTGCAAAGTGCCATTTCTCTGCTAGGCCCGACATGCCATTACAGTGCAAGGTAGCTGGTGGCAACTGTTGCTAAGGCCGGTTCCTGGACATCAGGATAGAGATCAGAACCAGCTGTGGACCCGGGGGGGAAAAAAAAATATCACATTCAACTTCTTTTAGTCTGTTTGGCCGCGTATGGTTCTGAGCTGCAGATCCAAAAAATGTTTTGACAAAGACTGCACTGCAAGTTGTTTTATACACACTGCAAAAACTGCAATCTAAGTAAGAGTAAATATCTCAAATAAGGCTGATATCTGCTTATTTTCTGTCTGATAAGATCATTCTTCTCACTAAGTGTTTTGGTCCTAAATGATCTCAGTAAGACATTACAGCTTGTTGCTGAGATTTGATGAGCTACATTGAGTAAAACATGCTTGAAACTAGAATATCAAGTGTTGCAAAGCTGTGTCATCAAGTAGAGAACTCACTATAACACTGAATCAGTGGGATGTTCTCCGAAGACTAGGGATGATACTCGAAACCGGTTTTCCCGGTGGTTTGATAAGAAAAGAACCGAGTCCTCGGACTCGAATCCCTTTTTGAGAACCGGTACCCGTTATCGAGACCACTATAGTAAAGGAAAAGAGTTGATTCTTTATTCGACCAGAAATGCTCCGTGAGACATCACAAGAAATGACGTCACGTAGCTCAGTCATTAGGCGCAGATAGCGAAAGCAGGAAAACAATGGACGGGAAAAAGCGCTCCAAGGTGTAATAAAGTTCAAAACAAAAGCTATAATCCATCGAATAACTTTACTGAGAGATTTGAGCAGGGTAAAACACATGACCAACACTTCTACGACCAACCGGAAACATAGCAACCAGGCTAGCACCGCACCTCCTTTACGGCAGCTGTCGCAACCTTCTTAAAACAACCGCAGCACATACATATATATACAACACGTCTCCCTTTTTGTACTTTTGTTTTTCTTTCCTTGTAAACGTTACAAAATCACACTGTAGATGTGTTGTCTGTCTAATTATAAATAATGCAGACGAGGCGTGTTGGCGGAGTTTTTGACGTTTACTTTCACAGCGTGGCAACACGCAACACTTTTCGGGGCTACCGCGCATGCTCGTAACTCCCGTTGCATGCTGGGTAGTGTAGTTGTTATATTCTCTAGCTCATAACATTTTTCCCCCTATAAAGAAATAATGTTAACTCAATAAAGTGTATTTCTTTTTTTAGCTTTAACTTTTCATTTTTTAGCATTGTAACCACATTTGCAAACAACTTTTCTCTTCATAGAATGTTCTTTCAATAAAGAAATAAAGTGCAAAAATGTCAAAGCATCATAACAAGCAGTTATGTTCCAATAGCAGCAGAAGTGCACTTTTTGGAGAGCTGTATTATTTTCAGTTTTGTGCCCAAGGGACTGATTTTATTGAACACTATATTATTATTTATACACCTATAGTGATCACAGAGACAGCTTGTTTTTGTGTTACTGTATATATTTGTTTCTCTGAAAAATCCCACTTAATATACTTTGGTAACAACAGTCAATATTTATTTATTTTATTTTATTTTTTTAGGTGGGTAGCAGTCAATATTTATTTATTTATTAGATTTAATTTTTTCATTATATAATAAAAGTGAGCTTTTGTTAAACCAAATATTGTGTGTTTTTCCATATACAACAACCTATCTGGACTCGATAAGAGAATCGATAAGGAATCGGTTCGATAAGAGGATTCGATAATAGGCTCGAACTCGATAATTCCTTATCAAACATCATCCCTACTGAAGACTTTAGTTTTTTGCTTATTTACACTACCTTGTGGGCTTATTTTTGATGCCTTATAACTAGAGATGTCCGAGAATGGCTTTTTTGCCGATATTCCGATATTGTCCAACTCTTAATTACCGATACCGATATCAACCGATACCGATATATACAGTCGTGGAATTAACACATTATTATGCCTCATTTTGTTGTGATGCCCCGCTGGATGCATCGGCACGCTGTGAGATACGGTCTGGTATGCCATGGGAGATTATGTAATTTCACCTATTTGGGTTAAAAATATTTTTTTGCAAACCAGTAATTATAGACTGCAAATTATGTGTTGTTGTTGAGCTCGGCAGAGTAACCGTGTAATACTCTTCCATACCAGTAGGTGGCAGCCGGTAGCTAATTGCTTTGTAGACCTTGCAAACAGCGGAAGGCAGGGTGCAGGTAAAAAGGTGTCTAATGCTTAAACCAAAAATAAACAAAGGGTGAGTGCCTCTAAGAAAAGGCATTGAAGCTTAGGGAAGGCTATGCAGAATGAAACTAAAACTGAACTAGCTATAAAGTAAACAAAAACAGAATGCTGGACGACAGCAAAGACTTACTGCGAAGCAGGGACGGCGTCCACAATGTACATCCGAACATGACATGACAATCTACAATGTCCCCACAAAGAAGGATAAAAACAACTGAAATATTCTTGATTGCTAAAAACAAAGTAGATGCGGGAAATATCGCTCAAAGGAAGACATGAAACTGCTACAGGAAAATACCAAAAAAAGAGAAAAAGCCACCAAAATAGGAGGGCAAGACAAGAAGTAAAACACTACACACAGGAAAACAGCAAAAAAGTCCAAATAAGTCAGGGTGTGATGTGACAGGTGGTGACAGTACACCTACTTTGAGATAAGAGCTATAGTGATGCATGCTTGGTTATGATTTAAAGTCATATCCAACAACGACTTTTTACTGTCAACTGAGTTGCGTTTTTTAAATAATTTCTGCTGGTGGTGTGCCTCCGCATTTTTGTCAATGCAAAAATTGTGCCTTGGCTCAAAAAAGGTTGAAAAACACTGCATTGAACAAGGTTTTCCAAAATAAATCAACTCAAGTTTTGGAAAAAAAATGCCAACATGGCACTGCCATATTTATTATTGAAGTCACAAAGTTATTTCTGGGGTAGCATATTGTAGCGTCCCGGAAGAGTTAGTGCTTCAAGGGTTTCTGGGTATTTGTTGTGTTTATGTTGTGTTACGGTGCGGATGTTCTCCCGAAATGTGTTTGTCATTCTTGTTTTGTGTGGGTTCACAGTGTGGCATATTTGTAACAGTGTTATAGTTGTTTATACGGTCACCCTCAGTGTGACCTGTATGGCTGTTGACCAAGAATGCCTTGCATTCACTTGTGTGTGTGAAAAGCTGTAGATATTATGTGACTGGGCCGGCACGCAAAGGCAGTGCCTTCAAGGTTTATTGGCGCTCTGTACTTCTCCCTACGTCCGTGTACACAGCCGCCTTTTAAAAAGTCATAAAATGTACTTTTTGAAACCAATACTGATAATTTCCGATATTACATTTTAAAGCATTTATCGGCCGATAATATCGGCAGTCCGGTATTATCGGACATCTCTACTCACAAGTATAAAACTACTTTTTTCAAGTAATCATTTCTTATTTCAAGCATGAAATAAATAAATCATGACTTTGACACAATTGTGTGTCATAATTAAAACAGATGACAGCCAAATAGACTTTGCGGTTTTATTTTCAATGAAACAATAGAACATACGTGCTCATATAGTAGTACAGTTGGCACAGTACAGTAAACTGACAGTTAATATTTAAACATTTAACATTTCAAACAATTTTGAAAAGCAATAGTTCATGCACATTCAGATAAATTCCTCAAAATTACAATTAAAAAAATGTCGGGGGGGGGGGGGCCGGGCTGTACATATGCGCACTAATTGACTGAAAGAGCACGCACTTGGCGCGATGATGTCATGTTGTCGATGGAAAAATGCATTTTTAGACCGTTTGATTTACCATGAATTGATTAACGTTGATTAACGCCATTGATACCGTTTAAATAAGAAAATCGCATTTCAGTAGGCCTTTAAGTTGGCCTTATAGTCCGAAAAATATGGTAATGTTGGCATTTTTTATTCTTGAATGTTCCATTTAGGCCAGGGGTCAGCAACCTTTTTGAAAGCAAGAGCTACTTCTTGGGTAGTGATTAATGCGAAGGGCATCCAGTTTGATACACACTTCAATAAATTGCCAGAAATAGCCAATTTGCTCAATTTACCTTTAACTCTATGTTATTATTAATAATTAATGATATTTATCTTTGTGGAAACACTGATCACCTTAATGATTTCTCACAATAAATATATATAGAAACAGATAAATATCAATATGCAACACTTTATTTGTATATTTTCCGTTACTGCACATTTTTCAAATTGAACATTTTCAAATGATCACTTCTAAGACAGTCTTGTGAAATCACAATATCCCATTTTAACTAGCTAGCCACTAACATTTTTTAACAGATCATGAATTACTTTGCACCATGTTTGTACAAATAATAACTCATGTAAAATACAAAAGTCAACTCTCAAATTTTTAAATAAATCATGTCACACTTTGAACTGGACACCAAATCTGTTATCTGTTTCTTTGTCAGTTAGTGAAGACCAAGTCTTTCAAATATTTTCTTGGATTTTCAAATTCTATTTGAGTTTTGTCTCTCTTAGAATTAAAAATGTCGGGCAAAGTGAGACCAGCTTGCTAGTAAATAAATAACATTTAAAAAATAGAGGCAGCTCACTGGTAAGTGCTGCTATTTGAGCTATTTTTAGAACAGGCCAGCGGGCTACTCATCTGGTCCTTACGGGCTACCTGGTGCCCGCGGGCACCACGTTGGTGACCCCTGATCTAGAGATTTAAGCCTTGAATAATAATAATAATAACAATAATAATAATAATAATAATACTGAATAATGACACATTTTTAATATTTTTTTGACCAAAACCCTTTGGTGTCCCCGGGATCAAGCCTGAGTGGAGGCCAAAATGTATTGTTTTTATACATATATTGTATTGGTTTTTAAAATGAAAAAAATCAAAATGGCCCCCGCTTGCTTTGATTTTTCAGTGTGTGGCCATCAGTGGAAAAAGTTTGCACACCCCTGATTTAGGCCAACAACACGTAGGCCAGGGGTCACCAACGCGGTGCCCGTGGGCACCAGGTAGCCCGTAAGGACCAGATGAGTAGCCCGCTGGCCTGTTCTAAAAATAGCTCAAATAGCAGCACTTACCAGTGAGCTGCCTCTATTTTTTAAATTGTATTTATTTACTAGCAAGCTGGTCTCGCTTTGCCCGACATTTTTAATTCTAAGAGAGACAAAACTCAAATAGAATTTGAAAATCCAAGAAAATATTTTAAAGACTTGGTCTTCACTTGTTTAAATAAATTCATTATTTTTTTACTTTGCTTCTTATAACTTTCAGAAAGACAATTTTAGAGAAAAAAATACAACCTTAAAAATGATTTTAGGATTTTTAAACACATATACCTTTTTACCTTTTAAATTCCTTCCTCTTCTTTCCTGACAATTTAAATCAATATTCAAGTAAATTTATTTTTTATTGTAAAGAATAATAAATACATTTTAATTTAATTCTTCATTTTAGCTTCTGTTTTTTCGACGAAGAATATTTGTGAAATATTTCTTCAAACTTATTATGATTAAAATTCAAAAAAATTATTCTGGCAAATCTAGAAAATCTGTAGAATCAAATTTAAATCTTATTTCAAAGTCTTTTGAATTTCTTTAAAAAAAAAATTGTTCTGGAAAATCTAGAAGAAATAATGATTTGTCTTTGTTAGAAATATAGCTTGGTCCAATTTGTTATATATTCTAACAAAGTGCAGATTGGATTTTAACCTATTTAAAACATGTCATCAAAATTCTAAAATTAATCTTAGTCAGGAAAAATTACTAATGGTGTTACATAAATTATTTTTTTTATTTTTTCAAAAAGATTCGAATTAGCTAGTTTTTCTCTTCTTTTTTTCGGTTGAATTTTGAATTTTAAAGAGTCGAAATTGAAGATAAACTATGTTTCAAAATGTAATTGTCTTTTTTTTGTGTGTTTTCTCCTCTTTTAAACCGTTCAATTAAGTGTAATTATCATTAATTATTAATAATAACATAAAGTTAAAGGTAAATTGAGTAAATTGGCTATTTCTGGCAATTTATTTAAGTGTGTATCAAACTGGTAGCCCTTCGCATTAATCACTACCCAAGAAGTAGCTCTTGCTTTCAAAAAGGTTGGTGACCCCTGATGTAGGCTATGCTTTAAAAAAAAGTCAGCAAATTTCAAAGTGCGATGACATTGAATGAACATAAGTTAAATGAATAGCACGGAATGTAGATTTGCTCACTTTCAGGGTGCGACCATGAACATTTTAACATTTCATTAAAAAATAAAAATTCTGCTGCGTAATCATGGTTAAAATAACAATTGTAAGCAAATTCTCTGGGCTGTGCATCCCTCACGTCTGCACTTCCTTATGGGAACACACTGCCTGTTAAGGCCCCGCGTGTTTATTCCATTCAACATTCAAAGTTTTAGATGAAATAACTTACTGTATTTACATTCAAGCCCTTGTTTTGAATAATTCACATCGAGAGTTCAAATCAAATTCTAATATTGTGTAAAATATCCTGGGATTTTGACACAAAACATGTTTTTACTCTGCTGTGTACATTCTAAACTGCCGCCAGCTCTGTTTTCCCAGGCTCATCAAATATTTGCCTTGCTTAATTGTCTTGGGCTTGTACCCAAACTGCAGATGTTTTTCAGATTGGAATTGTTTAGTTTCATTGAAACTACAACACGACGCACAACTGTGTGTCTGGGCTTGAGCAGAGCCACCCCGGTTCATCTACATCAGGGGTGCCCAAAGTGCGGCCCGCAGCTAATTGCTTACCGGCCCGCCACACATTCTGCAAAAACAGTTTAATCAGAAGGGTTCAATCTCTCTCCTGTAGCAGTTTGAAGCCGAAACGACAAACGCGCTCAGAGGAGATAACGTTTGATGTTTGGTGACCGGTTGTAACAAAAATTTTGTTTTGAAGGAGGAATAGCAAACTTCCTGTTGATTTTTGCTCAAGGGTGTCAATGTATGAAATGTAGGTCTAAGTGAGACCTACGTAGAGGTATTTGTTTCATGTCTAAGACGTTCCTACCGGAAGTTGCAAGCAGTTTTGTCTGAGTTTTCCTCTGAGGAGCAGTTTTTTCTGTTTTTTTCAAAAATTATGTAGAGCACAATTTTGAGTTTTGGGGTTCGGTTTTTTTTTTTTAGATCACAAGTTCCACCAGTCCCGATGTGTGTGAGAATTTTGGTGAGTTTTGAAGTCTTTTAAGGGGGTCAAATTAGAGGTCAAGGACGTAAAATTTCCCATTTTTGTCTAAAATGGGAAATTGCCAACTTCCTGTTGGTTTTTGCCCGAGGATGTGTCATTATGAATTGTAGGTCTAAGTAAGACCTACATACAGGTTTTTGTTTCATGTCTCTACGACCTTCCTAGTGGGATTTTTGGGGTTTGGTTTTTTTACTAAAGTGTGCTTTACCCGAGTTTGTATGTGTGTAAAAAATTTGGCAAGCAGTTTTGTCTGAGTTTTCCTCTGAGGAGCAGTTTTTTCTGTTTTTTTCAAAAATTATGGAGAGCACAATTTTGAGTTTTGGGGTTCGGTTTTTTTTTTAGATCACAATTTCCACCATTCCCGATGTGTGTGAGAAGTTTGGTGAGTTTTGAAGTATTTTAAGGGGGTCAAATTACAGCTCAAAAATCAAAAATGAGTGTTTTTTGGAATTTTTTTGTCTTGAACGGGGAATTGCCAACTTCATGTTAATTTTTGCCCGAAGAACTTAATTAATGAAAAGTAGGTCTAAGCAAGACCTACATACAGCTTTTTGTTTCATGTCTCTACGACCTTCCTACTGGGAGTTACAGGCAGTTTTCTTCCTAGGGGGCGCTAGAGAGCAATTGTGATTTTTGGGGTTTGGTTTTTTAGGGTCCGCCCTGTAACCAGTACAAAAGTAGGTCCAAGCAAGACCTACATACAGCTTTTTGTTTCATGTCTTTACGACATTCCTACTGGGAGTTACAGGCAGTTTTCTTCCTAGGGGACGCTAGAGAGCAATTGTGATTTTTGGGGTTTGGTTTTTTAGGGTCCGCCCTGTAACCAGTACAAAAGTAGGTCTAAGCAAGACCTACATACAGCTTTTTGTTTCATGTCTCTACGACATTCCTACTGGGAGTTACAGGCAGTTTTCTTCCTAGGGGGCGCTAGAGAGCAATTGTGATTTTTGGGGTTCGCGTTTTTTTCTGTGTGCGAAAAATTTGGTGAGTTTTGAAGCATGTTAAGGGGGGCAAAGTAGTCCGCAAAGCTGCGGAATAATAATAATAAAGAATAATAAAATTATTATTCCGCAGCTTTGCGGACTACTTTGCCCCCCTTAACATGCTTCAAAACTCACCAAATTTGACACACACATAGAAAAACGTGCCCCAACCACTTTAGTAAAAAAACCTAACTCCAAAACTCAAAATTGCGCTCTAGCGCCCCCTAGGAAGAAAACTGCCTCTAACTCCCACTAGGAAGGTCGTAGAGACATGAAACAAAAACCTCTGTGTAGGTCACATTCTTGGGCAAAAACCAACAGGAAGTTGGCAATTTCCCATTTAAGACAAAAATGTACTAAAAACACTCATTTTTGCCTCTTTGAGCTGTAATTTGACCCCCTTAAAATACTTCAAAACTCACCAAAATTCTCACACACATTGGGACTGGTGGAAATTGCGATCTGAAAAAAAACCGAACCCCAAAACTCAAAATTGCGTTCTAGCGCAGTTTTTGAATAAAACAGAGACAAAACTGCTTCTCGGAGGAAAACTCAGACAAAACTGCTTGTAACTTCCGGGTCACCCAAAATTGTTTGGGTGACCCCAAACTTTTGAACGGTAGTGTATCGGCGGATGGCGCACATTGGGCATTCACACGCAAATCCTGCCGGAATTGCAAAATTCGGTTTATGAATTGACAAAACCTCCAGGTTGCAGGGCCCAACACAGTGCGTGATCTGTGGCCCTGGGCCAGAGTGTGCAAATGTATGAAATGTATCTCTACATATACTTCTTACTGTACCCAGGAAAGGATTACAAAAATGCCGCATTGATGTACTTTTCAACTTTTAAATGGCTTAACTGCAGCCAGAGTTGCGTTCCTTGTTCATTCCAAACACGGAAAGCCACCACAGACCGCCTCATTGTTCAGTCTGGCTTCAGTCTGGAGCGCTGCGAAACGTACCTTCCCGACCCCGAGGAAACATTACAGTTTGAGAGCAGGTCAATCACACGCGTGCGCTGCAATAATGCGCTTGGATGACTCACGGACACCCCCGTGGTGAGAATTTGTTAAAAAAAACAACACCATCGGTGTTTTATTGACTATTGATTTGAGGCTCCGTGTCTAATTTATGACTGGGGGTAAATGTACTCGTGTTATTGCAGCAGTATTTCAGTGAGCTTTTCTGCGCTGTGGAGAAGCTCTCCAAACATACTTCCAAATCAGCACGGTTTTTTTGGGCGACCGCAACCCCGACGTCCACCAAATGATGTGTGGAGCAGCAGCACCCGGAGGCTCACGGAGGAAATTAGGCATCTCTGGAAAATGGATTAGCAGCTTTAGTTTGATGTTGATCCTTTTGTGTCATTCCTTCCAAAATGCTCAAATGTTGTTCACCGCTTCCACCGAGCTGTCGTCACCCGACGCAGCTTTTTAGCGCGGACGAAATATTTGCAGAGGAATCCGTTGGCCTCTCCGATTGTACATCAGCCCAGAGAGAGGGGATCGTCATACCGTGCCAAAATAATTGAAGCTGCGTCGATGGATTTGACATCTAACTCTTGGTATCTCACAGTTTTATACGTGTGCGCTTCCTTTTGTATCGCAACGCTCTACATCACGCCCCAAAAACCTGGCTTGTTTGCTGAAACCATAAATTCTCGTGGACGCTTTGGGACAGCTGCATGTACTAAAGAGGCTCTTTCATGAGAAGGTGACGAAAACGGACCAGTTATCAGTCGGTATGTTAACATGCACGAGAAAAAAACCCAAATAGTTGCATGAATTGGCTTGAAACCAGCTTTCGAAAACGCATATAAATGTGTCATACTTGATCATTTCGCGATATTGCCATATTTTTGCTGAAAGGATTTAGTAGAGAAAATCGACGATAAAGTTCACAACTTTTGCTCGCTGATAAAAAAAAAAGCCTCGCCTGTAGCGGAAGTAGCGTGACGTCACAGGAGCTAGTATACCTCACAATTCCCCGTTGTTTACAATGGAGCGAGAGAGATTCGGACCGAGAAAGCGACGATTACCCCATTAATTTGAGCGAGGATGAAAGATTCGTGGATGAGGAACGTGAGAGTGAAGGACTTGAGAGGCAGTGCAGGGTGTATCTTTTTTCGCTCTGACCGTAACTTAGGTACAAGCTGGCTCATTGGATTCCACACTCTCCTTTTTTTATTGTGGATCACGGATTTGTATTTTAAACCACCTGGGATACTATATCCTCTTGAAAATGAGAGTCGAGAACGCGAAATGGACATTCACAGTGACTTTTATCTCCACGACAATACATCGTCGAAATGCTTTAGCTACGAGCTAACGTGATAGCATCTTGCTTTAACTGCATATAGAAACAAAAGAAATAAACCCCTGACTGGAAGTATAGATAGAAAATCAACAATACTATTAAACCGTGGACATGTAAATACACGGTTAATGCTTTCCAGGCTGGCGAAGGTTAACAATGCTGTGCTAACGACGCCATTGAAGCTAACTTAGCAACCGGACTGCACAGAGCTATGCTAAAAACATTAGCTCTCCACCTACGCCAGCCAGCCCTCATTTGCTCATCAACACCCGTGCTCACCTGCGTTCCAGCGATCGGCAGAAGGATGAAGGACTTCACCCGATGCGTTTGGCGGCCCGGAGACGTAGGAAGTCAAGGTGAGGTCGGCGGCTAGCGCGGCTAGCGCGGCTAGCGCTCCAACAAAGTCCTCCTGGTTGTGTTACTGTAGTCCGCTGCTAATACACCGATCCCACCTACAACTGTCTTCTTTGCAGCCTTCATTGTTCATTAAAAAAATTGCAAAAGATGTCCAGAATACTGTGGAATTATGAAATGAAAACAGAGCTTTTTGTATAGGATTCTACGGGGTACCATAACTTCTGTTACGCTGACTTCGTCACGCGCATACGTCATCATACCGCGACGTTTCAGCCGGATATTTCCCGGGAGATTTAAAATGTCACTTTATAAGTTAACCCGGCCGTATTGGCATGTGTTGCAATGTTAAGATTTCATCATTGATATATAAACTATCAGACTGCGTGGTCGCTAGTAGTGGCTTTCAGTAGGCCTTTAATAAGATTGTATTGTGTCATGATGTTTATTTTCTTGTGTTTTAAATCCCTTCCTGTGGTGCTCTTGTTTAGAATCAGAATAGTTTTTATTGCCATTGTTTGAGAACGGGTTCACAAACTAGGAATTTTTCTTGGTGCAATCGTGCAACATATAACACGGAATAGGTCATAAAATGAGCTGTAGCTGAGCTACCAGTTAAGCTTACCGCTTGTTTTGTCAGTATTTCCTGTTTATCAGAATCAGAAATACTTTATTAATCCCCGAGGGGATATGAAGATTTTCAGCACAATCCAATTTGAGAGCAGACAGACATTACAGGGAGACAGAACAGGATCGAACATTACAGGGAGACAGAACAGGATCGAACATTACAGGGAGACAGAACAGGATTGCTGACGCCCCCCTTACAAAAAAATGGTGGTAAACAGGTAAAAGCTAGTAAGGGGGTGGGGTGAGAAAAAAAAATATCAGTCTAAGCCTGGGCCCCTGGAGAGGGGGTGCAGACTGAGGACAAGGGGAAAAAACCTAATAGCCATAACACACATAAACATGTGTGTAAGAGGGGAACAACAAAGGACATTAAAAGAGCAGAGCTGATGCAACCAAACACGTCTACACACAGCCACAAAAGTAAAACAACAACAAAAAAGACATATCCACTGTGGTGTGGTGGCCTCTGCGTCATCGTCTGCTGGGGTGGGGGGGGGGTGACCATGGCCAGAGACAGGAGCAGACCCAACAAAGCAACCAAGAGACCCTCGGCCGCCCACCAACTCTTGGCCAGTGTCCAGCTCTTTATTTTTCTCTATCCTCTTGTGGGGCAGACTGGCTCGTACGTGCACATGCATGCCAAAGTCCTCCACTGTTGCCATTTTCGGGGGGAAAAAAATAGTTTGAACTTAGACCTCTATGTATTGAAGCGCTATAAACTAGAACGTGGTTGTCGGGGTTGAGACACAGTCGAATTTGATTGATCGATTGAGACTTTTATTAGTAGGTTGCACAGTGAAGTACATATTCCGTACAATTGACCACTAAATGGTAACACCCGAATACGTTTTTCAACTTGTTTAAGTCGGGGTCCACTTAAATTGAGTCATGATACAGATATATACTATCATATATACCAGGGGTCACCAACCTTTTTGAAAGCAAGAGCTACTTCTTGGGTAGTGATTAATGCGAAGGGCTACCAGTTTGATACACACTTAAATAAATTGCCAGAAATAGCCAATTTGCTCAATTTACCTTTAACTCTATGTTATTATTAATAATTAATGATATTTACACTTAATTGAAGGGTTTAAAAGAGGAGAAAACACGAAAAAAATGACAATGAAATTTTGAAACATAGTTTATATTCAATTTCGACTCTTTAAAATTCAAAGTTCAACCGAAAAAAAGAAGAGAAAAACTAGCTAATTTGAATCTTTTTGAAAAAATTCAAAAAATAATTTATGGAACATCATTAGTAATTTTTCCTGATTAAGATTAATTTTAGAATTTTGATGACATGTTTTAAATAGGTTAAAATCCAATCTACACTTTGTTAGAATATATAACAAATTGGACCAAGCTATATTTCTAACAAAGACAAATCATTATTTCTTCTAGATTTTCCAGAACAAATTTTTTTAAAGAAATTCAAAAGAATTTGAAATAAGATTTAAATTTGATTCTACAGATTTTCTAGATTTGCCAGAATAATTTTTTTGAATTTTAATCATAATAAGTTTGAAGAAATATTTCACAAATATTCTTCGTCAAAAAAACAGAAGCTAAAATGAAGAATTAAATTAAAATGTATTTATTATTTACTTGAACATTGATTTAAATTGTCGGGAAAGAAGAGGAAGGAATTTAAAAGGTAAAAAAGGTATATGTGTTTAAAAATCCTAAAATCATTTTTAAGGTTGTATTTTTTCTCTAAAATTGTCTTTCTGAAAGTTATAAAAAGCAAAGTAAAAAAATTAATGAATTTATTTAAACAAGTGAAGACCAAGTCTTTCAAATATTTTCTTGGATTTTCAAATTCTGTTTGAGTTTTGTCTCTCTTGGCATAGAAAGAGAATGAGTTAAGACCTTTGTTAGTTCGGAATCTGGGTTTAACGTGGTTAGTGGAGCTCCCCCTGGTGTTGTGGTTATGGCGGTCATTTACGTTAAGGAAGTAGTTTGACATGTACTTCGGTATCAGGGAGGTGTAGCGGATTTTATAGACTAGGCTCAGTGCAAGTTGTTTAACTCTGTCCTCCACCTTGAGCCAGCCCACTTTGGAGAAGTGGGTAGGAGTGAGGTGTGATCTGGGGTGGAGGTCTAGAAGTAACAGTCTAGAATGGGACTCTGTCTTGGGCATTTAAACAAGACCACCCACTAAATGGCACATCCTGAAAGCAACTTGAAGATGATCTTTGAACCAAAACAAGTTTGAGCAAAGAACCACCATTACATGTTATGTAGACCACAAGGAAGTCTTTTCAATGTAGAAAACCTCTACCAGCTTCTCTCTCACGCAGGAACTTTCAGTCACAGACTCAAACTTTCCAGTTCAAGTTGTATATTTAAAGTTTCCCTCCGTCCCCTTTAGAAGGTAGAGGGACAGGGTTTGGCCCGCTGAAGGCCGCAGGGAATGTTGTTTACCTTCAACAACTTCCAGTTAGACTCGGGTGCCCACACATCCTAGACCGAGGGCCCGCGAGCCACATCCGGAGATTTTCATTTATTCCAAATAGTCTTGATGGAAGCATTCACACTGGGGTTGTTATGTACTCCCGCCAGCCCACAGGGGGCAACAGTGAGGAATGTGTCACAGTGAAGCGGCAGTGGGCGTGTGTAGAACCAACCGGGAAAAAAAATGTAATTAAATCGCGGAAATCTAGGGCCGTACTTATCAAGCTTCTTAGAGTGCCATTTTACACTTAAGTCCTGAGAATTTGCGAAATTTAGTCCTACTCTCAAACTTAAGAATAAAAGCTTTTTATCAACGTTCTTAAGTCTAAGAATCACTCCTACTCTCCACGATATTTAAGAGACCTTCAGAGGTGTCTTAAGTGGTTAGGAGTTGCCAGCAGGGGATGGCACTGAGGCGAGAGAGACGTGCGCCAACGTTCAGGGAACGGAACAATGTTTTTTTTTTTTTTGATGACGAGCAGCTGATCAAACGGTATCGTTTAGACAGAGCGGATATTATTTTTGTCACAGATTTAATACTTTTCGATTCCTTGTTGATTTCTGCAAGTGCAGCTTTCAGCGAAGAATTTATTTACTCTTAAGTCAACTCTTAGCAGACTTCTTAGGAGTCATTCTAAGAAGCTTGATAAGTACGGCCCCTGACTTTTAACGACGACTGGATTACCAAAGTATGAATGCTCAGTTTGTTGCTTCCTGTGTGCAGTGTTCCGAACAAGAAGCAAGAATGGTAGAAATCCACACGGGTCAAATCATTATGAGTAGATATCCTGCGTAAAGATATTTACTTTGTTTTGTTTTTCAATTGCTGACTTTGATGTCTTTTGTGGTCGTGTTCGTCCGAGAGTAACTCTGGCGATCAGGGGCCGTACTTATCAAGCTTCTTAGAATTACTCCTAAGAAGTCTGCTAAGAGTTGACTTAAGAGTAAATAAATTCTTCGCTGAAAGCTGCACTTAAAAGTTAGTTATCAAGCGTCTTACTCACACTTTCAGCGACGTGTAGGACTGAATCTTAAGTGTCACACTCAGAGCGGAATTACGACATTACTATGTGCCGTAAACGGAATTTTAGGTGACGTCATTTCTGTGTCCGTAGAAATGACCAATCACGGAAGGGAATCCGTTGTCTAGCCCACTGCAGACACATGCAGAAATCAACAAGGAATCGAAAAGTATTAAATCTGTGACAAAAATAATATCACGGAAGGGAATCCGTTGTCTAAGAATAAAGAAATATCTTGGAAATATTTAAGTGGACAATGGGAGTGTATATTTTGACAATAAACTACAAAATAATACAAAACAAACCAGTCCCCGCCGGCACTCACGCTACCGCTCCCTCTCTTCTCTCGCCCACACACTCACTGACGTCACTCACCTCACGGCCACACACATACGCTACTGTCATAACATTTTCTTTCCAATTCATTAATTAGGCAACTAATTTGAAACTGGTGTGGGTGGCTCTATATATACTAGCCCACTGCAGACACATGCAGAAATCAACAAGGAATCGAAAAGTATTAAATCTGTGACAAAAATAATATCCACTCTGTCTAAACGATACCGTTTGATCAGCTGCTCGTCATCAAAAAACAACAACATTGTTCCGTTCCCTGAACGTTCGCGCACTTCTCTCTCGCCTCAGTGCCACCCCCTGCTGGCAACTCCTAACCACTTAAGACACCTCTGAAGGTCTCTTAAATATCGTAGAGAGTAGGAGTGATTCTTAGACTTAAGAATGTTGATAAAAAGCTTTTATTCTTAAGTTTGAGAGTAGGACTAAATTTCGCAAATTCTCAGGACTTAAGTGTAAAATGGCACTCTAAGAAGCTTGATAAGTACGGCCCCTGGACTCATTCATTCATGTAGCGCTACATTTAATGCTACACCTTAGGTTTAATTGTGATGAGGGACAAGCGGTAGAAAATGGACATTGTGTGCAATGTTTGATGTACTGTAGATGTTTACTTTCTATATGCGTAAACATATATATTAACACTAAACCTTCTATTTTATTATGTAAAATACACAATGGACATTATTTATGTAAAATACACAATAGACTAGAGATGTCCGATAATATCGGCCGATAAATGCTTTAAAATGTAATATCGGAAAATATCGGTATAGTTGTTTTTTTTATCGGTATCGTTTTTTTTTTTTATTTGTTGTGTTTTTTTTATTTTATTAAATCCACATAAAAAACACAAGATACACTTACAATTAGTACACCAACCCAAAAAAACCTCCCTCCCCCATTTACACTCATTCATACAAAAGGGTTGTTTCTTTCTGTTATTAATATTCTGCTTCCTACATTATATATCAATATATATCAATACAGTCTGCAAGGGATACAGTCCGTAAGCACACATGCTGCTCCACTAATAGTACTAACCTTTAACACTTCATTTTACTCATTTTCATTAATTACTGTAACTGTTTTTATATTGTTTTACTTTCTTTTTTATTCAAGAAAATGTTTTTAATTTATTGATCTTATTTTATTTTATTAAATTTGTAAAAAAGGACCTTATCTTCACCATACCTGGTTGTCCAAATTAGGCATAATAATGTGTTAATTCCACGACTGTATATATCTGTATCGGTTGATATCGGTTGATATCGGTATCTGTAATTAAAGAGTTGGACAATATCGGCAAAAAGCCATTATCGGACATCCCTACAATAGACATTATTTATGTAAAATACACAATGGACATTATGTAAAATACACAATGGACATTTATGTAAAATACACAATGGATATTATTTATATAAAATACACAATGGACATTATGTAAAATACACAATAGATATTATTTATATAAAATACACAATAGACATTATGTAAAATACACAATGGACATTATTTATATAAAATACACAATAGACATTATGTAAAATACACAATGGACATTATTTATATAAAATACACAATGGACTTTATATAAAATACACAATGGACATTATGTAAAATACACAATGGACATTATTTACATAAAATACACAATGGACATTATTTATATAAAATACACAATGGACATTATGTAAAATACACAATGGACATTATGTATGTAAAATACACAATGGACATTATCTATATAAAATACACAATGGACATTATGTAAAATACACAATGGATATTATTTATGTAAAATACACAATGGACATTATTTATATAAAATACACAATGGACATTATGTAAAATACACAATGGACATTATATGAAATACACAATGGACATTATGGAAAATACACAATGGACATTATTTATATAAAATACACAATGGACATTATGTATGTAAAATACACAATGTACATTATTTATGTAAAATACACAATGTACATTATTTATATAAAATACACAATGTACATTATTTATATAAAATAAACAATGGACATTATTTATATAAAATACACAATGTACATTATTTATGTAAAATACACAATGGACATTATTTATATAAAATACACAATGGACATTATTCATGTAAAATACACAATGGACATTATTTATATAAAATACACAATGTACATTATTTATATGAAATACACAATGGACATTATTTATGTAAAATACACAATGGACATTATACAAAATACACAATGGACGTTATACTTTCATAATGTTTATTTTATGTTTAAATTTTCTGTCTTACAATCCTAAATGAAGGAAGTGTAAAGGAAGGAAGGCAAATAATTCAAAAGAAGGAACATCAATCCCTAACAACACTTCTAGAGCTTCTGTTCCTTCATACTGTTAACATCCACATTTCCATATCCGCCCCTGAGTGCTTGGACTCTTGAAACTGCGGCCCCTCAACACTGAGAAACTTCAAGTGGAACGTGAGCACACTTCATGTGTGGTTGCTTCTTCTTACTTCATGTGTGGTTGCTTCTTCTTAGGGTCGCTGAAATTCTGTAAACGGCCAAAACTCAACTCCCACTTTGAAGTGTTGCAAAGTGTCCATGGCCGTATAGAACAAGCCGTGTTTTCTCTCCCAGCTGGGGAGAGAGCCTCCGTGCTTATCTTAGTGGAGCCGTGCGCTCGGGGACAACTTGCTTGGCGCCGCCTGAATAACGCGCAGTGAGGTTGGCACCGACTCGGTCTCTGGCACTTCTCAGGCATCCTCTGCTTCCACAAAAGGGTCTTGTTGTTTCGCAAGCTGCATGTTTTCTCCAGGATGCTCGGCGAATGCTATTTAAAAATCATTTAAAAATAAAAAAAAAGCCAACACTGCTGCTTTGACATGCTGCTGACATCTCTGTTTACCTTTTTTCCTCCAACTAAACGAAAGTGAGGAACAGCGTTCACCATTCCGTGTGAGTTTTAGGCCCTTTTTAACATGCAAACGGACTCTTTGGGTCTATCGCTGCTCCGTTCAATGTTTATCTTTGTGCAGAAGCTCCTGGGAATGTCACTGCCGCTTTGCTCACCACACAAAGGTGTGGAGAGCAGTTGGCATGTTTGCATGTAACATGGACGGCTTTTAAGGTCATTATGAACGTTGCTTAAGGTTGCAGACCTGTTGCAACTCAGTCTTGGGACTGATGTAGCGGATCAGGCGATCTGCAGGCCAGCTACTTTTCAATGGACCAAGTGGAGGTGATCTACCTAATTTATATTGATTTATTTATGAAAAATACCTTTTTGTTAACAAGTTAAAGGCCTACTGAAATGATTTTTTTTAATTCAAACGGGGATAGCAGATCCATTCTGTGTCATACTTGATCATTTCGCGATATTGCCATATTTTTGCTGAAAGGATTTAGTATAGAACAACGACGATAAAGATCGCAACTTTTGGTATCTGATAAAAAAAAGGCTTGCACCTACCGGAAGTAGCGTGACGTAGTCAGTTGAACATATACGCAAAGTTCCCTATTGTTTACAATGATGGCCGCATGAAGTGAGAGAGATTCGGACCGAGAAAGCGACAATTTCCCCATTAATTTGAGCGAGGATGAAAGATTTGTGGATGAGGAAAGTGAGAGTGAAGGACTAGAGGGCAGTGGAAGCGATTCAGATAGGGAAGATGCTGTGAGAGGCGGGGGTGACCTGATATTCAGCTGGGAATGACTACAACAGTAAATAAACACAAGACATATATATACTCTATTAGCCACAACACAACCAGGCTTATATTTAATATGCCACAAATTAATCCTTTTTTTTTTCTAATTTTTTTTATTTTTTTCAATTTTTTTAATTCTATTTATTTATTTTTATTTTCCTAATGAAGTTGTTTTAATCCCCCCCCCCCCCCCCC